>NC_045638.1:70706365-71020428 GCF_009829145.1 Chiroxiphia lanceolata | reverse complement strand
GTCACAGGACAGAAGCAATGAGTACAAACTGACACACAGGAGGTTCCCTCTGGACATCAGGGAACGCTTTTTCACTGTGAGTGTGATAAAGCACAGGCACAGGTTGTCCAGAAAGGTTGTGGAGCCTTCTTCCTTGGAGATAATCAAACGCTCACTGGACATGATTCTGGACAGCCTGTTCTAGGTGGCCCTACTTGAGCAAGCAGTTGGACCAGAAATTCTTTCCAACCTTCCTTCTGTGATTCTGTGAATTTCATCCTGTGACAGGGTGGGTGGTTGTCAGGGCTGTCTGGTATCACAATGGCTGCTAAGAAGCTGCTTCTTGGGAGCAAGGGAGGGAAAGACAACAGAGAGAACATCCATGTGAAGTGTTTTTGCCACTCATTGGGCACTGTTCAAATCCCACTGTTCAAATCCCCTGGAAAATCAGGGGGCTTTGCCTTAGAGGCCTCAGAAGGGCCTGTCTTGACTCTGCTCAATTCAGTCTCTTGCTAGCAGAGAAAATACCAAACCCACAACTGTGCCCATGTTGGAGGTGGCTTTCCAGCATCCTGTTGGAGGGGCTCGGATTCAAACTGGTCTCGCTACATTGCAGCAACTCTCCAGGCTCAACCCACTGAGATTTAATAAAGATAAACAAACCCAACTACCTGCACTGGGGAAGACAAGCCTGGCGCACAGACCCCCCACTGCACGGGGGTCCCTCGTGAGGCAGGAGCACTGAGGAAGGGGCACCCCAGGCGTGAAGCGCAGCCACAGGGATGTCAGTCAGCAGTGCAGCGCTCATGCAAACAGGAAGACAAGAGCAGGGTGTGAATGTGCTGGTTTTGGGTAGAGCTAGTTTTCTTCACAGTGGCTGATATGGGGCTGTGTTTTGGATTTGTGCTGGAAACAGTGTTGATCACAAAGGGATGTTTTAGTTACTGCTGAGCAGTGCTTACACAGACTTGGGGCCTTTTCTGCCTCTCGCATCACCCTGCCAGCAAGTGCGTTGGGAGTGCACAAGAAGCTGGGAGAAGACACAGCCGGGACACCTGACCCCAGCTGATCAAAGGGTTATGCCATACCATGTGGTGTCATGCTCAGCATGTAAAGCTGGGGGAAGAAGAAGGAAGGGGGGATATTTGGAGTGACGGCGTTTGTCTTCCTAAATTACCATTATGCATGATAGAGCCTGGCTTTCCTGGAAATGGCTGAACACCTGCCTGCCTGTGGGAAGCAGTGAATGAATTCCTGGTTTTGCTTTGCTTGCATGTGTGGCTTTTGCTTTCCTTTGTCTCACTTTTACGCTTCTGATTCTCTTCCCCCATCCCTGTGGTGGGGAGTGAGCAAGTGGCTGCATGGGGCTGAGTTGCTGACTGGGGTTAAACCACAACAATGAGACACGGAGGGTGAGGAGGAGGAGGCTGTGCCAGAGGGCCCAAAGGGACTACAGGCTCTGTCTTCCAGCTCTGTGTTTTGAGCTGAATTTGTACAAATCGAGTATGAAGACAGCAAGTGAAAGGAAAAAGCCTGGAAAATATAGAGAAGGAGGGGTTTCCGAGGTGGTGCTCTGGCTGCTCCCACACTGTCATTTTCTCAGCTGTGCACAATGAAGACAGCATTTTAAAAACTGCAGCATTGCCCCTTCATGTTGCACTTCACATTTCCAGCTCTGTTCATGCACTCCGTTGGAGTTTTGTCAGGCTTCAGCAAGGATGCGATGCTGAAGAAGACTAAGTGACGGCAGGTCACGTGTGTGTATGTACTATATTTGATAGTGCTGTGGTGCAAACTTTAAGTTTGCAAAGCACAATGCTAATATTAACCAGCCAGTCTGAGGGGCTTTGTGTCCTGTTGCATTTATGATAAAGCATGATGGCTGTGTATCACCTGGCATTTATTCAGAGGAGTTCCATATGAGCAGTTTTATTTTATCAAGAGACATACTTTCATTAGAGTCCTTGCAGCTGAGTGCTAATCAGAGTGCATGAGAGGAGAGGAGAGATGAACAACCCAAAAGATATTTATAGATCTGTGTTCCCAGTCCTTTCCTCTTCCCTATGAAAGCAATTCTACAAAAGGATTATTTTGACTGGCTGTTCAAGATTTCAGAGGAGGAGATTAATGTGCTGGAAGCCTCACAGTGCAACTGGAAAAGCTCGCTGGCTTTGCACATTATCGTGAGCTTCATGGCTTGCTGTGTCAAGGTTATCTTCCTCAGACAGGACGATGTGGATGTCAAACAGCAATGCAGCAAGCAAAAGGGCTGGGGTCTGACAGCAGCTGCTGAAGCACAGAATTACCTGTGCCTGAAGAGGTCTGCCCACAGCTGGGGGATATAGAGGGTGCAGGTACTGTTCCCCAAGGTGCATATCCCTCCCCCCTCCCCCGTTTTTATTTTTACCTACTTGAGAAAATCCCCTGTTTCAAATGGCCAACCGAAATATGATGGAGGGGTTTGCACTGATCTTTTTCCCAGCTGGACAGGGGTTTCAGTGGTGTCAGCTTTACTTGAACCAGACAGTGATCCTGTGTGTATATTAAGGTTTCAGAGAGAAGGAACAATTTAATGTGCAGAAGCTGTTTGCAGTCATTTCAGCCCCATCTTAGCTCTCCCTTGCCAAGGCAATTCCCCAAATTGGAATAAAGTTGCCAGAATCTCCTTCTATCCTGCAGCTATTCCAATGCTGAGGGGTATGAAAAAGTAAAATTCCTCCCCACAAGGGGTTTCTGCTCTGCCTGACTATACAACAGACTTGACATGGTAAAGGGACAGGACTTCTTTGATATCTCTCATACCATCTTGATTTCCTTAGCTTTTCCTCAAGCAGAGCCCTCAGAGTGATGTTGCTCTTTAAAAAAAAAACCAAAAAAACCCCAACAAAACCAAACCCTTGCAGTTCAAGGCAGCCATACCAAACACATTCTTGTTGACAAAGATTTTTTTTTCCCTGCACACACAGAAATCATCTTAGCAAGCCCTGGAATCGATGTCATGGGTTTTCTTATTGCAGGAAGGACTGTGAAACCCTGTTTTCCTCCATGCATACACACGGGATGGCTTTGGAGCAAACCTTGGCAAGAGGAGGTAACAGGCTGCATTTCCAGCAAAGTGCCATGAATGCCAAGCGCCAAAATGCCAAAGCATCCTGTGATGCCAAGAGGTGCCAGTGGACAGGTCAGCTCTTGCTACCTGGCCGTCCCACAGGGTGAGGGCTGGGGACTTGGGTCAGCCAGCTGGAAAGGCTGCTGGCATAAATACATGATATGTTGTGTGTTTTTTGGCATTATGGCAACTTCAAAGCTCAGCAGCGTGATTCCTACACCCTTTTACATGACAATCCTGCTGAATAGAAGCCACCTTTGGGAAGTCTTTGATAGTGGGGAAGCGTGTGTGTTTTCTTGGCAAGTTAGGCTTGTACTGTCACTTGAAAATCAAAAGCAAGCTGCAAGCTGCCTGGTAGGTTTGCACCAGCATAAAACAGGCAGAAGAAAGAGAAAGCTCAGTGCCTGCTGCGGAAGGATCACAGATGCCCTGAGGACCTGTGCTGTCCCCTTCACCCTCTTCTGTTTGTAGCTCCCTCCTCCCACCATGACACCTTCCCTCCACCCCTCTCCTTTCTTTACAGTCATAACATTGATCTCTGCTTAGACAATATTCCTCTTTTGACTTAATTCCATAAACTCTTTTAGCTGATGGGTTTTTCTTCTCAGAAGATTAGTAGATGCTTAGCATTAAATATCATCCCTAAATACCAGCTACAATCCAGTGCTCAGTAGACCACAAAATATAAACTTTGATATTCAATAAGAAAAGATAATTTTCTGGGGGAAAAGAGAACTTCAGCCTGAATAAAAGCATTCTCAAAGACCTATTGTGTTTCTCTTTTTGTTCTTGGATTTGGGTTTTTTCCTAAAGTAAATTTGCCAAGAGTTAAAAATCTGAAGAAATATCATAGGCCAAATCTAAACATAGATTATCATTATGGCCTTGCTTCTCACACAGTCATGTCTGTGTGGACTGTAGGGAAATGTGTCCCAAAAAGACAGCCTTTTCCTATTAGGATAACAGTAGGTCACAGATCACAGTGTTAATCACCTACCTGTCAGCCAGTTAATTTCTGTGTATTTGCTTGTACTCAAAGTACCTGAGAGTTTTCCATATCTAATAGTACAGATTATAAATTTGCATGATACAGAGACTGGATAAAAGCACCATTGTAAGTAAATGTATCCCCATTGAACAAGATGGATTTTGCAGCTTGTCTCCTGCTGTGAACTCCTACCTGGCTGTGTCCCATCCAAAGAGAGGTAACCAGCTGTCTGGCCACAGTTTGGATGCTAGGCAGCACTCAGACCTCTTGAGTAGCACACGGTGGAGTAGAGACAGACAGAGAGATGGGGCAAAAGTTGTACAGGGCTAAGTCCAGTGGAAATATTACTTTTTATTACTGTTAAATTCCTACTAAAGGTAAGCATTTTTTCATGAGACTTTTCTCAATCAGAATATGGGCAAAAGGGAAAGAGTAGTTAGGGTCATCGAGTGATGTGCATTTTGGATGAGGATGCTTTCCAGCAATCTGACAGAAATTGTGGGACTTTCTGTAGCTGTCTGTATTTAGTTTGCTTGGCAAGGTGTTGGTAGTGGAGGGCTACAGGGGTGGCTTCTGTGAGAATCTGTCAGAAGCTTCCCCTATGTCCAACAGAGCTAATGCCAGTTGGCTCCAAGCAGACTCACCGCTGGTCAAAGCCAAGCCCATCAGCAATGATGGTAACACCTCTGTGATAAGATTTAAGAAGGGGGAAAAGTCATTGCACAGAGGAAAATTGTAGCTGGAGGGAGGAGCGAGACTATGTGAGAGCAACAGCTCTGCAGACACCAAGGTCAGTGGAGAAGGAGTGGGAGGAGATGCTCAAGGTGCCAGAGCAGGTGGATGCCCAAAGGAGGCTGCGACTCCATGGGAAGCCTGAACTGAAGTAGGATCCTGGCAGGACCTGTGGCCCTGTGGAGGGAGGAGCCCACAATAGAGCAGGTTTGCTGGCAGGACCTGTGACCCCATGGGAGAGCCATGCTGGAGAAGTTCATGAAGAACTGCAGCTCCTGGAAAGGATTCTTGTTAGATAAGTTCATGGAGGACTGTCTCCTGTGGGAGGGACCACATGCTGGAGCAGTGGAAGAGTGTGAGGAGTCTTCCCTCTGAAGAGGAAGGTCTGGCAGAGACAATATGTGATGAACTGACTGTAAGCCCTGTTCCTCATTTACCTGTGCTGCTTCCCCAAGTTGAGTCTGTTTTGCCCGTGACAGTAACAGGGGAATGATCTCTCCCAGTTCTTATTTCAACCCATGAACCTTTTGTTATATTTTCTCTCCCCTGTCCCACCGAGGAGGGGAGAGACAGAGTGACTTTGGTGGGCACCCAGTGTTCAGCCAAGGTCAACCCACCACACTTTCAACACCACAATCTGTGCTTCTCTACCATCTTCATCAGGGGGTCAGAGCCAAGCCATGAACATGCTGCAGCAATTGTATTCAGCCATATTGGGCTTCAAGTACTAAAACTGGGGTACAACTGTGAAGTCTGGGCCGGTAAAACACCAAGTGCTCGTAGCTGTCACTGACTTCCAGGGAGTTATTTGTAGAGGGAAGGACATTGGATCCACGCCTGGTAGTGAAAGATGTATTTTTGTGCTCCCCTGCAATGCTCACAACATTAATGTAGTGCCATCTAATATACCAGGTGGATCAGGAGCTTTTGCTTGTGACCTGGAGAACTGGGGTCTCCTCACTGGTGAGGCTGATGGAGATGTGACCAGGGAGGGCACCTCCCTGAGAGCAACTGTGTTACTGAGACTCACCTACATTATTTCTCCTCCCAGCTATTCATGGGGTGGTCAGACTCTTGCTGACCATGCTGTGATAGCCTGGCTGGTTTATTCCAACCTTCTGCTGTTCCACACAGGTAGCCAAATGTTCAAACATGCTTCAGATATCAAGGTTGCTATTTTGCTCTTGTGTAGGAAGGGCAATAGATACCTTTTCACATTGTATATCTTCTTAGATCACAAACATATAATCTCTTGTTTCTCTGGGCTTCATTTGTATACGATGAGTGAGCGAGCCTGCACTTGTTGGTCTGACGTGCACCAGAGCTCAGGCTGCTGCCACTCTCCTGTGAAGCCATAGGAAGTGTTTCATGATTCGAGATAAGACCTTCACTTCCTCCTTCTGTGCTTGTAGAGCTGAGCTACCACCGAGGCTGCACCATCCACCCTGACATCCCACTCACAAAATGGACCAGGAGACCCTGGGAAGCATTGTCCTGCTTGCCATTGTTACCTTGCTAAGTGTTGTCCAGAACGGTAAGACAAAAATAAGCATTTATTTAAGGTCTGAAAGGGAGCTGAGGAAAGTTCAGGATGATGTATACCGAGCTGATCTTTGGATAGATAAACTCTGGTTATAAGTGCATGTATGATTAGTGCTTAGGCATGGCTTTGGCTTCAGAAATGGTCTTCGAACCGTAGCATTTTTTGTGCCATTGTGGCAATATCCTGGCAGTTGCATGATCCTACTCTGTGATATTCTAGAGTGAGTTTGTTATACATATATCAGCTAGTGAAAGGACTAATATGCTGGGATACCCTGTGGCAATACACATTTTGAATTGGTGACTGAGACCTCTTTTCCTGGCCTAGGTCCCTACTGTTGTCAGCCAGGGCTGCTCTTGTGCAGCTGCTGCTGTGGGCAGGGACTGACTCCCCAGGGGGGTGCAATGGGTCAGACCTTTGCATGGAGCTGGGTGAAGGGGAGAGAACTTCACTGCCTCATCGGAGGAGTCTGTGTGGGTTATTTGTGGGCAGATAGCTCTCCTGCTTTCCTGCATCTCCAAGTCCTACAATATAAGTAATATCAATTAACTGTCCTCCCAAGAACACTGAACATTTCCTGTGATAGTGAAGTTTCCTTTTCTAGCACTTATTCAGACTTCCTATAATCACTACTATTCTTTGGGATTTTTTAAATATATCAAGTTTCTCTCCCGTGCAAATTTGATTTTAATGTGATCATCATCTTTTACAAATACTTAATCATTTTAGCAGGAAATTCTGGCCAGAATACAAAGAAAGGAATGAGTTTTGTCCCAGCTGCACTGCGTTTGCCCAAATTCAAGGAGAGTCAGCAGTGGGATGGGGGGCTGGTGCAAATTCCAGAAATCTTTAGTGAAGGCTTCTTGTTATGAGTGGGAGATTCCCACTGAGCACAAACTCCACATTTGGTCCCACATTAAGTCCTAGGAAATGGGCTATTCTTGGGCTGCTGCAGAGAGGGGAAGTGGTGGGAGCCCAGCTGCTAGAGAACACAAAAAAAAAAAAAAGGAGATGCAGACTGGTTTAGTTTCAACATAGGCACTAAATACCACATCATTTAACCCAATGTTGTTTTCGGGTAAATGCACAGTGTGTGACATCACCAGAATATGGCATGCTGAGATCAGAGCACATACCATAATTAAGAAAATGTGTCAAATATACACTTCTTGCTGTTTAATCATATGACTTTGTGTATAGGGCTTTTTCTTCTCACTTGAAACTTGTCAGTTTTCCATTCTGACATGCACTTTTATCTCATGGAAATCTGTGTGTGAGATTGTTGACCCAACTTCTACAAAGGGGAAGAAGGATACTTGGCAGAAGACTCAGTGTTGCCAAGCATGTGAGTCAGACAGCCCTAAACCATGATTTCAGGCCTTACATCATCTGATTTCCTCTTCCCAGGGTTTCTGTCTAGAAAGACCAGAACTGATATGAAGTCTTGCAAGGAACACAATAATTAAGGCAGTAGAAATGTTTGTCAAGGTCTGTCAGTTATACTGAGCTCTTGTTGTGGCTCTCATTCAGCAAAGCACCCGGGCATCCGCTTGACTATCTCTAAGTACGAAGTCAGTATCACGTAAATTTGTGATTATATGCTTTTCTGCATCTGGTGCAGGATTAGAGAACATCTTGAGTGAATGCTGTTTTTCCTAAAGATGGAGGTGGTGCTGTCCCTGTCTGATGTCCATTTATGTTTACATGTTGGAAATCTCCATATACTACAGAATGACTCGTGTGGCCAGATACCACTGAGTCAGGCATGCAGCTCTAAGTTTTGTCCTTTTGTCAGAGAGATGTTGCAATCCAGCAGCTGTCAGGATAAAAATCAGTGGTCATTGCTGAGGAGATTGGGACAGAGGAAGCAAAGTGAAGTTGAGAGAAAGAAGGGGCACTTTTGCCAGCACTGGCTAGGTTGGATCTTCAGCTCATGGTTTCTGTTGGCACAGACAACCAGGCTTACATTGAACTCTTGCACGTTAAATTGACCAGAGTGGGACTGCCACAGTTCAGGCTCTGGACAGTCTGTGCAGCCCTGGAGCCTAAGGGCATCATCTTCTGGAACAGCTAAGCTGAATTAAACCTCTCTGTTCCAGTTTTGCTCCGTTCACTCATCTCATGCTGGCTTGTGAAACCACCCTGTTGCCTTTGGGCATCGTGAAGCCTCTCTGTGGCAGCATGCTGACATTTAGGAAGTGGCAGCACCTACAGCAGTGGAGAGAGAGATAAATAGCTTATTTGGCTTGTTTGGAAGCTGTGGTGTCTTCTAGTGATTTCACGCACATGATAAAAGGAAAGGAGGATGTGTGCTACAAGTGAGCCCATACAGTCCCAGACCGGCAAGAAGTGGTTTCCCATCACTGCAGCTCTGCTCTGGACAAAAAAATGCTGATTAACTTAGTCCTCTTCAATTTAAGTCCTCTTAGTCACTGTAGGCAGTTTAATAGCCTCTTGCCAAAGGCTGGGCTGGTGGGTGGATGGAGGTGCTGGGAATTCTTGGTGGCTGTGACACCGGATGGTATCTGGCCTGGGTCCTCCAGGAGTGGCCAGTGCACCGTGCTGGAGGCAGTGGGAGGGTCTGCAGCCTGGCTCAGTGTAGGGATGCTGTTTTAAAGCACTGTGGGTTTTTCTGGGGAAGGGCTGTACGTACCCAGGGAATCACACAATACTGGAAAGTGAAAAATTCTAGCTTTTAGTGAAGACAATGGAAGTACAAAAGACCAGCACCAGTGAGGAGAAAAAAGGGGCAGCTCTTCAGATTGCAGGGATGAAACCCTGCAGTTTATCTATTTACACTTCTATTTTTATAATAATGTATTCCTGATGGGTTATCTTTTATGTGTATATTTGACTAATATTCTAAGCCATAGAGTGATTTGGATGCACTGAGATGGGGTGCACGATAACACAATGTTTGCAGCTTGTAGCCTGCCAGGATTTCTCTGGTGTATTTAGACACATGATTGACGATCTCTGGTTTAGTGTCATCAGATAAAACATGTTTGTCAAGTACATGATACATTATCTTGAGGAGCTGCATTTGTGCAGCAGCTAACACTCTGATAAAATGCTGCTGCTTAAAAGGAGGATGCACACAAGATACATATACAGATCAGCTGTCAGGACAAGGTTTTCAATTGGCCTTTCTGGGAAAAGAACCAGCCCTGCAGGATGCCCCTGGTTTGGCAGATGGGTTTCACTAAAAGAGAATAGACTTGCTTGTCTCCCTGTTCTGTTGGAAAGGAAGATTTGGGGTTGGCAGCTCTGACTGGAAAGCTCTTTTCCCACTGGGGGCTCAAAGGACTGGGTCAGGGCAGTGCTTCTGCACAAGAGGTGTAGGCTGCTGGAAGTGCAATGTGGGAATGAAGCAGGGCACAAAGGTGAGAGAGCCTACTACCAGTCATATATGGACATGTGGAGATGCCTGAAGTTGCATTGCACTGCACTCTTGCACAGTGGGTTTGATTAACCTCTGGGTGACAGAGCAAGCTTGCTGGTCACATCTTGCCCCTCCATGCACCCGTGTTTTCTTCTGCCGTCTGTCCAGCCCGGACGCTCATGAGAACAGAGATGAGCCCACAAATCCCAGCTTCTGCAGTACCTCCAAATTATATCTCAGATTGAATACTTTGTGGTTTTTTAACAGCTTTTTTTGCTTACAAACTGGAGCATGAAAGCAAACACTGCAACAGCAAGGGGTTCCAGCGGCAGGGATCATCCTGCTTCGACCGCGTCTACACTGCCAAGTGAGTAGACAAGACCCAAGGAGCAGTGAGGGGGGGGGGGCAGAGATGGGTTTCAAATGCCCTCAGATGAAGGCTTTGTACGTAATCCTTTGCTGTGCATGTTGTGACAGTGTTCAGACTCGTGGTTCTCCAATATGTTTGCTGGGTGAACCCAGCACCCTTCTGGACTCCATGTGCTGCATCTATATAGGTCTTGCAGCCATTACGAGTACCATGTCCCTTCATTTGGGAACCAGTTCACCCTTCTGTGCTGGAAGTGTGACAAGCACAGCCAGAGTCCCAAGGGCACTGTGGTTCAAAAGGAAAGAGCCAACAGAGAGACACCAGCTTGCTGAGGAGCAGGTAGGTGGCAAAGCTTGTATAAACCCTTTGGTTCCTGGCGCTTCCCTTGGCACACAGATCTCCACTTCTCCACTTCTCTACCACATAGAATCATAGAATACTTCGGGTTGGAAGAGACATTTAAAGCTCATCTAGTCCAACCCTTCCATAAGCAGGGATATCTTCAACTGTTTGGAGTTCTGTCCCGCCTGAACTTGAGTGTTTCTGAATGTTTCCAAGGATGGGGCATCTATCACCTCCTTGGTCAACCCATTCCAGTATACCTTCATACCTGTTGTCTTTGAGATCTCTTCAGAGATTCCAGAGGAAAAATTAATTCTAAATCAGAAAAGAACATAAAATATTTTTTATTACCTCTGAAGTACTATCAACAAGCTTGAAATCGGATGAGATGTCCAAGTGCTGCCCTTCACAGGTGTGCAACCTCTGCCAAGGGCAGAGTGCTTCCCCCTCAGAAAGCATTCCCAGCTGAAGGAGGCAGCTGGAAAGTATTCCTGTTCCCCTGAAAAGACATGTGTTAACTCTGTGGGACACTCTTATCTGTGGTGCAATTCTATTTTTGTAGGTTTCATTCAGTAGCTTGACTAATATGACTCAATGACAAGGATTTTAAGCCAATAAAGCACACAGCATGTCTTATACATATGCCATGACCAAACAGCTTAGAGAGAAAGTGGCTTTCATAAGTGCCAGACATGTGCATGAGATGCTTTGTTTTCCTCATCAGGCAGGACAAAGGCATCCATTATCTATGAGAGGAAACAGGGAAGCAGACATGTCGATGAGGAGCCACCATGTTCAGACACAAATACACCAGCCAGCTCCTGGCAGGTCAGGGGCGTCCCACTGCTCTGGGGTAAAAGACTGCCCCCAATGGCATTAGCGCAGCCCAAATTCATACCACGCCATTCTCTGCTCATGAAACGCATCAATTTTGTTTCTGTTTCCCTGTTCTGATTCCTTTCCTATAAATTCCATTCTAGCCAGAACTGCGGACACGCGTACCCTACGTTTCTTGCTGTGCTTTGGTGTGCTGGCCTTCTCTGCAGCCAAGGTAACACTGGGGGCTATTTTGTATGTCCTTTCAACCTTGCATCGCTTTCAGGAAGAGATGGTGAGTGCTTCGGAAGTTACACTTCCAGGGACCAACCCTCCAGTAGCCGGGGGACATGTCTCACCCTCCTGTCCTGCTGTTTGAGTAGCAGCACACTCATGGCATGGCTTATGCCAAGAGATTTGTGTTCTCAGACGTGATTCAAGGTATTCCAGGCCAGGGACACTTCCCCTACCGGCATTATGGATGAGTTCCCTTTGTTTGGGACAAAGGATTTAGTACTTGGTTGCTGGATGCCACAATATTCACTTTTGGGACTCGAAATGGGCTCATTTCATTAAAGTGCCAGAACTGCCATCCCTCCCCACTGCTGAGGGCAGCTCAGGAATCTTTGCCTGCATTTCTAAATATGGTTCCCTTCAACACAATGTGAGTTTATCTAAGGCTGAGTACTTAACTGGGGTCCATGGCTATTCTTTCTGGAAAAGAAAAAGGTTTCCTGGCCAGAAGAAGAGGGGCTTTTACCTGCAGTGGTGGAGAAAGGTAGAATTATAGGGAAAGCCCCTTTTTACGAGCTCAGAAATGAGTATTGGACCATAGTATAGTCCTCCATCTGCTCCTAGTAAAATGCATCTATCAGTTGCCTTTTATTTCTGGTGAGGATAGCACCTGAGTTGGCACCCTCTTTCCTGAGCCTGGTGTAACCCACACTGCGTTTCACAGAATCATTGAATAGTTTGAGTTGGAAAAGATCTTAAAGATCATCTCGTTCCAGCTCCCTTGCCAGGGGTAGGGACACATTCCACTAGACCAGGTTGCTCAAAGCCCTATCCAGCCCGGCCTTGGACATTTCCAAGGATGAGGCATCCACAACCTCTCTGTGAAACCTGTGCCAGTGCCTCATCACACTCATAGTGAAGAACTTCTTCCTTATATATAATCTAAACCTGCCTTCTCTCAGATTAACACCATTCCCCCTTGTCCTATCACTTCATGCCCTTGTAAAAAGTTACCCTCCGGATTTCTTGTAGGCTCTTTTTAGGTACTGGAATGAGGGTGTGTGCTCTACAGTGGGCAGAGTTGTGGGCAGGATGACACCCACAAAGTCTTCAGAAAAGCTGGAGCAAAGGCAAGACAAGTGCTCTGTTTCCCATGCAGAGGTCTCCAACCCAGTTCCAATGCTTGTCCCACAACTCAAAACTGCAGATTCCCATTTCCCAGTCCAGCCCAGGCAGCAGATGAGAACAGTAGATACAGTGAGATCTGAGCCGGTGTTTGTAACGCCTTGTTTTACTCTGTACCCAGCTCCTGCTGCCTTTGCTGGCCTGATGTACTTGTTTGTGAGGCAGAAGTACTTTGTGGGCTACCTCGGGGAGAGGACTCAGAGGTAAGGACTCGTGGAGCCATTTTACAAAACCCAGAATGTGGCAGCAGCACAGCTGGATGCTGCCACTTCCACAGACACAGCTGCTGACTTGTGGTGCTGCCTACAACAGCTGCTGGCATTGGGTAGCACAGGAAAGCCCCTCTTTTTTGGATGAATAGGAGTAGCTGTGAAAGACATTGGAGATGCAATCGCACTGGGGTCAGGGGGGCTGCAGCTTCTGCTCACAGCCTCTGCAAACATACGTTTGCATGTTTGTGCCACTATTCCACAAAATTGTCATTTTATATTAATAAAACCTATTATGCACATGTGGAATAAAGTTGTCCCACAGCCTTTGATGCCTGAGAATACATCCAAGTCTCTCTGAATAGAGACTTTTGTAAGCAGCAGCCTACACTGAGAACAGGAAGCCAAATCCAGACCCAAATGAATCCTGAAAATGACATTTTTGCAAGACAGAACAGAAATTTGACCCCTCTGTCTCAGCCTCTGGGGTCTTTCACCTGGTCTCAACAGCAGAGTCCCAAGTCAGAGAGTTGTCATGTGAGGTGACGCACGTTAACGAATTGCTTTACCCCATTTTTGTTTCCTCAGCACTCCTGGTTACTTGTTTGGAAAGCGCATCATCTTGTTCCTGTTTCTCATGTCTGTGGCTGGAATACTCAACTACTATCTCATCTTCTTTTTTGGAAGTGACTTTGAAATACACATTAAAACGATAACCAGCGCGATCTCTCCGTTGCTGCTCATACCCTAAGTCCCTGCAGCACCAAGGGGGTCAGCACACTTAATATATCCATACCCAGAAGCTGCCATAATTCAACTGTTTAAGAAAAGAACCCATAACCCAGTTAGATTGCTGTAAATCTCATGCTTGATGGTCTTTGTAGTTTGATTTAACATTGCTTTTTTCTTCAGGAAAAAGATTTATTATGAACACTTGGCATGCCCAAGGAATGGTAACAACTTCGTGTTAGTTTTGTTCCCTAACAGTGCAGCTTGCGAGCTGATTGCATGACTGGAAAGGACATTGTATGCTTGCTTCATATCTTTGTTGTACTGAGCTTTTGTCCCAGAACCCAGGATCCTCTCAATGTCTTTCCTGACCAATGGCTCCTACAGTTATCCTCACACACAAGCTTAGGCCTTTGCCAGCATCTCATGTACCCCTGCCTGCACAAAGGCATGGACCAGCCTCTTCACCTACCCTTTCCCTCCCACTTGTCGATGACAGAGCTCCTGTTGTTGCAGGAGGTCGGCAAATTGGCCCCTCTCCGGTCTTCCTTGATAAATATTCATATGTGTAACACTCACCACACTGATCTCATTTACACTTCAGCCTTTTTGTTCTCCCAGTGCTGGGGAAAGGACTCTTGCGTAAATGAGGAGCTGGTGTATTGCTGGTAGGGCTGGGTTTGTTTTGATTGTCTGTGTTTAATAAAACAGCCTAAACTGACTAAATCTGTTTACTGCCATCTTCTTTGGGTGGTGCATGATCCACACGCTTAGTGGCTCAGCAGCTGACCGGTGAGCGAAGTAAGGGGAGTTCTGGGCTCTTTTTGCGAGCTGCTAATTGCCCTGGGCACAGCCTCCTGCAAAGAACCTGAGCTTAACAACTCCCTCTCTATCAGCAAGTTCAGTGTTCTGCCTTTGTCATTAACAATGCGCCCCAAAAGTCCTTACTGAGGAGTGGTTTGAGGAGCAATGCGGAATGAGGTATGCAAACAGGTCGGTGCATCTTTTTAAACATTGCTACTCTACAAGTGCTTAAGCTCTTAAACCTGTCTGATTGCTGCATGCAGGATGGATAAAGCTGTATTTTATGACTCCTTCGGGAGGGAATGAGACTCCTTGCTATGTGAGAAGAGAGTTTGCAGAGCTGTTCACAAAAGCAGATGCAGAAAGCTGCCTGCCTTTGTACCACACCAAGGCTGGAGGTTTTTGATGCTGCCTGATGGGGCAGAGGTGCTTGTGTATAGCTGCCCTCCTCTGCACCTGACCATTCACACTGCCCAAATAACATACATCTTTTTTTTTTTCAATCTTCTACAGGAATTTTAGATGTGAAAAATTAGTAATAAACACATTTATTGCATGATGATTATAAATGTCCTCACTGGTTAGAATAGGCAATTCAAAAAATATAGTCAAGCCTTCTAACCTGTAAGTGCTGAGACACCTTATTCCTGGGTAGGGCACTTACGTTCCTTCCCTCCCCTTCTTCTCAGTTGACCATAACACACTCCAAACCCTCCTTCACACCATGCTTTCTGCCATAGCTCTTTCCATAGCTCATCACCTGCTGCCCATCCTTGCCCATCCACCACCTGTCTGCCCCATGGGGTCAGCCCACCAAGGGATGGCGGCACCCAGGAGGAAAGGGGTAACACCCGTGGCCTGGAGTTACAGAGCTCTTCTGCATTGCTGCTATCAGCAAAAGCTCATGCTGCCACCACCTTTACCCGGTTCAGAGGAGGAGAAGCTTCACCAGCACCAGTCCCAGCTCTGCAGCCTATATGGTCTCCATGAGGTCTGAGACTTGTTTATGGAAACCGTCACATGTGGGAGGTGACTCTCCCAACCCTGTGTGTCCACCTTGCAGGTCTCCTCATATGGTCAAGTCTCCCCTGGTGCCTTTTTATCCTATACATCAAGAAGCAGCTCACTTGACCTCCCTCTTTTTCTCTGCTAACATGAGAAGAGGCACTCCACCAATCAGTTATAAAGGGCAGAGGTTTCAAATGTCTATTTTGGGTCAGATAATCTATTCCAGCACTTTATGGTCTGGCTGTTGGACTTGACAACAATACAATTCAGGATATTCTATGATTCTCTGTTGACAGGATGGTTGGTTTTTACACATCTGAATTTAGGTAAGATTAGGTCATCTTCCAGGGGAACTGAGGCCTATCTTTTGCTGTAATCATTTATTTTGCAAGAATATCTCCTACTTGCTTCCTCAAAGCCTTTCTGGTAACAAAAGGGATTAAAATGTAGGCAAAATTTATTTCTATCTATCTGTAAATGGAAATAGTGATAGTATCAGACAAACAGGTGGTACATAAACTGATCACTATGTAAATTCTTGGTGAATGTCACGCTGTGTTTTCCATGTTACAGGCAAGCCTTGTGGTTGCATTTGCCTTCCCGCTCTTTCTGCGAAAGAAGGCAACATCAATAATATTTGGGCTTTCCTCACTGTACTAGACAGCTCCATTTTTGTTTTCAGCAGCAAAACCACCCTGATCTTGTTGGTACAGTTGTCAGCACTTAGCACACAAGCTACTCAGAAAGCTGTTCACACAGGCTCATTGCAGGGGGGTTGGACTAAATGACCTTTAAAGGTCCCTTCCAACCCAAATCATTCTATGATTCTATGATTCTATAGATCCACGTGCAATAATACAACTACCACTGTAAGAGATGTACGGACGCGTAATGGGGTCACATACATGTGAACCTACGAGGACCTACAGAGCTGCACTGGACATGGGGACATGGTTGATGGCAGAAGTGGCAGTCCCCTCTGATGGCTCCTGCTTAAGGCTGGCTTGCAAGCTGCAAGGACCAGCACCCATGTTTGGTGCAATGCAGGGCATGGCAGCTCCTGACCTGGAGCTACAACTGTATATAAACAGCTAGTGCTTCCCAATTCTGCTAATGAGCAACAGCGCGGCCAGCAGGATCAGCAAACTGGTCATCCCGCTCTACTCAGCACTGATGAGGCACTGGAGACCTTATCACTCTCTGAAAGGAGGTTGTAACAAGGTAGGGATTGGCCTCTTCTACTAAGTAACGTGCACTAGGACAAGAGGAAATGGCCACAAGTTGCACCAGAGGAGGTTTAAATTGAATATTAGGTAAAATTTCTTCACTGAAGGGGTTGTCAAACACTGGAACAGGCTTCCCAGAGATGTGGTGATGTCACCATCCCTGAAGGTATTTAAAACACGTTGTAGATGTGGCACTGAGGGACATGGTTTAGTGGTGGCCTTGGCAGTGCTGGGTTAATGGCTGGACTGAATGACCTAAAAGGTTTTTCAAACCTAAATGATTCTATGATTCTATCATTGTGTTGATGTTGCTAATTGGCCCATTTGCTGTGTTGCCAGGCTGTCACCAGTGGTGCCTGGCTCCTTGCCATGCTGTGTCACTGCCGTGCTTGTGGCTGTTCATGCATCGGAATCCAAGGTACACAAATAAACATTCTGCCTGTGTGTGTATATGCATAGGCACAGTGTGTTTACTTACTGTATCTGTATCTATCTATCTATGTGTATATATATGTGTTGTGGGTGCTGAGTCATGTGCATGCTGGAGGCTGTTCAGGGAAGGCAGGGAAGCAGGTTGCTCAGGCACCAGCCCTCTTGCAGCTTGCAGGCTGTGTACATCAGAGACTGCGGAGACTGCTGGAAGCCAGGATATCGCAGAATGCTTTTGATCTGCTGACAAAGGCCTGGAGTACATAGAGTATTTCTGCCACAGTAACCGCATCCGCTTCCATACAGCACTACAACCCTCTAGTGGAAACTCAGCCCTATTGGCACGCCAGTGCTGCTGGCTGTGGAATGAGCCGTTCCTTCGAGGTTTGAAGCCTGACAGTGACACGACAGCATCCACATTTCTGAACAGATGCATTGTTGCTATTAGATGCTATTTTTCATTATTCTGGTATATAGGAGGCCCAGTCCTGAAGCAGGACCCCTAACCTACCCATGCTGAAGCAAGCAGTTCTGCTTAGCAAGGATCTGAGCAAGCGGGTGACATCCAAGTGGGATACGAAGTCTGTGTGCACTACCCTGCAGGGTTTCCTGCAGTATTTCACAGATCCCCGGTTTCCCAGAGCTTGCAAAATCATCCTGTGCATTATCAGATTGGTCTAAGTCACATCTCTGCCGAGTCAGGTTTCTGAATGAGTCTGAGGAGTGGGAAAACAATTCTGCTGGAACAAAAACTGGCCCAGGGGAGCTTCTTCAGCTCTCACCTGCTCTGAAGTCCCTTTCTTCTAGCAGAGCAGCCAGTTTAACATCCACAGAAATCTTTCCAATGCTCTGTTAGGATGGGATACTGCAAGACACTCAGGTGCCCCAAGGCAGGGGTGTGCCTCTTGCAGATGGCAGTGGGAGCAGGATTAGGCTGTGCTTGGAAATAGTCCACCCTTGATAAGTGAAAGGGCAGTGGAGAATGAGAACAGTGGTAAAACCACTCCCTGTGTGATTTTAAGTTGGTCTCATGTCCCAGCTGAAGCAAACAGGATGAGCATTCCCATGGAAAAGCCCCTCAGTGAGGGACTCTGCAGAGCCCAGCAGAGTCTACTAGCAGCCTTGCAGAGGACATGGTGACTCCTGAGAGGCGGAAGGACCTTGGATGCTATGATGTCCCTTTGGAGCACCTGGGGGACAGGTACAAGCTTTACAGTCCTTTTGGGTAATGAAGACTGCTATCCCATAAGCCTCCAGGGAGGGTACAGGTCATCTCAGCTGTGAGTCCTATCAGGGCAGTTCAGTGACCCAAGGGGTAAGGATGGAGAAGCAGCCTCTGCATTGCTGACTGGTTGCAGTGGAGAAAGAGGTGCTCTTAGCAGCGTTGTTGTGAACCCCAGGAAAATATCCCATGGAGAAGAACAGCTCAAGCCAATGCCTGACCTCTGGCCCTCAGTGTACCTGACCTGGCAGAGGGAGGCTGCAGGTGGGAGAGCATCAGCACTGCTCTGTCCTGCCTGCTGCCAGAGCATCTCACTGCTCCAAGCCAGCGTGTGAAGACAGAGAAGCCGGCAAAAGTGAGATTCCTGCCCCAAAGGACAAACAGCCTCCACAGTGAAATGTTTTTCCCCTTTAGAGGAGAAATAAATAACTTTTCAATTTCAGCTGAGAGGATCTTCACACTATGAGATGATTTCATCAGACAGAGGAGCTCCCGGGGCTTGGTGCTGGCTGCCTCCTGAGCTGCTCAGATGCTATCCTCTGGGAGCTTCCTGTTCATCCTTGGGGAAGGGAACCAGACACCAAAGGGACAGCTGTGATGTGGGACACAGAGAGGAAATGGGGTGTGTTTTTTACCTAAAGAAATAAAGGTGTGATGGCATTGCAGTGGAGTTAAACTTGCAGTTATGGCATGTGGGAACTGGCAGAGATTGCTTGTGTACTGTGACCTCTTGCAAGGCCAGAAGATGCTTTGGGAGGCTTCAGAGAGGGGCTGCTGCCTGCTGTGCTGCTATTTACCACCACTTGTACAAGCATGGGATTGATTCATTGTTCCTGTGTTTTCCCAAGAGAGTGCCACTGCTGCCTTCATCCCCAAACAATGTTTTCTGTGCTTTTGGCACAGCACTTCAGAGGGTGTCAGTCTGATCCAGCAAGAGCCCCCTTGGTGCTCTGGGATTAAACAGAACAGCATGATGTCTCCTGGACAGCTGCTTCTTCCTATTCGTTTTTCTGCAGAAAACGAATTTCTTTTTGAGAAGCAGTGCCAGCCTTCCCACTGCCCTCATACTGTCCATAGGATTCACACAGCATCCCATGTAGCACAGAAAACATGATTGCATCTGAGTTCTGCCCAGCTTGCAACCTCTGCTGAAGATCTCTGAAAGCACAGACCCTACCCATGACATACCAGTAACACTGCTCACAAATGAGAAATAGCAGCAGGAAACTCTGTCCAGGCATCTTATGGGGACCAAAAACCCTGCTGGTCATTGCTTGTCCCACCCACAGTTGGCTTGGTTCCTGGGCAGCTGTATTTCAGAAAAGTACTTTCATTTCCCAAGCAGAGGCTTTAGTTTGTAGGTTTGTGGGGGTTTCCTTCTGACTGAAATAGGAGGATGTAGCCCTTCTGACAAGGCTGGCAGCAGCACAGACTCAGCTCAAATTTAGAGGTTGCTAATAACACATTAGCTCCAACTTCCTGGCAAAAGTAACTTTTCCTGTTCACACGCAATTCACACTGCCTTGGAAACAGCCTGTTATGGCAGAAATGAAAAGCAGAAAGGTGGATAAACAGTGATACACCCCTACCTGTTCACAGCCTAGCCTCCCCAGCAAGGTGGCCTGAGCCAGTAGGCTGTTTGCTCCCATGAGGTGCCAACAAGTTCCCATCCGAGTGGAACCAGCATCATCCTATGGGATTGCATACAACTCCCTAAGCCTGACAGTTCTCAGATGCTGCAAGCCCAGAGATCAAAGCTTATCATGTTTGCACCTCAGTGACACCTAGCTGCAGTGTTTCACTGTAAAATGTGTTTGGAAGAGGCTGCCCTGGCCTCCAAGGTGTTGCGTGTCCTGCATCACCACTTGCTCCATGGTGGGCTTATCCAACAGGCTGAATCACCCATTGCCTCTCTTCCCTCTGCCCTCACAGACCCCCCGTGACACATTCTGGTTTTCCCCTGCACTGTGTGGTCTGAGGAGCTTTCAGATGACAGCATACTCAACATGCTAATTTAAAACAGCAGAATCCCACCAGGGACATGTTCCCAGGGCTCATCAGGCACTGAGCACAACGTTCATCTGTGTGGCCATGGGCATTCCAGGCCCACTGACAGCTGTGTGATGTGCAGGGCTGCCCAGGATAAGCTTTTGGGTTACACCCACTGAGTGGGTGTGAGCCAGTCTGGTTGGGTCTCCCAGGTGCTGCCACCATGCAAATAATGAGTGACAAGTGAAGGTTGATTGTGAAGGTGCACATCACACAGCAAGGCTGTGGCTTCACACACCACTGAGCACATTTGATACCTTGCAGGCACTGAAAGGGGATGTTTCAAAGCTTCGTGTGCTTTTCCCAACCCTTGCTTTCCCAGTCCTGGTCCTGATGTCTCATCCCCACCTTTGCTTCAGATCCAGCACTCAGCAAACCTTTCCCTGAGCCACTCCACCTTGTCAAATATTAGAAGACCACTCATTTCTGCGGGTTACAGCTGTCTGCAGAAAGAGTCTGAGAAGCCAGATCTTCTGCAAGACTAAATGCAGGGTGGGAAGTTGTGTTTGTCTGTATCTGTGAGGTGTGTTCAGCTTGGTGTAGCTGAGGTTGCACTTGAAGATGCCTAGGTAGTTGTGGTGCTGAACTTGAGATCAGTGCAGGCTCATCCTGTGCAGGCTCAATTGCTGCTTTTAAATGCAGCCAGATTTAATAGAAAGCTTGGGAAGTGTCATTATGTTTGCCCTGTGCTTATATCTATTTGCAGGGATCTGCTCTCAGCCACCATCAGAGGTAGGATCATGTCAACATGCATTTTTTCAGTTGACTCAGTACAGCTGATCTTATGTTTTGATGAATTGCTGCTCCCAGCTAATTTTGCAGAGTACACCATTGCTGTCCAGCAAGGCAAAGAGGACAGAGCAGTGATGCATGATGTAAATCAATTAAGAGACACCCTGCCAAATTTATTCCTTTGTCAAAAGATTCAGAAAATAACTACAGGATGGTACAAATTAGTTTTATTAGTGTAGCATGAAAAATTCAGAAGTGTAAATGAAAGAAAGATTGGTCCACAGGCCCTCAAGATCATAGCTGGGCAGGACTTGTTCTCTCCCTCTACCATCTGATGACCACAAACCTCAAGCCTGGATGGCACCAACCTGCTCCAGGGCTTACAGTGGAGCAGTAGCTCTCTCCTAACATTTCAGTGGGGAGAAGACCTCTCTGCTGGCCTGGGGCATGGCATGGTTCTTGTGCTGGAGCTCCACACAGCCAAAGCCCCAAGGGCTGTAGCAGCATCCAGATGGGTGTGAACACTCTCTGTGAGGCTTGGGTGAGGAGACATGTCCTGGGACTCATGGTGATGCCAAGCAGCAGCCCACTGAATAAGGATTCCACTGGCATCCCCAATCTACCTGGGGAAGCTCACACAAGCAAAACATGCCCTCATCTCCTATATTGCTGTAACTCGAAAGCAATATGAGAAAAAACCTCCAGGATGCATTTTGCCATGTCCTGTCATCCTGCTGTCAGAGGTTGCCATCTTCCAGCAACTGTGCTCTCATCACTCTGTCCTCCGTGACACAGAAGGGTGATCACACACAGGTAACACCATCTCTCCCATCCTGAGATCCCTCCACTGCTGCTGCATGTCACTGATGGTACTCAGCACCCTTTTCCTGGAGTTAGACCCCATGAGACATGGTGTTTCCCCTCCAAGTCTTTGTTATCAACGAGAAAATTAGCAATGCAGCCATAGGCAGCAGCTCTGCTCTGAGTCTGTGGTTACAGGGAGCTGGAGCAAGTAGGAAGCCAAATCATGTCTGAACTGCCACTTGTGGGATCTGTGGCATGTGACAGCCACACTGCTGGTCCCACTGCAGCTTGCACAAGACACTGAGTGTGTGGCAGGGTGGCAGCATGGAACCCCAATTTATGGAAGAACTGGCATCCTGGGACTGATGTGCTGCCCTCACCCAGGATTTTTTCACAAAATTATGGCAGGAACAGCCCAGAGAGAGGCATGCAGAAGGCATGAAAGACAGGGTGCATGCATCCTGCAGTGCCACCCAAAGCACTCGAAGCCTGGACTGCAACACCCCCTGTATCCTGTGCTCAGCCTCCTTCAGCAAAAATGCCACCAAATGCAGGCAGGCTCAGGGCAGACCCAGACAAATGTCTCCAGAAGAGCCAGAACAAATTCAGTGCCAGCAGCTGTGAAAGTGTGACTCGGGACAACATTTGGCAGGATCTTTAATGCTTTCCTCTCTCCCTTCTGGGCTGAGAGAACACAGAGGGTAATGCAGCTCATTACCTCAGCACAGCCTGCGTTGCAGCTCTTTGTTTTATAGTGGAGGTGTAACAAGCCTGGGAAAGCTACACATGCCAGAAAGCCTCTGCATATGGACAGCTTCCTAAACCTAGTTTAAACTGGTCTCCACTGGGCCTTGGCAAGTGTCAGTTGGGCAACTTTTCATAAAAGTTTAATTCCAAACACGGCAGTGTTTTTTACTGTTGCTGTGTGGGGTTTTCTAACCGAGATGGCAAATTCTAATTGTCTTTATCGTATGCTTGACTACTGTAATATGTTTTACATTAACAAGATATCTAAAGTTGATTGTTGGTCCAGTTTCTTGATCTTTCCTTATAAATTGCAGTAGAAATTCGTGGGAGGTATGCTTAAGATATCACTACCATAAGTGTACAGTCATGGCAAAGCACTGTGAGAACTACGCAAGGGTACATAACTCACTCTCTACATTAATCGTCTATGTGGGTAAAGATAAAATTATGACATATATCCGAAGTTCTTACGCTGGTAATGTACTCATTATGCCAGGAGGTCCTTCTGATTTCATGAGGGAGTTTATTACTTTACCATTGGCAAGTGTCTAGTGACACAGAGATTTTGGGTACAAGGAGCCTTCCAGAATTAGGTGTGCTTTGGATAGAGGGTGCAAAGAGCACTGAAACCAAGATAGTATCAGCTTCTAGCAAAGAACCTCTCTGTGCAGTAGCCAGGAGGGAAGCAGAGCTGTGTTCCCTGCTCCTGAACACCTGTCACTACCTGGTGCTTCAAGTACCATAGTCTTGGGGCTAGGGTAGGATAAACTGAGCTGTGCTAACTCACACACTCGTCTTCTGCCTCAGCACATATTATATCACTTAGGTCAATTCTCTTCCAACAGGTCTCAGGATTTAGTGCAGTTCATATTTGATCAGGCAGAGATCCCTGAGGAACCATTTGAATAGCAGAGGGTATGAGTACAGAATATGAAGGGACCACCTGGGCCATTAAACCAAGTCCCCTGTCATCCCTTGCAACCATATAATAGACATTTAATCCAGAAAGACCCAACTGCCTCCATTCCTCCTCCCCTGTGTGGCTGAAGCCTGTGACATGATATTAAAGCCATCACTGAAAGCACAGTTTTTGCTGCAAAAAGGCAGAGCTCCCAGAAAATGGAAAGTCTCTAGTGTCTTTGGCCATAATATATCACTAGTAATAACACAGTTCCTAGCAATAGCATTTCACACAGAGCCAGACTTGGCATTTTCTCAAACACTTTCTCAGCCATTCTAGAGATTTATAAGTAATAATTGCAGATCTGGATAAATAATTAGACTCTGAGGTTTTGTCTTAGCTTTTTTCTTATAAATAAATCCCTTATTCACAAACTATATTAAAGCACCTGTCAGTAGTGTAATGTGCATTTCATATTGGTGACTCACTTATTTCCTGTCTGGGTACATTGATTTTATTTCCATTATCTGTACTTTATTTGTGCAATTATCAAACCTGTCTTTCATAGAAAATACATCTATTCCATGTGTATAGGTGTATATGACTATATTGGAGATGATTCACATACACAAACCGCTGTGGTTTAACCCCAGCCAGCAACCAAGTACCGTGCAGCTGCTTGCTCACTACCCCCCACCCACATGAGATGGGGAGGAGAATCAGAGAAGGGAAAAAAAAACCCCTGTGGGTTGAGATGAGGAGAGTTAATAATTGAAACAAAGTAAAATGTAATAATAATGAAAAAAACCATAAAACTCTAGGGGAAAGAAACCAACAAACAAATATGTGATGCACAATGCAACTGCTTACCACCTGCTGATCGATGCCTAACCCATCCTTGAACAGCTACCACTCTATCCCTCAGTCAATATTCTCCAGTTTATATACTGAGCATGATGACCTATGGTATGGAATATCCTTTTGACCAGTTCAGGTCAGCTCTCTTGCCGTGCTCTCTCCTGGCTTCTTGTGCAGCTCCTCACTGACAGAGCATGGGAAACTGAAAAGTCCTTGACTTTGGGTAAGCACTACTTAGCAACAACCAAAACATCAGTGTATTACCAACATAATTTCCATGCTGAATACAAAACACAGTGCTGTAGCAGCTACTAAGAAGAAAAAAACTGTATCTATGACAAAACCAGGACAAAACCACACATACATAAAGAATAACACAGAAGTGGATCAACACGAGGCAGAAACTCATCGTGAAACGTCGAAGCCATTCTAAATTGCTTCTGGTTGCCTTGAGTGAATGCTGAGATATGGCTATAGCAGCTATGGCAGACCGTGTTGTCCCACTGAAGAAGCATTCTGAAGGAAGAGCAGTGACTCCCAACAACAAACTCAAACCTTGCAGAGGAAGTGTTGGTTAATGTCTAGAAGGTCCTTATAAGAAGGCAGAGAGAGCTATTGCAGTGCTATGCTGTCATGGGACCTGGTGTTAGCAGTCATATATTAAGCATCTAAGAAAGTGAAGGATAACAAAAACACAAAGAGCAGCATTAGCAATATATTCACTTCTTGAAATTCTACACTGCTCCCATTTCACTCTTTGTGTGCCCAAATGTTGCACAGCTATTTACAGTCAAGGACAGGAAAATACATATCAGGTTAGATTTATAAAAGGACAGTCACCCTCAGCACTGGAAATACATGAGCACATTGCCTTTCATCAGCTGAAGGCAGATTTATGGGAAGGAGGATGTGGGAGGCTAACAAGACTGTTGCTCTCCTGCCCCGTTGCTGATGCCTAGTATGGCATGAGCTGTGCATCACGTCAGTGGGGCTCTGCTGCCCTTCATCACTACTGCAGCCGTATCTGGCCCCATTTAAATTTCTCCCCCTGTAAATCTCTCATGCAACTCTATCCCCCCTCCCTGTCTGCACTCTTCTTCCAAGTTGCTGAAATCTCTCTTCCAGTTTAGGGGACATGGTTTGCAGTCCATAGGAATTAGCCTCTCCCTAGGGGAAGTGCTGCAGGAACCAAGCAAGGCAAAAGCTGTCTGGGATCAGACTGACTATTATACAAACAGAAATGTAAATCAGAAGATCCGGAAGACCCAAAAGTCCGTGTTTTCTCTACACTTGATTCTCTTCCCACCTCATGACACCTGAGTGCTGTTGTGAGCTAAAGGCAACAGAGCTGCAGCAGGCGGGGCAGGGAAGACATGACAATTACTGAATCCCACCACAAAGATTGGTTATAGGCAGTCCGCCTGACATCTCTAGTGAAAACTGGATTCTCTTTTGTGTCAACAAACTTGATTACATGGTTGTGTTGGGGTACAAGAGCAAGTAAAGATGCTGGCTTCTGGCCTATCATCTCATGCCTTAGCTCCGACTCTGGGCAAGGGTAACAGATTATATGCCAGATTTGTTTTTAAATGACACTAATTTCTTTTTGTCCTCCTGAAGACCTTTAGCAGAACTTCAGCAAGCACCTGTAGTAAAGCAGGTAGATAAGCACTGCTTTTTCTATATGCATTCTAAGGATGGGCATATTTTGCATCACTCAGTTGTAAAACCCCAGCTATAATGCGTTGAGTCAGACAAAGGCAATCCGTAAGAACTCATTACTATTTCCTCATAACCACATTTTTCTTTACTCCATTGGGTCCAAGCCTTGCATCAAAGGCGATAGAAACACTTCTACGAATGCACAGGATATGATTCCGCTGGAATTCCACAGAAAGTGGAAGAGCTCTGGAACCAGGGAGCCACGCTTGGCCACACACCTCCCCCTTCCCAGCACCCCAACCACACACTGGGCTTTATCCCCAGACCTTGGGAGACCTCCTTGATATGGGCTCACATTGCTGAGGTCCAGGCCAGTTGCTTCCTGTACGTTTCACTCACAGCCCATGCAGGGGTTGAGCAGAACCCCGAGTACTCTGCAAAATTGAAGGTTTTAATGTTGCTGGCTGGCAGGAGGGTCACCTGCCCCTGGCTTTTGGCTTTTCCTGAGGTGCATTGGGAGCAGCCTCCCTCCAGAGCCAAAGCAGGGCTGACAAGTGGTGATGGTAGTTAGCTGGCTGCTGGAAGGGGGCCAGGATTTTCAGGAAAGACATTAGTCATTCTATTTACTAGAAAAATCTTCAGTAACCACCAAGTGCTCTCCTGCTCCTATGAGGGTTTGTCTGTTTGGGTTTTTTCCCCATTTCTTTGGCCTGTTGAGTTTTGATTTTGCTATTACCTTGTAAAACTAAATGACTCTATGATTCTGTGAAACACCCCAGAGAACCTCTGTCCTTAGCAGCTGAACCTGTCATCTGCCTCACGAACCAGGCAGCTGTCCCCACAGTCCTGTGGCTGCAGCATGGCTTCTCTGCTGCTGCACAGCCCTTAGAGGAACATCCCCCAAAGAGCATCCAGACACCACTGCCGCTGCCCTGCGCTCATCTGACCTCTTAGAAGGGCAGTGGCATTGTAAAAGAGTTAATCTATTCTTTATACCATTTGGTGCCTTTACACCATTTGTGTGCCTTCACACTGTATGTAGAAGAAAGTGAGGGGGATGAACTCACCCATGTTTATCATAAACTTTCACATAATTAGTAGGATTTTCTGACTAGGGTCCATGCTGGCCCATGGAGACCTGTGCAGTAAGATGTGGTCAGGGCAACATGGTGGGGACAGCCAAGCACTTCCCTGATGAGGTGGCCTGTGGGACTGAAAGGCTGAAGCACACTCCACTGGGTGCTACTCTGTCTGGAATTAGGGAATTTCACTGCATAACCCACACAGAAGGCATTCCTACTGATGTTAAGCTATGTCCTCTCTAGGATGTGACAAAGTTAGAGAAAGGGCAGAGACGACAACTAAAATGATAAAGGGATTGAAACAACTTCTAAGGAGAGACTAAAAACGCTCTGGAGAGGAGGAGGCTGGGGGTTATGAATGACATTTGCAAAATCACGAAGGCAGTGGATGAGGTGAATGCAGAATGGTTATTCATTACTAGAACTCGGGGAAGCATGATCAAACTAGTGGTAGATTAATCTAAGACAGATAAAAGTGCTTCTACAGATTTAGGGTAGTGAACCCTCCTCAGAGCCCTACCTGAGCTTTGTTATGGAAAGAGCTAGATGGACCAGATGCAAAGCTGAATGAAAGAATGAGCCAGAAACAGAGCAGTGGATTGGTCAAGGAAGGTTAGGGTCCATTATCTTCTCTTTTATTTATCAATGTCATCATAACCATTGTGTACATGACTCTAGTGTATATTCATCAATACTTTTGATATGAGCCTTGTAGGTACTCATGTATTTTGCTTATTACAAGAGCACATCCTCAGCCTGTAATTCTTGCACAAAAAGCAAAATAAGAATTAAGAGCTGTGATTTACAAGAATGAGTAAGGCACTGTCTAACCTAACCAGCTAATTCTCCTTTAAATCTCTTCTGAAAGGCACAGGCAGGCTTCCAGAATGTGAGTCTTTCTTCAGTATTTTCTATAATTTGAATAAGATTTCAGCTAGAGTTCTATATTACTGAGGGAAGCTGGCTGTCCTCCATCTGGTTTCCACCAGTTCTGCAAAGATCACACAAAAATTGAAATGAACTTCCTAAAATTTTAAAATATGCTGTAGTCTACGGCAGTTAGTAGGAAACAGTAGTGTAGCAACCTACCAGGTGGACAGCAAAAGAAACTGGACCTCTAGCTGCAATGTAACTTGATCAGTGTGAGGAGCAACAACTAGCTGCTACATCATGTATGAGGAAGAATTCCTCATCCACCCAAGCTAGTGGGAGCCATGAAGAGAGGTTTAGGGACTTCAAAACCTACATGGAAAGAAATCTGGAAATTGCCAAAACACCCACCACTCTTGGTCAAACACAAACTTTAGGAAGCCTAAAGGAAACATGTTTATTAGCTAGAAATTTTGGTGCTTCTACCCATGCACATTTCCAATGAAAGGTCAAGAAACGTCCCAGTGTAAGTATCTTGCCTTTTAAATATGCTAGTAGCTATTCCTGCACATTGTAAGAAATTTGTTGGGGTTGAACTACTAGGCAGGGTGCAGGGAGCTGGAAATGGACCCTGGCAGAACTCAGAGGGGAGAAGGCAAACATGAAGAGAGTCAGTGGACACAACAAGAAATTGCTGTACAGCTTGGGATGTTCAATGTGAGAGTTAACATCTAATAACCAGATCATTTGGGACACAGGAGACTACAGGTTCAATTTAACTTACTGTGGAAACCCTTCACTCTGGAAATGCTTGGTACACGTAGATTTGTTTAACAAACCTGTGGAAAAAGCTGAAGAGTGAACCTTTATCATGTCTCAGGGCTGCTCATTCTATAGGATTTACTTTTAACAGGCAGACAATAAGGCAGAACTTTGGGCAGTGAATGTGAATACTGAGCTGCTCTGGGCTTGGGAGAAAGAGGGGCAGAAATCTGGATAGTTGCAGCTTTTGGAGATACAGCCATTTCATAGGCTGGTCCCAAACTTTTACAAATCTGGCTAGTGGCTACAAACTTCTGTTCTACTGAAAGCCCTGGTGACACAGGCAGTAATTTCTCACAGCAGCAGGGCAGATTTCAGCTGCCTCAGTGGGTGCCCTCCTCTTCAGCTGTGCTGTGTTCATGGGAGGATGTACAGATGGCTCCTGGAAACTTATCCAGCTTACTAATAATCTTATTAAAAAAGAAAAAAAAGGGGGAGGTTATTCCTGGTCCATATTACTTTGCTTGTTTGGTCTATAGTGCTGGCCCAGAAATGGTAGTTAACAAATATTCAGCTGTGGAATGACCATAAGCAGTTAACAGCACAAACTGCTGAAGCTGGCAGTGGTGTAATGAGAAATGTTTGTAGACCCACAGCTTGAAAAGTTGAAACTTTGGCCAGTACTTCATCAAAGGACTTAAACTGATATACAGGTCAGCAACCAGGTAATGTAATAATGCAGACAAATAGTTTTGTCCCCCCTGCCAATTTTTAAAACATGAGCACATCATGTCATTAAAACCAAAATAATCCTTTCTCAGTATATCTACATCTTACATGGCATAATCAGATCAAGGATTCTTCTAACTCCCCATGAGATTTCAACCAACAGATGGCAGCAACCCTATTCATAATGGCACTACCACTACAATTTTTGTTCTCATCAAGGCCCATGATTACCAGGTTCCCTGGGATGCTCCTGACCTTACTGATGAGCCTATGGTCAGAAGAGCACCAGGAATGTCCCTGTAACAGAGCAAGTGGCTGTGAAACACAGTCTTCACTGGCTCCACTCTCCATTGCTTTCTTGGGAACGGGATAGCTTAAATGAGACTACAGATGCCCCAGAAAGCACACTGAACCCTGCCAGACATAATGAACCCCACAGCCCCACGAGATTCATGGCCACTGACATTCAGAATCACTTCTTTTTTGTACATGAATTCTGCATGGTTTATGTAACTCATTTTACTGCCTCTACTCTGTTTGCAAAGCAGCACTTGGTCCAAAGCACATGTGGTGGTCCTTTTGGTCAAACATCACGGCACTTCTCACTTCTGCTGGCTCCTTGTCGCTCCTCCTGTAAAAGCATTTGGCCATTCACAGACAGCCACAGGCTTTTCCCTCTGACAAACCACTTGACACTCAATCTCTTGCATAAAAATTTTCTTTTGCAGCCAGCACTTACCTTTTACATACACTCTTTATTTTACATGTATGGTTAAGTTGTCCATGCGCATCAATGCTCTAACATTCATTTTTGTGTGATTATCCAACAGACTTCCACATTTTGCTGCACATGCAACATATAGCCCCAGGGCTAGACAGCTTACCAAAAAATTTCCTTGTCCTGCTATACTGCATTGGAGAAGGGATTCAGTGGATTTGAGTAGCAGAAGGGAGTTGGGTGCTGCAGGCCCAGCCCTGCCTTGCTGAATTCACTTTCTTCTTCCCAGTGCCACCATGATGGTCACCTGTCTCTCCCAGGCACCGGTCACTACACATCTCATAGTGTAAGGGGGAGTATGGGGATGAACAGGAAAAATGCCACTGAAAGGTACTGAGGAGGAGAAGACAGGAGACATGGGAGAATGCAGTCATGAACTGACATCAAGTTAGGCTTATCAGTGCACTCCTAGTTTGAAGCAAGGCCTCAAGCAAATGAGCAGTGACTTCAGCAAGCAGAGAAAGGGAAAACCTTGAGAGAGACAGTCATTTTACTGGCCGTGTCCTAAGATCTGCATCCATCACCCACATAGCAAAGTGAATGTGAATGATGCTGCAATAAAGTCAGTAAAAAATAAGGACAGTGGCTTGCTGGTGGGCACACAACTAGATAGTGATGAATCTGGCTCTTACTGGAGTACTGAAAGGTGCATCTTCTCTGCGTATTGCATTTCTTTGCCAAATTTCAGGTGCCTCTCTGTTCTGCTGTGAAACAGCTCAAGAAAAGATTCAAATAAACTTGTATGGCAGGGGAAGTGTGTGTTCTCCATTCTCAAACATAAATAATCCAGTTTTACTCAAATTTTCCAAACCCATTCCTTACTGGAGAACTTCAGCATTAAAGATGAAAGATCTGGAAAACTGCATTAATAGACTGAAAGCAAACCAGAATGGATGTAAGTAATTTCTTAATACAACACTCTTGCTTAAATAGTTGCTACTTCACCAAAATAGCAAAAAAAAAAAAAAAAAGTAATTTCTTCACATAACTGGAAGAAGGTACACATTCACAGGCCTTAATCCTCAAGGGAGATTTGAACCACTGTGATTTCTGCTGGATGGGCAACACAGCAGGGCACAAACAGGATGTCTCTGGAGCATACTGACAATAACCTCCTGACTCAGGTGACTGAAGAGACAACAAGGGAGATGATCTGCTGGACTTCAGGATCACAAACAGGGAAGAAATGGTCAGGGATATGAAGGCTGTGGTGGCCTTGGCTGCAACAACCATGAGATGGTGGTATTCAGAATCCTGAGTGGAGTGAGCAGAGAAAAAGGTGGGACTGCAGCCCTGGCATTCAGAAGAGCAACCTTTTTAAATGGCTGCTTAGAAGGATCCTATGGGTTACGGACCTGGAAAGAAGAAGGGTCCAGAGGAGATGGTTAATTTTCAAGGATCACTCCCTGCAAGCTCAAGAACAGTCCATCCCCACAGGACACACAGGACATCAAACAAAAGTGTCAGGAAGCTTGCATGGAGGTCCTGACAAAACCCAAACACAAAAAAGAAGCACACAAGAGGTGGAAGCGGGATCAGGCACCCATAAGGAATACAGAGTGTGCAGGGATCGGGTTATGAAAGTCAAAGTCCGCCTGGAGTTCAATCTGGCAACAGATGTGAAGAACAGCATGAAGGACTTCTATGGATTTATCAGCAACAAAAGGGAAACCGTGGGGCTGCTGCTGAAGGGGGAAAGGGATCTGGTGACAAAGGATATGGAATATGCTAATGTACCCAATGCCACCCTTGTCTAGGTCATTCCAGTAAGGCCTACATTCAGCAATCCCATGGGTCCTGAGACTCATCGGAATGCCCGGAGCAAGAAAGAGTTACTCTTACTGGAAGAAGACCAGTTTAGGGAATATTTAGTCCAATTAGACATAGAGAAGTCTGCGGGACCTGATGGGAGTCACCCACGAGTGCTGAGAGAGCTGGCCAATTGTAGCTAAAGGCCAACCTCAAATATCCTTGAAAGGTTGTGGTGATCAGGGGAAATACCTAAGGACAGGGAGAAAGCAAATATCACTCCTATCTTCAAGAAAAGAAAAAAAAAAGCAAATATCACTCCTATCTTCAAGAAAAGCAAGAAAAAAGGTATTGGGAACTATAGACTGGTCAGCCTCACCTCAATGCCTAGGAAGATAATGGAGTAAGTAATTCTTGAAACCATTTCCAAATATATGAAGAAAAACATGATGACTACAAGAAGTCAGTGTTGATTTATGAGGGTTATGAAAGTAGAATTATGTTTGGCCAGCCCAATGGCCTTACAAGATGAGATGACTGGTGGATGTATTGAGTTTCTGTGGCTGGGTTTTGGTAGCGAGGGAGGCTACAGAAGTGGCTTCTGTTAGAAGCTGCTAGAAGCTTCCCCAATGCCAGCTGGCTCCAGGATGGACTTCCTGCTGCTGACCAAAGCTGAGCCAATTAGAAGTAATAGTAACACCTCTGTGATCGTATATTTAAGAACAAAAGGTTGTTGCACAGAAGAAATTGCTGCCAGGGAAGAGCAGAGTGAGAACATGGGAATAACAACATAGACACTAAGGTCAGTGTAGAAGGAGGGGCAGGAGGTTCTCCAGGCGCCAGAGCTGAGGCCCCTGTAGCCTGTGGTGCAGACCATGGTGAAGCAGCTGTCCCCCAGCAGCCCATGGAGGACCATTAGGGTGCAGAGACCCACCTGCAGCCCATGGAGGAGCCCATGCTGGAGCAGGTGGATGCATGAAGGAGGCTGTGATCCCTTGGGCAGCCCAGGATGGAGCAGGGTCCTGCAGGAGACCTGTGGCCCGTGGAGAGGGAAGCCCACGCTGGAGCAGGTTTTTCTTGGGTAGAACTTGTGGCCCCTGTGGGGGACCCATGCCTGTACAGCTCATTGGTGAAGGACTGCACCCCATGGAGGAGTGACCCACGGGACAGCAGTTTGGGAAGAACTGCTGCCTGAGGGATGGACTCATGCTGGAGAGGTCCATCAAGGACTGTCTCCTGTGGGAGGGACCCCACGGGAGCAGAGGAAAGACTCTCCTCCCTGAGCAGCAGCAGAAACAACAACTGACCATAACCCCCATTCCCTGTCTCCCTGAACCACTGAGGGGGAGGAGGGAGAACACGGAAGGAAGGAGGGGTGGGGGGAAGGTGGTTTTAAGACTATTTCTCGCTCTTTGGCTCTTATCCTGTTAGTAATAAATGTAAGTGCTATCCCAACTTTGTGTCTTGTTTTGCCCGTGAAGGTAATCAGTCACTGACCCCTCCCAGCTCTTATCTCAACTCATGAATCCTTAGCTGGTTTTTTTTTCTCTCTCCTCTGTCTAGTTGCAGAGGGAGGGTGAGAGAGCGGCTTTAGTGGGTGCCTGGTATCTGGCCGGGGTCAACTCACTACATGGATGAGGAGAGAGAAGTGGCCTTTTTACTCTGATTTTAGTCAAGTCTGTTTCCACAGACAAACTGATGAAGTTCAGGCTAGATATATGAATGCTAAGGTGGACTGAAAACTAACTGAACTGCTCAATTCAGAGGATTGTGACCAGTGACATAAAGTCCTGGTAGAGGCCAGGCCCTAGTGGAATGCCTCAGGGCTTATACTGGGTCAAATATGCTTAACAACTTCATTATTGATCTTGATGATGGGACAGAGTACACCCTCAGCAAGTTTGCGGAGGATAAAAAATGAGGAGGAGGGTTTGATGCACCAGCTGGTGGTATTGCCATTCAGAGGGACCTCAAGAGCTGAAGAAAGGGGATGGCAGGGATCTCATCAAGTTCAGCAAAGAGGAGTGCCCAGCTTTGCCCTTGGAGGAATAACAATATGCACCAGAACACACTGGGGACCAGCTGAAAGAGCTTTGAAAAGAAGGACTTGAGGGGCCTGAGGTACACCGAGCCCTGGGGTACACATAAGCCAGCAGTGTACCGTTGTGGCAAAGGTAACCAGCCACCTCCTGGCTGCATTAGGAAGAGTGTCACTAGTAGGACAAGAAAGGTGATCATTCCCATCTGCTCAGCCCTGGTGAGACACACGCAGGGTGCTGTGTCCAAGTGTGGGATCCCCCGTACGAGAGATATGTGGATACACTGGACAGAGTCCCTCGAAGGACCAAGAAGATAATTAAAGGGTTTGAGCACCTGACATATGAGGAAATGCTGAGGGAGCTGGGACTGTTCAGCCCAGAGGAGGCTCAGGGGGGCCTTACAAATGTACACCCAATGTTGAGAGACAGTAAAGACTGGTCCTACATGGAAGACCGGGAGATAATGGGAATAACCTGAAATACAGGAAATAAATTTTTTTACAAGTGATCCAACAGTGGAACAGGCTGCTCTGAGAGGTTGTGTAGTCACCATCCCCTGGGTTTGGTGTAGTCACCAAACCCATCTGGACATGGTTCTGGGCAGCCAGCTTTAGGTGGCTTTGCTTGAGCAGAGGTTTGGGCTAGATAAACCCCAGGTGCCTTCCATCCTCAAACATTCTGTGATTGTTTTATTCTTTAAATAATCTTGTTTTCAATAAAAGTTAAATGAATATTTTTCCTGAAGTGAGAGCTGAGGCCAAGAAATGACACACAAAGATGAATCAGTGAAATCTTATGATTTCAGAAAATGTTTTCAGTGATATCACTGTTCTTTAAAGTAATTGTGTGACTGAGCCTTGTTGGTAACTTTATTCCTTGGAAACTGAAAGCTTGCTTAATTCCAATCCACATAAAAATCATCCTTGCCAATACCCTGGACACCAGACCAATAACCTACCTCCTCCATCACCATTTGGGCTAAACAAAATACATTAGGCATCTTAATTAGGTACATGCAGTCATCTTGGAAGGCACATAGAAAATGACCTAATCCACAATTAGCTCACTGCGTCCGGATTCTGTGGGAATTTTCTTATGCTCTTGGTTTTGCTGCATACATTACTGTACCTCTGCAAAAAACCTCCGAGGCTGACAAGAATGCAAAAGCACACACGCGACTGCATTGTCCTTGTCCCTCTGGTCTTACTGCTGGTCTGTTTTGTCCCTATGGTGCCCCACAGCGGGAGCTCTCTGAAGCTCTGTTCGTGGGCATCCCAAGCACAGTGGGGCCCTCTTGACTCTGCTGCATATAAATACACCAAATTGCTGCTCTCCTTCTCATTTATGCAATCCCCAGGGGAGCATAAGTGGTGCTTGTGTCAGAAGAAGAAGGGTAAGAGAAAGCTTACCTTACCAGTCCTCCCTCAAGAGTCAGGTACAGCTCCAATCTCTGCACCGAGAAGAGGACAATACTCAATATCCATTGGAGAACCTGTCTTCCTAAACCTGAAAGGAGGGAGGGAGGGACATGCATAGCTGTGATATTCACAAAGGAGGTGAGAGCAGGAGGCACAGTCACAGTAGTCAAAGAGAAATGAGTACACATGTGCAGTCCTAGAAGATGTTTCATTTGGTTTTACTCTTTTGAGCATAAACAAGGTAAAAATAAATCAAAATAAACATTCCAACTTCTACAGGTTCACTGAGGAACAACCCAGCTGTAATAACAACAAATCATACACAGTGTATAGCTCATTTTCCCTTCTGTAGGTTAACCAGAGAAGGTCACAGCAATCACGTGTAATAAAAGAAGGTTTCCCTTATTTTCTGGCACTGGCTTTGAGCAACTGGCCATAAGAGCTGCTTCCGAAATCCCTCCCTGGTTATTCTGTTTCTTTTCTGCTCAATATTCTACTTGCAGCCAAGTTTATTATTTCTCTTTTTTTTAAAAAAAAATAAAATGTTAATTTAGCTCAGATTTCAACCAACAATTATAAGTCTCTGCAGATTGTATATTAGCATGGGAACTTTGAATACACATTAATTGAAATATATTACATTCAAATAAAGTCTCTAGAGGGCAGTTTCAAATGCTGGTTTAATTCTACTGTTTTTTTTAAAGTCTGTGCATGGTATGAAAATAAGTCACTGGGAGAGATTTTCCCTACACTGATGAACTGTTTTACTACTTTCTCCAAATGGTCTCTTTTTTAATTTGACAGCTACCCCAAGCATTTGGTTTCATTATCAACAGACCTTTTAGACTCTAACCCTGGCTACAAAGTGGCCTATGTGTTGCAAACTGTCCTTGTTTTATGCCTTGCCTGTAACCTAGCACACAGTCACTTCTTGGTACATGTTGAGCTGTGTTACTTGCAGCTACATCCATCCTTCCCAAAAGCAAACACGCTGCCCGCATACCCAGTCTAGCTATCAACTCTCCTGCATTTCTGCTCACAGGATGACCCTGCCAGAGCCTTCTCAGGATGGCAGCAGGCTCCACAGGCACCTTCTCATCTGGAAACACCATCCTTTGGGTCTTCTTCACCAGGGCTGGTGCTGTGCCAGGGCTAGGCAATGCCACCAGGCCTGCAGAGCTGAGCTAATGCCCACAGAGAATGACTCAGGCAGCACAGCTGTCACTGCCGCCTACCCAAGGAACTGAGAGCCATGGCAATGGAGAGTGAGCCTGCAGCTCGTCCTAAAAACAGTGCTCACAGGGAGTGGGTGGTCATGGACATGCCACCACCAGGGGATCTTCAGGAGACTGACCATGCATGAGCCTCAGCCACAAGTGACACTGTCCTCAGAGCAGCCTGTTTGTCGCTGGGTTAAGATACTGGACACAGAGATGGCATCTGGAAAAGGGAGGGAACCAGACAAGCTTTCCCCAAGCCACTATTGTACTGGTCACAGATGCCCTTCTGGGAAATCCACCTCAGGCTCCTCAGTAGCTGAGGAGCAGACATCCAGGGCTCTACACCTTCCTGACACCCCAGACCCTCCTACCAGCACAGGCCTTGAAATAGCCAGAGTCTTCTACCTGTCAGTGCCCTGTCTTCACTGGTACTGCTCCAGCCTAAAGGAGTTCACAGACTTGTGGGATTTCTGCTTCCCCTCCCTCAGCTCCTTTTCCCTGTCTAGTAATAGGAAAAAAACCTCAACTGTATTTTAAGTCAGCTGGGTGCAATGAGCTCTTAAAGCTGGATGCTCCCTTGGAGCCTCTGAGGGAATAGTGTGAGAAGAGGAAGACAACCCTTGATGTATCCCCATCAGAAGGCTGTCTAGATCCCATGGACACCCTTCTTGATTGGAAGGTTTTAGTGGGAACTGTGATCCAGCAGCTTAAGTCCACAGAAATCAGCCTTCCTGTACTGCTGGTCTGCATCTCTCATCCCTGCTGCCTACACCCCAGCAGCTAAAGTTTCCACCCCAGCCTGCCCACAAATGGACCTCTGACCCCAAACCAGTTCCCCTCCTACCTGTGCTCAAATCAGTTGCTCCTGCTCCTACACCAGTCTCCTGCTCCAGCTACTGTGGCTCACGTGCTGTATCTTGCAAATGAACGTCATCTGCACCAGGAATTTTAGTAGAAATCAGCCAGCAGAAGAGGTAGAAGATGCCTCACACTTTTCAGGCCCTAGGGAACTCTACAAAACCAAAATATTTCAGGAATTAATTAAATGCTTGTCCACTGTTCTTATCCCTAACATCAGGTTCAACAGCCAAGACTAGTCACCAAGATGTGCCCTTTCATTGGTAAGCTCCAGGCAGAGGTGGAAAATGGCTACAGGGCAAGGAAAGTGCTGAGGATCGTAGTACCCTATGAGCAGGAAGGCAGGGTAGGGAAAAGCCAACAGGTGAATCACTCCTCTTATTAAAGTCAATTAGAAATAGCTCCCATTAGGATGTTTCCAAGAAGGAATTACGGTTTACCAAGAAAGGCCAGGAATGCCAGCATGGATTAGCCAAAGGACAGCTATAGTTACTTAGAAAGCTTAGAGGTGAAGAAAGCTTACTGTTATTGAAACAAAAGTACCAAACTCATCTCTGCAGAAAGTGTGCAGGGAGCTGGGGGACTGCCTTGGCCAGGCAGGCACAACAGCAGTGACAGCTGTGGTGTGGGATTGCTGGCAGCCCAGGAAACACGTGTAGACAACCTTGGGCTACAGGCTGCAGACACCTGGCAAAGCCTATGTGTCTGAAGGCTGTGGAGAGGGCACAACACAGCTTCAGAACAGGCCCTTACTTTGTAGGGTCATTTCGGGCTCACTTGAGACAGGTATCCATGCAAACAAGTCAATAGATGTGTAAAGTAAGACATATGCAGGTATTCTCCAAAAAATGCCAAGGTAGTGGAAAGAATTTGAAAAGGTTTATTTTGGAGACAAGGACACTAAAAAGTGACAAAGAAAAAGCTAGCAGTGCTGCAAGACAGCACTGAGCCTCAGGGGAAAGGCAAGTCCCCACGCTCCCCGGGGCTTTTTGTCTTCTTTCTGTCCTCCCCTGCCCTCTCTGGGCTGAGGAGGCCCTGTTTTCTCTCCTGCATACCAGAGAGAGAGCAGGACCTCACTCACAGCCCTCTCTGCAACTTTCTCTGAAATTCAGAAGGGAAAGGAAAATAAAAAACCATCTAACCCACTTGAGAGATGCATTTTGCAGGCAGAAAGGCTTCCTGAGTGAAAATGAGTTCTAGCCCTAATTTCCCCATTACAAATTCTTCCAGAAAAGGGTACCTATTCCTACAAGATGTCATTGCAATGCCTTCACTCTCAACTGGAAAAGAGGCAGCATGGCAACAAAGCCTTTTATGTACGTATCCCTCTGAAATCCCAGCACCCTCTGCAAGATGGTAAGCAAAGTGATAGACCCAAATTGCTAAAGGTTTCTGAGAAAGAATTTAAATATTCACATAGGCAATAGCACCAAAGTCTAGATGGGAATAGGATATTATAGCTTATTAATTTTTGATGCTACAAAGCACTGTTGCTCTACTCCAAACCACAACAGGACAGCTGAAATCGTTGTCTCCTACAACTCTTACTTTAAAGTGACAACATGGAGTGAAAATGCTAACAATGCTCAGGTGTATGTTTTCCAAGATGTGCTAGTCAATATATTTTTTCTACCACACAGAGATTTTGAAAGTAGGAGGGATCTTTTAGGATTTCTGGGCAGAGAAAATAACTTTGAACTGATTCATCTGTATCTTTGGGATATATGAACACAAGTAGGTTTATGGAATAACAGTTTCACTAATCCCAAAAGGATAGATTTTGATAAAATGAGGAGAGGTAGTTAATGCTTTTAACTATTAAAGGGCTTGCCTGCAGAAAAGGCTGAGAGTATCTTTACTCCAAAGATATAAAAACTATGTATGTTAACTCTGATGAGTTTGTGTTCTAACCAAAAGGAATATCTCCATGATCAATTGGATGAAAAATTATAATTTTTTAAAAAAATATTGGGAGTAAGGAAAGAGCTTACTGAGAGTGAAAGGAAGACATGAACAACAAAACATGCTGTTTCTTCTTGATTAAGAAATACTGGGAAGAAGTAAGCATTGCCAAATATCAAACTGAGTTAGAAAATGAACAACAAAACAAGAAAAATATGGCAAAAGGCTCTTAGAGCAAAGGAAGCTTCTTGCAGTCAGTACAGGGTAAAGATTAGAGACTACTCATGTAGTCCCCAGACTAACACCCATTTATAGGCCTTTGCTGAGAAATTGTCTGAAATACTGTGTACAGTTCCCATAGATCAACTTCAGGGAATATCTGAAGTGAAACAAGTACAGAGTGTGAATACAAAGAGAGGGAAGAGCTCTTCTTCATGGAAAACTGGTTGCAGATGGGTCCTGGCTGGATATCAGAGGGCAGCTTTCAGCTCACAGAGAAGAAATCTGTAATAATTTTTCAGAAAAGGTAGTAAGAGCAAGTAGATTGAGCCATTTTGAGCCTAGCTCATGCAAATCTTTTCTAAGTACTCCTGAAGGTGACATTGCTGTAGACAGCATATTTCTGGTGCCTGCAAGGGCAGAGCACTGGCTGCAACAGACGAAGTGTTGTCATCAACACAAATAAACTTATACAAACAGATTGTAAGGGGGTTCATCTCCAATAAAAGAAACATTATTTTCTCTCTTACATATTTTCACTACATGTCAAATAGGACTGTCATGTTGATTTTTTTTCATCAAGCATTTTACAACCCAGGAAGTAGCATACAAGAAAATCTTGGAGTCATGGAAGAGATGTTAAGTGATAACACTCACCATTTCCAGTACAACCCGATTACTACCATGAAGATGACTTCTTGAATTTACAGAAAGCATTGCTTTGGTTTGACAAATTTCGTAGCAAACCTCTTAACTGCAGTGATTGTTTAGCTCATATTTTTCCAAGATCCGTGTACGCTAAGTACAAATGTTGCTAACTTTTCAGTTCAAGTTTCCTGCTTTGTCCTCAGTAGATTATTTGCAACACTGTGAATTTAAAGTTGTTCCGTTTCTCCAAACAGTTATTTTGTTCACTCATAATGGAAATACCTTGGACCTGTCCTTTCCATTATTATCAGAATAACCAAGAAAGAAGAGGGAAATAACACAAGCAGAGCCCTATCTCAGCATCTAGGCTGCGTCCTGCATATTCCTAGGGTAAAGTCATCACAGAAAAACCTGTCCCACTTGAATGGTGCCCTGTGCTTTTCTGTTCTCTGTGGGGCTGCCAAGCTCCATGGGCCATGGACTTGCCCAGGTTTCCCCTGGGCCTGGAACAGTAGATCTCGCTGTTATCCTTGCAGCTCCACACTGATAATGCCACATGGTTTAGCAGGATAAATATGATCCTGAATAAGAGTAAATACCAAATTTCCCTTCTATTAGATTAGCCTAAGCGAATCAGGATATTTGTTCCAACTCTATGCTTCATCCGGTCTTCTGATGTGTTGTGGAAGGACAAGCGATGCCTTTTCTGGTGTGCAATTACAACAGCTGACAGCAAACCCCACCAGGTGTGTAGCGTGTACTTTCACAAGCATGGGTGAACACTGCCTGTATACCTTGTGTTGTATGGCTGCAGGAGTTTTGATTCATTACTGGGTCATCTAAACCCAGATTTATGTCTCTTAGACCTGCACCACTGCTCTAATTAAATGATGTCTGAAAGGAAGGATGTTTCTCCCTCTCAGGGGTCTGATTAAAGACCAGTTGTTCTGATCCAGGAGGAACAGTGGGCTCTTTTCTGCCCTGAATTGTGCAGTACTTTGCCTGTGCTCCCCTCATTGCCCCGTGGCACTTATGGCAGTACCAGAGCAGAGCCTGGGGCTGGCATCACAGCAATACTGGCGGAGGAAGTAATGAAGGGGAGGGCTCAGCCCTGCCTCAGCCACAGACCAGAAAGCCAGGTAGGCTGTGCAGCAGAAAGGCAGGCTTGGGAACAAGTCTGTCATGTGTTTTCAGACTAATTTGGTTTGTCCTTGGTTGTCATTGCAATATCTTCCACGCTCATTTAAAAATACATTTCTGCAGGCTGAGCAGTGACTAAAGTGGAGCAGTGCAGTCTGATATGCTGTAGGAGGCAGGACAATAGCAGCATACTCAGGTTTTCTTCTTTCCCAGAGGTGCTCCTGAAGCTGCAGTTTTGCTGTTGGCTCTCAGGACACAACCCCAGAGGTGCCAGCACTTTGGAGCTGAGCACACTCCAGCTTCCCTGTGCTTGGTGCCTCCAGCTGCTGCAGGGGCAGCCAGGGGCTTGCTGACAAACCACCTTGTCCTGCTCTTGACTCCATCTCATGCACGATTTGGTTGTCTTCAGTTAAAAACTGTACTTGCATAAGTAATACTAAAACCAGGCTTTTCAAGGAGTTTTACTTCATTATGTCCTTAAGGTACTTTAGCTCTTAGAAAGAGTAGTTCATTGTATAAAACCACAACGTAGTAGCGAAGTACTCCAGCCTTCAGCTTATGTATCACAAGTTCCTTAAAATCCAGGTAGGTTTAGAAATAAAACCTTCAGTTATTTAAAATTAGAAAGAAAAAAGTGGAAGCACATTTTTTTCTGCATGAACAGTGTGTGGATGTTGATTGGTCCTCAAAAACCTCTTCAGAAATGTTTGACATGAATTCTTGGTGGTATTGTTTTGTATCTATCACATATGCTCCCATCTGTAAGATTTGAATCATTCTTGAAGAAAACAGGAGGATCTCCATGGTGACAAACTCCTTTGGTCTAAAAAAAATATGACAATATTTTGTCTATATCCTAATATTTTTACTTTGTGATTTTTTTCTCCCCAAGATGAGTTTACAATGATAAATGCATGAGTGCATGGTTGTAATATTCAGCATAAATAAAATCTTCCTGAATGTTCAAAGCATCTGTCCTCTCTAATGTACACCTGCAAAAAGCTATCAGCATGCTCCTATGTAGTGAGAACTCTGCAGGATGGACACGTTAACACAAACTGCTGCAGTCTCACCCACACAAGAGTTGCCAGAGCTGGAAAATGCTATTTCCTTAGCCTTCCCTTATGAAAAATTAACACAGAAACATCTCTCTCATAGATCCTACCAAGATGGATATTGTAGCATTATGTGTTTATACACCCTAGTGAGTGACGCCTGTGAGGCTGCTCTAAGCAAGTGGTGCAGTGGGAATCCCCTTGAAGGGGGCCTGGGCTTTGCCCCCTGCTGTGATGACAGCAACACTCCGAGGTCCCTCTCGCATGGATAACCCACTGTGCAAAGGCATGTACAAGCCATCAGAGGAAATGCAACATTTGTCCCAAGGGTCTCACACTCCTAGTTACAGAATTTGAGCTGTTTTTCCCAAATCACTGGAAATTATAAAATACAGAATATCCATCGAAGTAAGGGGAAAAAACCTCAGCCTCTTGTACTTCACACCAGCTTGGAATGGGTCGGTCTAAAAAATACCATGGGATTCAACTGTGATTTTAGCACAGACTCCACTCACATTATATAAGCAAAGTAATTCTAGCAGTTGTTTTGTTATTGGTACATTGTACAATCTGTGTGAATAAAACTATTTGGGTTTTAACTGGAAGATTATATGGTGCAAAATGGCTGGCAAAGAAAGTCCAATTATGTTTTACTCTTTCAGTACTCTGTATTCACATTGATCCTGTTAAAAACAATACAGAACTTTCCAATCCCACGTAGGATAGCAACCAGCTGAGTTTATACATTTTCCCATTGTTCCCAACACATTAAATAACAAGTTCACTTGTGTTAAGGCTTCTTGTAAGATATTCCAGATCACACTTTTCTCAGTAAATTGCTTTTCATGTCGAGTTTTTTTCAGTTTCTGTAATTATGATAGGGTACTGGCACAACAAGTTCTCTAAGAAAATGGCCTTGGCTTCCCCTAACCCTATACAGGTTTTATAGCAGAATATTTGTATTTATTCAGTAGAGTAGCTCCTGATTTATATAGGTTTGTTACTGAAGAAAAAAGAAAGGCAAAATAGACAGACCAGTGAATTTTAAGTGTCGTGGTTTAACCACAGCCAGCAATTGAGCCCTAGCAGCCTCTCACTCACTACCCCCAGTGGAGTGGAGGGAGGGAATTGGAAGGGTAAAAATGATAAAAATTCATGGGTTGAGAAAAAGACAGTTTATCAGATTAAGAAAAATTGTACATTCAAGGAAGGCAAAAAAAGGAGTTAATTCACTGCTTTCCATGGTCAGAAAGGTACAGTCATCCCCAGGAAAGCCAGGTTCCATCACAGTAGCTTAGGAGGACAAACATCGTCACTCCAACATCCCCCTCTTCCTTATTCTTCTCCCAGCTTTAGATGCTGAGCATGACACCATATGGTATGGGATATCCCTTGGGTCAGTTGGAATCAGCTCTCCTGGTTTTGTCCCCTCCCAACTCCTTGTGCACCCCCAGCCCACTCACTGGCAGGCTGGGGTGAGGAGCAGAAAAGACCTGGACACTGCATAAGTCCCTCTCAGCAGTAACTAAAATACCCCTGTGTTATCAAATCTGTTTCCAGCACAAAGCCAAAACTCAGTCCCACACCAGCTATGGCAAAGAAAATTAACTCTAACCCCAGTCAAAGTTGGCACAATAGGATAGGTTTTTTTAAACTTTGAATTCTGAAAAAAAAATTAAAATACTAGCACAAATTAACAATTTGTAGGCATGAAAATGAGTAACAGATAAAATGCATTTGTCAAGGACAATCTGTCAAATTAATCCACATCTCTTCTGGGTGATAGGTCTCGTGAGTAAAAGAGAAAAAACAGAAGTTATGCATCTAGAATTCAGCAAGATTTCTGCTTTCATTGGCAGAACAGGGAAACATGGACTAAATGAAATTGTGACTAAAAGGTGCAAAAATAATTAGATCATGTACCAGACTGAAATGAACAAAGATTAACTCATCAAATGAGTGGATATATTGACTGTAGGACATCTGCTGTCTGTCCTGAAATTAAGTTTTTTTGTGTGTTTTCATTAATAACTCGACAGAGGCATCAAGCACTCACCCAACAAACCTGTCTGGCACAAAAGGCAGGTTGCAGTTGTTTGACACCCATCCAGTGTGGCACTGGTACAGCTGATTCTGTCATCCCTGAGGTGGGGGGATGAGCTCAACCTGCTCTTGGTAACGCTTTTTTAAGGGTTCTTTCACAAAGCTTCTGTTCTCAGCAGCGAGTGCTGATTGTGTAAGTTCTTCTTTGCTTTTAGCAGTGGTGGTAAGAATTGAGCATTGGTCAGTACAACAGTGGTCACTGACTTCAGGGGGAGTGGTGGTGTACTGCTCTTCTAACCACTGCTAGTGAGAATCCTGGGCTCAGTTCATTGGTCTAAGCAGGGGATTCTTGGGGGGTGTGAGATTTGTGGGGTTGGCACAGGTTACAGAGCACTCAAATCCTTCTGTATGAGCACTTAGACCCTAACTGGGATGTCCAGGGCATCTCAAGCAGCATTGGGTGCCTATACTGAGGCAACACATCCAGTGGAGCCTATCAGGCACCTCCATTTGGCCATCTGAATTACTGTCTAGACTATGCTGATAGTACCAAGTAATCTCCATTGACTGTAATAAGAGCTGAGATTCTCGTTTCACATATAGACCCCCACATTTTTTCTTAGTCAACAGCTGAGTCAACTTCAGCCACTTTTTATAGAAGTTTTGTTGGACATTCAGTAGTATAGGTCCAATAGCAAACCATTAAAGAGAATAAAGGTTTTGCCCTACTCTTCATAGATTGAAGAGGCCTTCAAGTCTTAGACGCAAAATTCCTTCATTAGGTTCATTTTATGGTTCTGCTCTTTCTGAAAGATGGAGAACATTAGCTCCTATTACCTGTTTTCTCCCCACTATCACCAAGCACTTTACAGACAGGGTTAGGTAATCCTGCCTTTAATCCTGCCTTTCTCCAGACACAGAAATAGAGACAACAGACTTGCTCCAAGATACATGAAAAATCAGTGCCAAACTGAGAACAAGACCACATGATTCTTAGCATATCCACCCATCAAGTCTTACTGATCTGTGACAAATTTTAACTGCAAATTGTCTTTTTCCTGCTCTAATAGTATTCTGCATTAAGTTTTCATGCATCAAAAGACAGCAGCAATAAAGAAAAAAGGATGGAGAAAAAGAAGTTTTAACCTACTGCATATGTATTGAAAGTATTGTTTCTGTCTTGCACTTGTCATCAGGGATTCTAGATCTGGATACTTCATTCGGGTATGTTTGGGATCACATCATGTTAAACAGAAAAGACCTGGTGTCTCCTTTTCCTCTCACTACATAAGGTTTGATCGCACTGTGAGAATGTTTGGCCCCCAAAAGGAGCAGAATCAGGCAAGAAGAGAACAGGTCCTTCTGACGCGATTAAAGCATTTGTGTTCATTAAGATCACAGTTGGGGAAAAGTACAAAAATGGAGGCTTCCAGCCAAGCAAAATATATTGTAGAATATTGAAAAATTGTGAGTAATGAGATGTATGATCCAGCATCATTCAGCTTTTGCATTTCCAAATTGCAGTGAGATCTGAAATTGCCCATTTTCTCGTCATTTACCGAGGGTTAACAAAAAGACCCATTCTTTCTCACACTGTGCTCCCTAGAGAATTTCTAAATCATGTGATTTTGTCATCATGTCCCTTTCTGCTTTCTGAAGTGTCTCTGGAAAAATATCTATTGTCCCCAAATGCCTGTTAATTGTGCTCAGTTTACTATGAAATGATTGTTTTTTTCTTCTAATGGCTTATCCTGCAAATCAAACAGAGATAAGCTCATCCGTCTGAGCTCATGCTTTCTTGCACATTAACAACAGTGCAGAAGAAAGCTAAATTATGCCCACAGTTATTGCAGGCAGTCATGATCTTCCAGCTAATCTCAGAGTAATGTCACTGAATCCCATTATCTTCAGCAGTAGAGATTAGGCTGATTTAAGCAGTTATTTTCCACCAAGTTCCTCCTCCAACATTTACTGAAGTTGCAGGCTAACACAGAGGATTAACAATTTTCCAACACAGATTGGATTTAGTGCTTCAGTGAAGCACGTATTTTCTTGGCTACATTGAGAGTGTACATGTGTGTTCAGAAAGTGGGGTGTTGAGGGCAATGCAAGCAGACAAAATTAATTTGCATCTAACTTCAGCAGTGTATAAGTATTTGGTTTAAAGATGGTAAATATAGGCCATCACTGAACAGATCAACACTGACAGATTTTGCCCCAGGGCACTCAATTTCCTCTTCTTTAACTGCAAATTAAATCCCTACTCTCTAGAAGACCCACCAGGTGGTATGACATGAGCTACAGTTTTACTCAAGGCACCTGCCAGTTTGCTGAAGGCTCCTCTGAAGTTGTCTGCAACATCCTTAGTGCCAAGACATGTCCAATAGCTCAATCAATCTATCAGTCATATTGAACTGAAGTACTTAAGCATAAGTGGCTGGATGTTTCAAGAAGAGCCCTGACACTTCTGTATCTGAGTAAATATTGCCATAAGTTAATTTTTCTGGAGTTAAGATTCTCCATTTGTTCATATTTCGTATGGAAATACTGAAGGGTATTCTCAGTTTGAAACATCACCCCTGCTACTGCTACCATGGATCAAAACTGCCCTTGCTTGGATAGCTCATGGGAAACCTCTGGCAGCAGGGAGATCGTGTGGAAGGGAAGAAAAAAACCTGAAAGTCTTCAAGGTGGCTGAAGTTTGTAAGGTGGGAAACTCATGTATCTTTAAGGTGCTTTCTGTGAAAGCTCATAAAGCACCTTCTCAGATTAGTTTTGCACACTTCCAGAGGCCACTAATGGATGTGAACACTGGATGTTTTCTCTGGCAGCTGCAAATAGAGGATCATGCATGAAGTCTTACTGGAGCCAGCTGCAGGCCATGTGGTCTAGCTGAGCAATTAAAATACCTGGATAATGCACTTAGTGCAATGTGTACAATTACTGTATCTTCTTACCACCTCATAATCTTGAGACTTTCAAACAACAGAACCTCTGTTCTGGCTTCTGAACACAAGCAAAGAGCAGCAATTCATTAAAAGACTTGTTAAGTTGCCTAGAATAGTTTCAGTGTTGTAGTACGGCTTTCATGCTGAGAAATCAATGAAGCCTTTCCAAATATCCATAAATCACCTTGAAATATTTCTTAATAATTTAAACTCCTGCCCAACCCTGATGAAGCCAACAGCATTGAACAGACATGGTTGTTAGACAGAATTCAGTAAAGGACTCAGCCAAGGGGGAGATTTAGGAAAAGCGGCAGAGGTTTGAGTAGGGCTCGTAAGTTAAGCAGTGCACGGTGGCCCTAGGACACCTCCAGCAGAAAACCTCCTGCAGAAATCATTTTTAAAAGATCACTTGAAATTTTACCAGTAGAGGGAAACAAAGCACCTTGGCTGCAACCTGCTCAGAGATGCAGGGCTGTCTCTGGCATCTTGAGTGTCCCTTTTCTTTGATGATGAGCTGTTCTCCTGGCTCTTCTTCAGGTGATTGCCCAGGTTGATCACTTGTGTCCCACAGCCACGCATTCACATGCAGGATGCAGACAGCCCCATGCCTGGAACCAGGCGAGGGCCCTGGACAGGCCATCTCATCTGCTCAGGTCAGAGGTAGAGCAGTACCTTTAACATTTTGCTGTCCAGGCTTGTCTCTTCCCAAAGCTGGGATAGTTTGCCCTTGCTATGTAAATGAAACCTTCAGCATTGGTGTCATGAAGTTAAGTTGCTAAATCTGCATTAAGGCACTTAAATACAAGTAGCTTAATCTTCAAAGCTGTTACATACAGCTCTGACTTAATGGAATTTGTGGCTTCTTAGCACTTCTGAAAATCCGGCCCCTAAATGTGTACTTCATCACTCATGCCTGGCATTAGGATCCTGGCTAGAGAGACAGAGTTGTTTGTAGCAGGGTAAGTTGATTTGTTTTCCTCAATCTGTTATGAAATATTTAAACATTTTTATATTAAATCTATAATTGCTATTTACCTTGCTCTTCAGACACTGCTTTTTTCATAGATGTGACTGTGGTGTACAAGTTCAGACAAAAAGAAGTATGTCTATGTTTTGTGTCGTATGAACACAGCAGCAGTTCCTTGAAAGCAATGAGATCATAAAGTCTTGAAGGGAAAAATAATTCCTTGCTTTCCCTGGGATGGATCCTGTCATTGGTAGCTGAACAGAAATAGCGTGGTCAGAGAGATTTTCTACTCATGCAAATGTGTGTGCAATTTGTGCTTCACCATCCAGCCCAGCTTCCTCTTCTCTGTCCCATGCTCTACAGTGGCACACTCATGTTCTAAAAAATTGCTCCTGATAGCAGTGGTAAAGGAGGGAAGCTGGCATGCTGCATTTTAAATCTGCCATTACTAGTACAGCGGTTATACAGTTATGTCAGGCTGGTCATTGTAACCTACAGCAAGTTGTAAGTAATTTTTTAATGGATTTCATTTCCTGAGGTTACATGGCGGGGAGGAAGAGTGCTCTGAGGTCTGGGTCTCCCATCACCAAAGTCAGGTGAGGTACTGTTGTGCCTTTCGCCAGGACTTGTTGTCTGGCAGCAGTACTTGCTCAAGCACGGAGCCGGGATGGGACTGTGGTGGGCAGATGGGCCAGAAAGGCACTTCTGGATCCTGAAGCTGAGAGCATCCCTTGAACAGACCTAAACATGCAACCCATTATCTGCACATACAAAGGCAACAGCTTAAATTGATACTTTAATTCCTGAAAGCCCCAGTCTCAAAGCAAAGTAGTCAAGAAAAAAAAAATTGTTCTATTCCAAAGTGATAGCTGATAGCAGTACTAATGATGTTTTGCTTTACTGAGCTCTAATGCTCATCATCCATGGTGAGTATGAAGTCTATAGACAAAATCATCTTAAATAAACCATTAGTACTCTTTACAAATGTCTAAATAATAAAAAAAAGGTATCCTAAAACAGTATGTACTTTCTACTCTACTTTTTTTCTCCTTTCATTTAAAACTGTTTCAATCAAAAATAAAGAGTTCACCTGGTGCTACCTGTCCCAGTAAAACTGTGTTTGTTGATCATTTTGTCTGCAGTAATGTATCTCCCTCTAATGCTACTGCCATTTTCCGGTAGCTGTTGTGAAGAGTGACTGCTTGACCTGAAGTTATTTACACATGTTTTGCCACCTATTTTTCCCATGTTCTTAAGATTTAAGCAAATAGCAACTCAAATTCGGAGGTCCAAATAACATATAAAAATACACTTCATATTTCATTAAATTTATTTACATTGGAAGATATACCTTCCTGTGGCAATAAGCTTCAACAAAAAATACTTTATACAGTCCAAGTGAAAGCCATCTTTGCATCTGTATCTCTGTAAATGTTGTCATACCCTTCTTAAGTGCTTTTAGCTTGTAAATTATTCAGATGGAAACATTACACTGCATATGATCACACCGAATAGCTGTGAAATGAAGAGTGAGGCACATGGACTGAAGGGAAGTGTGTAGAAGAGACTTTGAAAGTATCTTGTTCTGTTCCTGAAAATCTCAAATCTGTGAGGATACGAAATTGCTCTTGAGTGCTTTACTTGATGGGGAGCACTCTCCTCACCCTGCCATGCCATTGCTTCTGCTGAAGCATTGCAGCAACACACAAATACAGTTCATAGCAGATGCTTCTGGGGTTTTGTGCTTTTTAGCTATTTGTGCTTCATAACACTATGAAGTTTAACATTGGACCAGCTTTATTCTTTCCTATGTAGCCTCTACTGTCTGGCCTCGTTTTTATTTTGTTAACTCCTTGTAGCACCTAAGGCAGTGGAGCAATAAAGACTGCTGAAGACAAAATAAAACATCTGATACCACCCAGTTGTGATTACAGCTGTCTCTGCTAACTGGCTTCTGCATGGACATGACACAAATTCCAGCCTATGTGAAAAGAGCTCAGGACTGAAGAATTTCTGTTCTGCTTGTAGATTTATGCATGCATTTCATGCTAACAACTCAATGTGGCAGTCACGTAGAGCCTCCCTCCACCTCCTCCCCCACTGCTGGTATGTTAGGAGAAATAATTCTCACTCTGTGGCTGCAAAAGATAATGAAAAAATCCCTGTAATGCATAAACCAGGCACTCCCTCACCGATTCAAGCTCAGCTGTGCTGATGAGCCGTGCTACAAAATGGCCTCACATATGACCTGGAACACCACCTACCATATGGACCACAGCTCCATTGAACAATTTTGTAAGGATGCTCACAGGCATGATTTACAGGAGGCAGGGATTGTTAGTGTTATGCCAGTTGTAGTCTGTGCTCAAGTGTGTATCAGCAATGTTTAGATTTTTTTTTCTGCATGCTGGAGCCTGGAAGAAACAAGCTGTTTTCTGATTATAGGGATCTGAGCTACATGCATATTGTTCTCAGTTACACTGTGTGTTTGATTACTAACGTTTTGGAAATCATCAACTCTTCTTCTGGCAAAAACTGATTCTTTTCTGCATCTCACAGCATGAGCATTGCTGTCACTGAAAATGAGTTTTTCAGGATTGTGTTTTATACCACAGTTCTCTTCTTCCCTTAATTTAGTTTTCACCTATGCTTTTCATAGGTGCAGCTAGAGTACATGTTGGAAAGCACAAACCAGGGCATCGTTCTGTTGCTTTCAGTACTAATATGTTCCTGTTGATAGTAGCTGCTGTGACAAGTGGGAGTCCTGATTCTGGAGCAGGTTCCCACTGAGCAAGCGACTCCACAAACGCAGGAAGTGATGAGCTACACCATGGGAGTTTACAGCTGAGGTGTATGTAATAGGCATATATCAAGTACTCAGAGCTCCATCCAACATGGCCAGGAACACTTCCAGGGATGGGGAATCCACAGTTTCTCTGGGAAACCTGTTTCTGTGCTTCACTACTCTCACAGTAAAAAATTCCTTTCTAATATCTAATCCAAACCTGCCCTTTCACGTTGAAACCCCTACCCCTTGTCCTGTCACTACCTGCTCTTGTAAATAGTCTCTCATTGTAAAGGCATCAGAGAGTACAAGGGCTCAACATCACTTCAAGCCTGCAAAGAGCTTCTGGAAAGGAAAAGAGTGATGAGCGCTGCAGTGTGCATCCCTCAACCTCTAAATGTCTCTTCTGTGAATAGAATTTGGCAAAGAGGAGCCAGACAGCCAGACACAGAACTGTCACTGGCAGTTTGGGAGAGCTAATCACCTAGTAATGTGGGAAAAAAACATGGGTTTGGCATGCTGAATTACATGGCTGTCTGTGGAAGGTAGAGTATAAACCAAAAACATATCCAAGTGGCTGTGCAATTCAAACTTCAAATAGTCCTAGCTATTGGCTCTGCAATGAGCATTTCTGATCTGGCAGAGAAATTAAATCTCTCATTTTCATAGCATGAGCTTTCCAGGCTGATGTTTGTTGCTCAGGCAAGCCATTCCCAGACACCGACATGAGTCAGCCAGGCCACAAGCCAACGATGAACCTACTAAGTGTAGAGCTGAGGTACAACTCTGTTTTTCCTAACTGAGCTCAGCCTCCAAATGATGGAGGAGAAAATACAAGAATGTGTGGATGGGTAGGAGGTAACACTAAGAAAGGGAAGCTGGGATGCTGGAGCATTCTTCTTGTCTGAAGAAAAGCTAATGGGATGTGAAACCTCTGGCAGCAGATGCAGCTAGACAGGCATAGGACAAACTATTAACTGGAAGAAATTCCTATCCATGAATGTTGTCTGCTGCATCTTCTGAGTCAGGCTGGGTTTCTGAGAGGACACAGTGACATGAACTGCTTCTTGGGAGATAATAATGCTGAAGTGGTGTGCAGGACCTGAGTGCCCATGGTGTGAATAACAGATTTCCACAAGCCCGATCACTCTGAATAAAAATATGCCATCTCTTTCATCAGTCAATTATTTATTCACTTTCAAGAAAGCAGGATGGGGTGAGAGAGTGAAAGACTAGCAGCAGATATTGATATTCAAGGGCAGAATTAGAATTTTAATATATGTCTGCTGCTCAGGAGGCAAAATTCTTTATATAAATGCTAAGTATTGCATGGTCTTATTATGATGGTTGCATAAATACGCATTTCTGCTGCTGGTGTGGAGACCCTGCCTTGTCAACATTTGGTTTTTAACACAGTCAGGGTGTACCAGAAAGAGAGTTAAGGAAGGCAGTCAGCAGCTCTACCTGAGGACATCAGCAAGAGAAGGAGCCAAGACTGGGATGGCTGTAGCATGAGGTTAAAATACAGTTAAAGTCAAGTCTGCCTGAGATCTCCCATTGCAGAGTAGATTTCTCTCCCTTCTCATGCTCTGGGAAACACAAACTTGGGGTTCACCCATTTCCTCTCCCCTCCCATGCAGTGGTAGGGACAAAAAGGGCAAGTCAGATAGAGATCCCCCTAATAGGAGCACTAGCTGGAGCTAACAGGGCTGGGCTTTGCAGTCACTTGGAGGTGCCTGCACAATTCTGCTGGGACAAATTCTGCCTCTGGAAGGTGAAGAGCTGAGCAGACTTGCATCTCTTCCAGTATTACTCCTCTTATCTCCTGCTTTCCTCAGCTCTCTTCCCAAAGGTTTCCTGTGCTTAATACAAAAGTGTCTGCTGTGACCAATCCATTTGCTGCTCTCATCCAGCTGCCTCTCCTGTAGGATCTACCCAGTGTCTGGCTCAGCATTTAGACCCTGGCTCTAGGCTGTTTGTACAGTGTTAATAGTACAAGAGCGTGGCTCTGGATCGATCCCTGATTGATGCCATCAGCAGTATGGGTACTGGTAATGAAGCATCATCACTTACCATCTCAGGATCTTGTTAATTACTACTGCTCAAGGAGCTTGTTTACGCAATAAATTATTGATGACAGCAGCTCTGTGAAAATTTGAAGCCGTTGTGTCTCATTCTGCTGAATGACTAAGGGTACATGGAGCACTTGTAGCAAACACCATGTCTCCCTGCTCTGAAGAAAGGGAGGGGAAAATAGACAAAAGCACTTTCCCTGGATGACTGCAAAAGCCCAGAAAATATTTTGCTTCTCTATAATCGTATTTGATTTTATTAGGAACTATATACACATTAAGGAGTGACTGCACATTGGAATAGATTACCCAGAGAGGTTGTTGAGTCTCTCTCACTAGAGTTATTCAAGAATCATCTGGATGCAATCCTGTGCCATGTGCTCTAGGATGGCCCTGCTTGAGCAGGGAGGTTGGACTAGATGACCCATTGTGGTCCCTTCCAGTCTGACCCATTCTGAGATTCTTTGAGTGATAGTGAGCTCCCAGCAGATATCAGAAGACGCTTAGCTTGCAGTGAGGAAACAGCAGTGGATTAAATATAGGATGCTCCCTTCAAAGCATTGAATCCTTATTGTTTTGTTTAGGGAGAGTATACAGAAATGGGATCTTGCTTGCATAAATACAGTAAATTGATTAAGGAAATAATCTGAGGGGAAAAAAAGTGTCTGCTAACTAATTCAGACCTGCCCCTTCTGGAAATATGCACTCCAGGCATTTGGACAATGCACTGTACAGCATTACTGTGAGTGTGACTAACAGCACCATGGGTGACTTTTGTCTTTAACACTTGCTTTCTTCTGTTACTTTGCAACTTTGAACAACAAATGACTCTCGAAGAATTTCAGCAATTGAATTCTGTATTTCAGGTATGGCTTTGCCAGCGTAACTGTTATCTCTATAAGATCATGGGAACAAATGCTCAGAGCAGGCCAAGAACCATGTTCCCGGTGACTGGATCCTCTGAGGCCATTGGGACAGAGTCAAGAGGCTGCAAGAGGTGCGACCCATCAGTCAGAGGGATCTCCTTACCCAGCACAAGGTTTAGGAGGAGGGAGGAAAGGCTCCTCAGTGCAGAGCAGTTGCCCAGCCTGTGGTTGGTGGCAGCACATGCGCTTTTCTGGAGATACGTTTACTCTCCTTCAGCTCAATTTCTTGCTGTTTGGCCCTGGGGGAGGAAGCAGCATAGGAAGAAGAAGAGAAAAGGGAGCTGTGTTCTGGGATTAGACTCCATCTGCTTTGGGGAGCCTTTGACAGGGAAGGAGACAAGAGCTGTCAGCAGGGAAAGATCTTTTCTTCTGGAGGAGGAAACCTGGCACCTGCCTAGAAAGGCAGCTGTAAGTTGGGCAGCCTACACAAAGAGGGCCGTGGCACTGTGTAAGAGGCATTACTGTTCCTTTGCTCACCCTCCAAACTATTTGCGCTCAGGCAGCTAAATACACCCTTTCTCCTGCTGCTGTTCACAAGTTGAGGGGCTGGAACTGTGCTGGGAGGTTCTCCAAATGGCCACGGGTAGGGGGAGCAAGGTTAATAGAGATCTTTGCCTGTGCTCCCAGCTATGCCCCAGCTTGGGATGTTGGTCCAGACGGGAAATTTTGGCAGTAATGGAAAGAGCGGGTTTTTAGTTTGGCAAATTGCTTGCTGCGGAGTCAAGGGTCCAGCTGCAGGAGTGGGGAAGATCTGCAGGATCTGCAGGACACAAAGCCTGTCTGAGGAGGTGACATAGGTTGGGCAGAGACTGTGGGAAGGGGATGCAGCATTCACCCAGTTTCTCCAATTTTTCCGTGGAAATTGCTCTGTGTCCTGGACTCTGCAACAGAGTGAGCCTCAGGAAGGAGAAGAGAGAAGAAATGAAGACCTGAATGGGGAAAAAGTGGAAAAAAGAGGTCAGACAAAGCAGACGAGCCCAAGGAGCCAAGGAGGAGGAAGTGTCAGAGGCCAGGTTAAGAAATTCAAGAAGGAAGAAAATCAGCCCAAATCAGACAGTGAGCTTCAGAGATAGCAGGAGAGTGGAAAAGTGCAAACAAATTGACCACTTTCAGGTTAGAGTATCCTGGCAAGCACATTTGCACATTTTGAGAGGAGCAGAGGAGGGCTGCAGTGGGGGCACTTGTCTGCACTTCCAGGTACTTGGGGACTTGACTTACCTGCCAACCACTGCTTGAAAGCTGCTTTCCTCCTTCGTCTTGCAAGCCCCAGGAGGGCAAAGGACAGTATCACTCTGCAGAGGCTTCAGGGGAATTTCTGTCTTGGCCACCCATTACTGCCCAGGCAGGTGGCAAACACCACCAGCTACCTGCGTCCTGGGCCCCTTTGCCATCTTCAGCCTGTTCAGATCGGCCACCCAAACATGTTATACCTTTCTGAGGATACAGGGAATGGATGACCAGGATGTCTCAATCCTATTATATTACAAAGTCTTGATACTCCAGGCACTGAGCACCATTCAGGTAGATCCACTCTGGCCCATCAGAAAGGAGTGATGGAGGTTTCCACTCTGCAGGGTGGCAAGAAGACCACTTTTGGGTATCCAGAAAAATTGTCCCACAGTTGTACACATAAGATACATAATTTAACCCTAATCCATAACATTTGTAAAGCACTTTTCCATACTTACATAGAATTTTCACAAGCTCAGACTATGCTTTCTCAACAGTGCACTTCTAAGGAGATTGAAATTACCAGAATTTGCTTTGTACTGCAGAGAAAGCCCTTGGCTTATTTCCTGGCATTTGTTTTCATTCATTATTCAACAATAATTATGCCATCGTATCCAGATAACTAAAAAGTAGCCAAACAGGTTTTCATTTTATTTAATAGTATAGACAGGCTGCAAAAGTAGAAAGGATTTAAGCACAGTTGCCATGATCTACTGGAGGCAGGTGACAGAATCATTCCCAAGGTCCTAAGCTAATGCAAAGCTAGATTTTCTCAGCTACTGGAGTAATTAACTCATGGTGGATCTAAGAAAATGAATGTATTTCTAAAGAGAATTTTCCAGAAGTGCAGGCTCACATTAACACACTCAGTAATTAATGATTCTTAAACAAAACCAAAATAATCTTTCTCGGAAATGTTTCTTCCATTACCAGGAGCTGGAAAAAAAGGGCTATAAATCAATGCAAGTTCAAGTGGATAATAAAGAGGTGCATGAGTCTACACGTGACCTACAATTTTTAAAAGCCTAAAGAGCAAGACCCTTTTTTTCTAAAGCATAGCTCTCTTTCTGTGGACCTAATCCTCAAGATAGGAGATCCTACAACAGCATTAAGATATTGTAGACACTGAATTTCCCAGAATATTCTTAAACACTGAATATTAGAAATTTAAAAATATGTAATATGGAAAAGCTATATTTTAAGCATAAAGTTTCTCCCCATGTCCAGAATGGTTACTTGTTTATGGTTTTGAAATGCACAAGGGTGAGCTGTTAGACTTAAATAAAAGCTGTAGGACTGTAGGATAGCTCTGCAAACAGAACTAAACAATATTTGGACCACATTCATATTTGCTCAGTCATGGCAGATATGATATTTTTATGTAAAATAAACCATAATTGTATTAATTTGATCCATTCTTGGAAAAAAAAGTTATTCCTAAAATTCTGATGCTTGTCCAGAAACCAACATGGAAACAAAGACTCCAAAACCCTATTATTTCCAGTTGAGTAAAAATCTACTATGAAAATAAAGCATTCTAATTTAATTACTCTTCACATAACATGTTTGTCTCAAAGCTGTCTTGTACACACTTTTCAGAGCCATAAGTAAGTTGAAAAACTTTTCATGAAAAAGTCTGCATTGCAACAGGAAGAATTTAGTGGGTAGGTGTGCATAGAGGACAGCCGTAAGGTCTTTTAATTTGTTTTTTCAGACAAAAACAGGAATAAGAACTGCAGCCTCAGAAGCTCATAAATAGGATTTTAGTCAAGGTTTATTGTATATTAGAGAGGAAGTATTAAATGAGATTCAAATTTTCACATTAAAATTCTTCTGTAAAATGCAATTTTTCATTCTATTTTAGATGAGAGTTTGCTTGGAACAAGATCTGAGCTTCCTTCTTGGGTTTTGCACAAATTGAGTAAGATATTAGGAAAATTGTCCTAATGTCCTAATCCTGCTCAAATGGGCCCAAAGTCAGGATCCACATTGCTGCCCCTGCTTCTCTCGCTGTGCAACAATAAGCACATGCTGGACACTTTTTCAAAAACCACATGAGCCTCACCATGGCACTTCAAAATGCTGCCAATGCATTGTGAAGATATGAGGCAAGGGTCAACCCCACCAACAGAAAAGGGCGTTGTGGAATAATAGATTAATCAGTGGAATAATAGATTTTTCAGTGCTGTAAGTGACAAGCAAGGTGCATATCCCGGGTGGAATTTGTTGGCTCTTTGTTCTCCATTGTATTTAATAGGATGCTATCTACACTGCACTCAGTCTGGTGGGGGTCAGATGTTATTTGCCTTCAATCTCTGCCGGGTGTCTGAGGTGAGCCCTCAGAGGCGTGAGAGTGCAGCCTTGTGCAGAAACCAGACCTGACAGCAGCACCCTGTCTTTTCATGTAACGTACTTTTTAGAAAGCTTCAAGGAGAAGCCTAAGTGGGTACTGAATTTCACTGCTTCACAGTACAACAAATTCCTTCTGGGAAGAGCGTGAATGGTTCCTGCTTGCACTATTGGGTCCCTCCGGCCTTGACATCAATTAGAGTCTCATGTGATGTTTCTCCACAATATGCTGTTGGATATATGAAGCCATATCATTAAATAGGTCACTTTGTCTCTCCTCATTATAATCTTAATTTTATCACTCTACCCACATTATGTGGTGGGGTGTTTATTGGCCTTGAAGTCAGACATAAATGGTAATGTACGGGTGGGCCCTGCCCTTGATGGTGAGTGAACATGAAATGTAGGTAATGGCTTTTGAGGACCTGCCTCCAAAACATTTGGCACCAAGAAATTTTCAGTACAAATGGGGAGTGACAGTGATAGACTATGCGGTGCAGTCAGCAGCTTAGGCAGTGACCCCAGTATTTCCTCATGTCCAGCCATTCTCTGCTTTCCCAGAGAAAGCCATCTGGCCTTCTGCTGAAGGAGTCTGGGGCCATTTGCCTGAGGAGTGCGCTGGGTGAGTGGGTTTAATCCTGCTGCCTTTCATCTGACAAAAAAGCAGGGTTGGACCCAATGCAAGAAAATGTCTCCATTAACTACTGTGTGGTGTACCAAACAGCCTGCTGTTGCAATAAAATATTTATAACTAATCATTTTGTTAAATGAAACATACTTTATGGCACCTTCTATAATTAACAAGCCATGTTCCAGTTAATTTTGCACATGTTTCACAGTTTATTACCAGGTACTACAAGGATACACAGTGAGTACTTACAAATAACTTCCCATATGAAAATGTAGTATTGCAAACAAAAGCAATTAAGCTTAGTATTATTTGTTTGTAAACAAGTATTAAGGGACGATCTTTGTAAAACAAAAGATTGTGTTAGGTGGGATGATAAAGCAGTAAACCTGCAATGCATGAACACATTATTGTGGACCTACATGCATGAGCAATGAGGATGTTTTAGCAGTTACTTTAATTTTGCTGACGAATAATGTTAAAGATACTGGTATGGTAAGATGTACTTACTGATGCGTTAGATGACCTGAATGCTGGCATTAACATTAAAATAATAGCTCATTGAGTAAGGCATTCTCAGTGGACTACGGTCACTTGAACATATTCAACAGTTACCATTTTCTAATTTGCAAATTATAGACTAAAATAAGACATTTGAGGGGTTTGTGCTGAAGTGAAATCTTGAACAACTGCCATTCATCTTGTCCTCAATAAGTTGGAGGTTGTGAATATACAAAACTCTGAGAGATTCATTCTAATCCAACCAGAGAGCAGAGATGTTGCATTCTTAGTTCACTGACTTGATCACAGCAATGCAGTGTGCTAAGTTATCTCCTGTTTTTTCCTGCTATGCAAGCACAGGACAACCACTGCCACCATTTCCCGTGGCTGTCTGGCAGGACAAACCTAGTCAGGACGTGATTGCTCACCATTCTTCATCTTATTATCAAAAGCTAGAGAAGGCTTAAAGCAACTAAACCTCAATATTTCCATATTGCAGATGTGGTCTGGGGAGACAGTTCCAAATGCTAATTGAAGCATCTTCTGAGGAAGAATCATCCCTTAGTTAGAGCCAACAAAATGGGTATACTGCTCCTGTTATCTCTGCCTGGCAAACAAGCCAGGGTGTACAACAAGGAAGCCTGGTCTGGTGCACCTGAGCAAGCCTTCCTCCATCAGTGTTTCCTAGCATAAACCCCAGTGCACCTTGGGGAGGCACAGGGTGGGAAAATCCCCTCTGATGCACAGAGATGCCCTTCATCTCTCCCTGAGCAGTTGCGTGCTGGCTTGGCCACTCTACACTGTCCCCATGGCAGGGGGACAAGGCATTTCACAGCAAGGAGGCACCATTGCCACCTGGGTCAAGCCAGGGAAGCACTGAGGGCTCCGCATGCTCACCACTAGGGATGCACCATAGTCTTGGGCCCCAGCACTGCAGGATTAGGCCTTCCTGTGAATCAACCAGAAATGTGGCATTTTCTGTCTTACTCTGAATGCAAAAGGCAGGGGCTGGCTCTGCTGGTTATTTAGAATCTGGCAATTCTCACATATTTGTTACTTTTACTGGTGCTCTGGGATAAGTTTTTGCAAACTGCTGAACAGCTGTGCCAAGTTGATGTGCCATCAGCTCTCACTGGCTTAATCATCGGTCCTTTGGTAACCAACATCTACTACATGAATTAGCCATCTGAGAAACACTGCCCCACTCTGTTTATGCCAAACCCCCACATCCTTATTTGAAATCAGGGATTGAGGGGGCACAACAAGTCTACATACACAATTTTCTTGCAAAACATTTCTTGGCTGTTTCTTTTTTTAAGGGCTGTGTCAATATTTGGCTTGTGATCTCTGCAGAGGTAAGCATCCATGTTTCAAATATAAGGCAAAGCCAGGTGAAAAATCAAGGTCTTTAATGATGCTCAGTTTGAATGATGACAAAATTATTGTGAATTTTCACTGCATTTAACTTTCTTTTCTTTGTCCTATCTTCCCTTAATCTGTCAGCAGAATAACTAATGTTCCCTAGGCAGTCTTTCTCTGGTTAGGCATGTCCCTCCTGGTTGCTTTGTTTTGGCGTTGTTGGACCAGTTTCTTTGAGTTTGCCCGAAAACTGGAGGCAGAAGATCTGACGAGACACTCAACCTGATGAAAAATTCCTGTCTTCATCTTTCATGCTGAAGCCAGCAGATGGTGCTTACTGCCTTTGTACACTCCTTGGAGAAAGCTTACATTATCTGGCAGTTAGTTTATGGTATTTACCAGGGAAAAGCTATAGGAGTCACAGCTACTTGTCACTTTTCAGAGAGCTGAAGGATTGGGCTCTGAAAGCAAAACACATTCCACAATATTGAGAGCTTTAGGATTTCAAACCCCTATGAGTTTGGATGTTTTCTGAACTGTTTTCAGAAAATGCTTTGCTACTATCACAGTAATTGGTGGGAGGGTTGTTGTTTTTTGTTTGTTGGTTGGTTGGTTTGTTTGGAAGTTTTGTCTTTGTTTAAAATTGGAAGGTAGGAGGAAGAGAGCAAGTTGTACCACCTCCTTGGATAGGTTTCAAAGTGAAACCTACAGAAATAGGCTGTAAGATACAGATTATGCCTCTGACAAAGGGTTGCTGAGGCCCAGGGAAGCTGGTTCAAGTTGGGGTGATTTACAGGGAATACTGAGCAGCGTGTGCTTCCAGAAGGGATGCTCTGAGACCATTTCAGCCTGAATAAAAAGGGTGATAAGCTCTCAGAAAAGCATCTTCCCAATCCATTCCTAGCACTGTTAAAGAAGAACTATCCATCCTCACTGATGAGTGGAGAAAGCTATTGGGTTCCCATGTTTGCCTTGGGAGATCTTTACACCCCAAATATTTTCCCATAACAACTACAGCTGTTCTTTCTTCCAGTGTGACTTACATCTGATGGAACGTGCACAAAGATTGAGTTACACCGATTAAAAAGAAATAAAAGTAATAAATAAATCAGAGCTGCTCTGTCATTTGGTGATGGAGAGTGTGAGCAGCAGAGTGCTGAGGATAAAAGGCTCAGCTATACATTTACATTAAGCTCCTGTGCAAAGAGCTTAACTTGTTCTTTTCTATTTACCTATGTTTTTCCTTTCTACAGACACAAAACCAGAATAGAAACTTGCCCAGCAGATTGCACCTTCCTATGAACATCTTTTATTCAATATTAATCTCATTCTCTCTTCTTTGCAGCTGAATCATTTCATCTCCATTAGAGCAACAATTTCTACCTCCAGCCACAGGTCAAGGGCTTTAATAATAGGTAACTATTTTGCTTATCTTTAAAACCAGCAGGAATTCCTTTCAAGAAAATATGTGTCCAACAATTTCTCTCTGCTTCCAGCCCTTGCACAGTCAGTGCTGTCAGTGCTACCTGCATTCTTAGGAGCAGTCTCAGGTTTAAACTTTTCCTTTGATGGTGAAAGCAGAAGCAGTATTCTCTTTTTGAATTTTTTTTTCTTTATGGATTTCCTGTTGTACCAGCATAGCTAGGTTTTCTACATGGGAGGGTAATTTCTAAACCCGTAAGGCTGGTTAGAAAAGGCAGCAGCCTGGCAGCTGGGTTGGACTAATTTCCTGGCTGCTCTTACCAGTTTTGGTAGCTAACCCAGGGGAGCAAGCTGCTCCATGCTCTGGACCTGCATCCTCAGGTTTTCTCCAAATGACATCGTTTTCTTCTATCTGCATGTTTACAACAGAAACTTGGTGAAATTACGGAAATATTGGTGTTTGCCTGAGACCATCAGCTAGTTCTCTTCACCTCACTGGAAATAATGTAAGATAAAAATCCCTGATGATTAATATCTTTATGACTTGATCTTATGTGGGTAGTGTGAGCCAAGAATTTTCTAAATAATATGGGAGATGAGTGTGTCTAGGCTTGGGCAGAGGAACCAGACAGGATCTGGCCCACTGTTACTTCTTAATGAGGAACTGGTGTATTTCAAATACCTGGAGCTGATATCAATGGCATTGACACTTTGCATTAAGCAAGATAGTAAGATAAAAGTAAACATATGGAATGACTTTCTAGTTTTCAGCTGTGTCCAGGAGTGCTGACCATTTGCCCTTTAATCTAGCATTTTATCAATGTCTTAAAAAATGGAAATAAATTATAAGCAGTTACTGAGGTATTACTGAGCTACTCACTTTTGGTTTATGTCATGGGCAGGCTGACCAACTTTGGTCCTTAAATAACCAATCTACAAGAAAAAGGCCTGCATATTCAGTTTTCTTTCTGTCCTATTTCTGTAACAAGGTCTTGTTAGTGAAGGCAAAAAGTACTCAGCAACTCCATGACCTCATTTCAGCGAAGAACAGACAGCTGCCAAACACTGAGCTCAATGGGAGATGTGCAAATATGCTTCCTTACTTTGATGCACTGAAGACATAGGAAGGTCTCTAAAATCTGCTTTGCTCCCAAAGAAGTCAGTTGTAAAGCTCCCATTGATTTCAACGAGAAAAAAAAAGCCTGCTATATCAAGGGTAAGTAAATAAATTTATGTCACAAATATAGAGGTCAGAGCTCACACAGCTTTGCAATGTGAAGCACTGAGCACCTCTAGCATCACGGTGAGTGCTGTGCTGCCTTGCTACGGTGTGCTTTTTCACCTAGCCCACTTTCACCTTCCTCCACTTAGTCTCTCTTCATCTGCCCACAGGAATAGAGTGAGAGGAGTCACGTCTCCTCCAGGTCACCTTGGGTTTCCATAGTGACTATTTGAATGTGATTGTCTTATCAATCAGAACCTCCTTCACTCTCACAAGCAACTATAAAATCTCCTCTGGTTTCTATAGCAACCATGTTTAAACCCATATATTTATTTTCTCTAGGCTTAACTGATTTGTTGAAAATAGTGCAAATTAACTGTGGGTGCAATATTTCTTATATTTTTCCCCCTTAAACTATCATTTACCATCATCAACATCAGAAAAACAGTTATGATGAAGCTACTGTCCTTTTGTTTCAGTTACCTAGAGACCCTCTTTGCTGCCTAACCACATGTGCAATGCCTCTTAAAAGATCATTGTTTTCATGAGAAGATTGAAAACCCAAAACCTCTGCAGTTCAGCATTTCCCTTCCCATTCAAATCCCTATGTCCTTCCATCCCCAGGCACTTAGCAGAAAAAATGGTACTGTTCTGATACCCCAAATCACTTCTTGTAGTAATATGCAGGAATAACACCTTCCCTCCAGTGACCTCAAAGTAAAGTACAGTTGTTACTTAAGAGAACACTGTGAGTTACTCAAATATTATTATTGGTGTAGTATAAACAATATGCACAAGGTTAATGGCCCATCTACACTGTAAACCCAATAAATGTCAAGAAGGTTGTGGGTTTTTTTCAACATAAATGCAGTAACTGTAGACAAGGCTGATACCATGTTGTCTATGGTTTCCTTTCATCAGACAGCAGGCAGACGTAAAGTTGTCTATAGAGCTGGCACAGTCACAACTACACCTTTACTTCATGGTCTGACTATAGACACACGTTGCTTAACTTGGCAGGCAGATCAATGCCATACAACCACTTTCTCACTCCCCTCCTCAGCCCCTGATGGGGATGAGAATTGGGAGGGTAAAAAAGTACAGTTCACGGGTTGAGATAAAAACAGTCTAAGACAACAGAAAAGGAAGGGATGATAATAATAATAATAACAATAACAATAATAATAATGTACAAGTCAAGGGGTGCACAATACAATTGCTCACCACCCATAAGAATGTGCCTGATTCAAGGTTATAAAGTTATTAATAGACAATTGTTCTGCTCTGAAACTCTGTGGCAGCATTTTCTGGGATCCTCTTGGTAACAGCAAGTTGCAGACATACCAGATCTACCTCTCTGCAACTTCCAAGTTACATGGAAAGGTAGAATGAAAAGAGAAGTCCTCAACTTCATCTGAAGTGCCGTTTTCAAGCTGTCCTGAGTTTTTCTTATTCCTCTTTCACTGTAGTAGGAAAACAATTTTGGTTTTGGAGCAAGATGAGAGACTTGTTCGCTTTTCTCTAAATTTCTAACGTTTCTTAGAAACATTTGGTCCCTACACTGTCTCCATATGTTCCCCCTTATCCAGAGCTGCCGAAGTCCTGGCACGAGGCAAGTTTATGCCTGTGCAACGGGATGAGCAGCATGTGCAGAAACACTGGCAAAACTACAGTCAGTCTACCTTGCTCCTTAGGAAAAGGATTACCAACAAACTTCAATACACTTAAGGAAAAGTGAAAAAAGAGCCAGGAGGCTGGGATTGTGGTCACACAGTAAAAAAGAATAAGAGAGTTTTGTGTCAGTGGGAAATTCAGTAACTGAAATCTTATGGGTATAGAGGAGGAATACATCGAGATGATAAAAAAGGGAGGAATTATCTACTTCTAAAATTAAAAGTGCAGTGACTCAGGATCACAATGCTGAGTTCACAAAAGGCGGTCGGTACTGCAGGGGTTTGGACACCCCAACTGCCTGGCTATGCTTAGGGAGGTGTCCCTGTTTTTCCAGGGTGCACCATTGATGGTTCTCACATTGAGGTGTAGGTGAAGGAGAGGAATGGGCAGCAGGAAGGCTTGAGGCTGACTATGAGAGCTCCTCCAAGGAGAGGTGGATGTGACCAACCTGTATTCAGAACCCTCAATGAAGTAAAACCATTTATGTTCAATAAGAAGCATGACCTGCTTGTGACAGGAGGAGGGGACCAGGCAGTCCCTGACTTGCCCGGTCAGGGGCTGTGGTGTGCCAGCACAGAGCTGGGTGCAGAGCTAATGGTGTCCCAGCTGTCAGTGCGGGGACAGAGCCACTGGTGTCTTTGCTGACTACGAGCTCAGGACCATGGCTTTGTTGCATTGCTTCAGATATGACCAGACACTCCAGAGCACAGCACTGCAGCTCATTGCTCTGAATACTGCAACCCCTTTGCTCATACAAACCTCAGGGTAAACTCAGTTCTATAAAGAAATGCTTTGCAGAAACTCAAACCCTTTTCAATAGGAGCTTGGCTGGAGCTGTTCTTCATCACTAATCTTTTAAATATACAGTGTTTTTTCCCACACAGATGCCACTCAGATACGCAGGGCTTTCAGCTCTCTGTGCAGGGTCCTGCAGCATCACTGTATGCTACCAAGGCTCTTGCAAACATGGTTACAAATCTGCCAGGTACCAATGGGGGATGCCAGGGGATGCCAGGAATCCAAGTGAATTAGAGTCTGCAGGGGAGAGGGCAGCAGGCAGAGAAAGGGCACAAGGGAGCCGTGGAGCAATACTAACTAGCAGGAAGAGCAGCTTTCTTCAGGCAAACACTTGCAGGACCTCTGCCTTCCTTCATTAAAGGGATTCTACTGCTGGCTAAACCTTCCTGAGAAAACTCTGACAACTTCATTCTCCAAAACACTAGTGTTAATAAATTTGGGTCCATTGTATTTGACTTGGTATAATAAGAAACTCACAGGTTTATATAAAAACTGCTTAACATGAAGCTGTTCTTATCTAAATTTCAGCCTATGTGCAGGCAAGCTCAGAAGCCACACAGCACAGATCTTTTACCTTCACACATCTGAAGTTGCTAAAATCATATAATCATAGAATGATTTTATAAAGTATTTTATATGTCCACTGTTGAGGTCTGTAGAAGCTACTGATATATACTCTTTCTGTGCAGATGCCCTGTAGTAGTCCAATATCTGAATGTGTAACTCATATTCAACCTGTTAAAAATAAACACATGCCCATTGCCAGCAGTAGAAGAACATTTATGAATCTGAAGTCAAATACTCAGGAACTGGGAAATGCCAGAGTTGAAGCTGTCTCTGCAGTAGTATCTTGACAATGCTGCAAAGAACAGAGCATTTCTTGCTCCACTTCCCATCTTCCTCCCCAGGGAGGCTGAACTCCTCTTCCTTCTCTTTCCCCTGTGGACTTAGGTTGCTAAGGACCAGACCTGCTGGTTTTTGGCTTGCACAAAGAGTAGCAGGGATGAGCTCTGTGCTTCCTTCTATGTGGCAGGAACAGAAGCCATTTATGTTACTGTGGATACATTTGTTCTTACCTAAAATTGAGGAAAGGGGCAGCTGGGGAGAAGGGGTGAGAGAGGATGTTTTGCACTGTGATTTTTCCCTGAAGCCTGTGGTGGGGCGGGTGTGAAGCCTATGAGAGCACAGCTCAGTATGGACAGCAGGAGTGCCATATGAGGGGCAGATAAGGAGCACATTTCTTGCAAGAACTAAAAGCCTTATTCCCCTTATCTCAATTTTCAGAGCCACTGAAGCTCTATGTCTTTCTCCTGTTTGACTAATGTATTTAGAAACCGATGTAGAGCAGCTACACATGTTCCAGTCTTCCCTGGGGCATGCACAGCTTGGCCAGCGGTTTCTCTCTCCTTCCCTCCCTCCCTTGGGAGCGTGGGAGATGTGGGCTGTGCATGTTTAACACCCCACTGTCTACACTGCACATCCCAGTCATCTTTTCAGCAGCTGCCCCCAGGAACATGACTTTGCTATTTATGCTGCTCCCTCTCCTGCTCCCACTCCCATCACACTGTGTGGGTCCCTAGCCCACGGTGAGTTTTCCCTCGGCTAAATGACTCAAGTGGCAATAACACCCAGGAGCTGCGCTGGATACTGCCACAGCAGTTTCCACTAGAGTAACCCTAGAAGACTGCCAGTGAGGTAAAGGGGTTTGCATGCTGCTTACTGGGCTCTTATGTCTCTGCAAAGTGGCTTTAGTCCCTCACCCAGAGATCACTTGACTTCCAGCCTTCCTCTGAAGCATCTGAGCAGCTCCCACAGAAATGGGAACAGTTTCTGTAGGAGGGACTGTAGGTAATGACTGGACATCAGCTTAAAACATGGCTAGCAACACCACTGTCTCCATCCCTCATTTGAAGAGGGTGGGATGTGCTCCAAGCACAGGCACAGGGCAGGTCCTGCAAATGCTGTGGTGATTGTCCTCTCCTGTGACTTCCACCAGTGTGCAGGCTGACACAGCCTGAACCTGGGCAACTGCCCACCCAGCAGTGGCTGCTTAAATGCAGCCTCTAGACATATAGACCCAAGTTCATCCAAAGAGACTTTAAGTACTAGAGCCCATCTCTGGCCCCAGGGACAAGAGATTTCAGTAAAGGTGAGCTAAGGACATGCCTTTTCTCTTATGTTCGACAGAAAAGAAAGCTGTGGCAAAAAAGTAGGAGCAAGGGGTAGGAATTTTGAGCTACTTTTTAAAGTCTGAACTTTTTTTTTTTTTAAATTTTCTTTAAAGACATCTGAAGTGTGGGATTTTGAAATATGAAAGCAGTTATTTGAGCTCAAAAGTGCTCACAGAGAAGCAGCAGTCACCTGTTTGACTTTAGACAGCAGTGGAAGAAGCTACATTTCTTTTTATATTGATTACATCTCTGTAGGCACTATTGCTGGTGCCTGCAGCAGAGAAGGCTGCAATTGAGTCCTGTGGTAGGCTGGCTACAGGAGGCAGAGATGGATGTCTGAAGAGAAGTTAGGGCAACAGATGCTGAGTGCTCTGAAGAGGGATAAAAGGTTTGTAAATTTCTAAAAAACTCAGAAACATTTAAAGGACATAAATAAGAGTGGATTTGTTTCATTTTTTTTCCTGCAGAAAGATAATGTGATGAGACCTGTGACTGCACCTATGCAGAGGCAAATAGGAGGAAGTAAAGTTTTCCCTGACATTGTGTAAGTCTTGTCCCAGAGCTAGATGCATCTAGGAGTTTATACTGCAAGTAACTGTGCTTTTCTGTGGGAAGTTCCTCCCCTGAGACATTCCAGAGGGATTAGTCAGATTTGTATGCCTCTGAAAGAAATGTGTACTATGGCTTCTGGAAAGAAAATAATAAAAATAATCCCAAGCAAAGCTGTAGTGTAAGCACATGGAGCTGCCTAGCCAGGCTGAGCAGGCTCAGGCTGTCCATGGACAGCTCTGCCCACCTGCAGAGCATGTGCAAGTCAGATGGAGCTCTAAAAAAATATCTGTGCTGTTCAAGAGAAGACAAAACTGGGGCTTGAAGATGGCAATGAGGGGTGGGAAGTAAGTTTGCAGACAGCACCAAATTGGGCAGGAGTGTTTATCTGCTAGAGGTTAGGAAGGCTCTGCTGAGGGATCTGGACAGGCTGGATCAAAGGGCTGAGACCAACTGGATGAGGTTTAATAGGACCAAGTGCTGGGTCCTGCACTTGGGTCACAACAGCCCCATGCAGCAATACAGGCTGAAGGAAGAGTTACTGGAAAGCTGCTCAGTAGAAAAGGACCTGGGGATGCTGGTCGACAGGCCTGAGCTGAACATGAACCAGCAGTGTGCCCACATGACCAAGAAGGCCAATGGTGTCCTGGCCTGTATCAGCAATAGTGTGGCCAGCAGGACCAGGGCAGTGATCCTCTCCCTGCACTCAGCACAATTGAGGCCGTATGTCAATTCTTGTGTTCAGTTTTGGGCTCCTCACTACAAGAAAGACATCCAGAGCGCATCCAGAGAAGGGCAACAAGCATAAGGAGTGGCCAAGGGCGCTGGGGTTGTTTAGCCTGGAGTAGTCTCAGGGGCAATCTTATCACTCTCTACAACTACCTTGAAAGGAGGGTGTAGCAAGGTTGGAGTTGGTCTCTTCTCCCAGGCAACAAAGGGGACAAGGGGTAATAGCCTTAAGTTGTGCCAGGGGAGGTTTAGATTGCATATAAGGAAAAATTTCTTCACTGAAAGGGTGGTCAGGCACTGGAATACACTGCTCAGGGAAGTGGTGGAGTCATCATCCCTGGAAGTGTTCAAAAACAGGTAGATGTGGCATTTGTGGACGTGGTTTAGTGATGAACATGGTGTTGCCAAGTTAAGGGTTGGACTTGATGATCTAAGTGGTCTTTCCCAACCTTAATATTTCTATGATTCTATGAATTTTAGCAGAAACTTTGAGGTACTTTTCAAAACCCACACTTTCTTTGTCTCTTTTTTTGTTCTCTTTTAAAGACAGCTAAACTGTTGCTATTTGTAGTCTTGCATTTCACACAAGTAAGAACCTTTTGCACTAAGGAGAGGACCAAGTGGATTAATAAGAGGTTCTGTTTTTTCCAAGAGGAATAATAATTCCAGAGCAGGAAATCATTACTATTCCATCCCTTTGGAGACCAATGGGTAAATTTGCTCATGTTTGAGTATTTGAACTAACAGTGTGCAAATTCCACATCTCTTTCTAATTTTGGAAAAGTATGTTGATAAATCAGACATCCACAGCTGTGTCCAGAATGTTCTTCTGGATGTATTGCGGCTGTTGGGTGGGACAGAAGAATAAATTTGTGCTTTCTAAGTAGGAAGACTGCATCTGAAAGATATGATCTGTTAGCATAAAATAGTGTGAAATTGTTTTAAATGAAAATCCAAATTCTGTATTTAGAGCTTTGGTAAAAATATAATTGGTAAAAAAATATATTGATAAAAAATATAATTGAGCAAAAATCACTTTGCCACCACTAGAACCTGCTGTTTGGGCTTGAAACCAAAACTGTGCCCAAGATATATAAATCCACAGAGATATTTCCACAAGGGAAGTGGTGTTACACTGGCCATCTGCCCTCTCTGCCCCACTGGGAAACCACCCTGCTTCTTGTTTGTGGGCTGACTTTAAGAGATGGAGGAAATTTTGTTGAGATCCTCTTGACTAATTAATTGAGAGAGACGTCTGTGTCTGTACAAAGCTGCATTTGCCAGTGATCAGAGAAGAATCCAGCTGCGTTTTCTTGGGATCCAAACTGTGGTGGCAACAGATTTAAGATGCAGAGACAAAACATGTCTGTTGCTTGTGCTGATCTGAAGGGCCTGCTCCTTCCTGCTGAGGTCCAGGATTCCTTCTGGAGCTCATAGGGAGGACCAGCAGCCATCAACCACAAAAGAGGTTTTGACCATTTTATCACTTGTTGAAACCGTATGTATTGGCTTCAACAAATTTCGCAATATTGGAAATGGGAGAGAATGAGGGGGAAAAAAATCTTGTAATAAGCTGCTGGTTTATCTGGGATACTCCTCTTGCTTGCTCTCCAAAGAAAAAGTAGTTTATTTTATCCAAATTGGGTGACGAAAGTCAGCAACTTCTTTGTCATCTCTGAAGTGGATTTCCCATTTTCTGGCCAGCTTCTTTTGCCAGTAGGGCTGCATTGCCTGCATAGGGATAATTTACCTGTTCCCCAAGCAGGGACTGCGTGTCCGGGACCAAGGAGGACAAACATCTTCTAGTGGAGGTCCAACCAGCCTCTCCCTTGGGCCAGGATTTGGTGGATGAGGTCCATTCATGCTCAGAAACCTCAGCCCTTTGGCAGAATGGATATGCCTCGGGTCTGTATTTCAAGCGCGTTATTTGATGAGAGCAGTAAGTTATTGAGTAGGGTAAATCAGAATAACACAACAGTTGAAAACTTGGTCTTGATTTAAGGGTTTTTTCATTAAATGTGGCTATTTTATTGATCTCTTCCTTTTTTTTATCTTAAAGTTTTGAATTAAAGTAGCAATTTGCTTAGAAGGCAAATACCCAAAGAATACTTGAGGTGAACGGTAAAACTGACAGAGGCAGTGTGTTATGGATCTCTAGTAAATAAATATCTTGTAAGCATGATGATCAGCAGAGGAAAATTTGGGATCTCTGCTTCTAATTCTAATTTCATCCCCTGTGTGTTCCCCTCCCAACAGACTCCTGTTCTGATATTCATGAGAAACAGTTTTGCCATCACCATTTGTTCTTCTGCAGGTTCCTTCTACTCCTGAAGCCTGCTCAGCTCTGCACCTGTCAGCTTGCCCATTGACAAATTGCTGCAGACATGCATCCACCTACTCTGAGTTTGCCACAGGCTTCCACACAACACAGTGTATGTCCATTAAACAGCTCATACTGTGTTATCGCAGACTGTAAATTACTGCTTAATCACACAACTGGCCTGGATGTCCATCTCAGTTTGAGCTCAGCTTCTCCATGCCACTGATGATGAAGGATGTGTGCATACCAACAGCACCAAGTATTATTATTATATTCTTGGGAATCCAGAGCAGGAGCCACCACAACGTACGTGATGGGACTTGTTCCAACCTAGATAAACTGTTTGAGAGGTTGTATGGATGTGGGTACATCTGAGCAAATATGATAAGAGAACATAAGGATTTAAATGAGCAATGTCCTACCCTATATAACAATAAACCAAACAAATCAAAACCCCCTCTCCTCCCCCATGTTAATCTCTTTTCTCCTGTTTCTCGTTCTCACAAATCTGTCCTTGGTATTTGCAGCGACCTGTTTTCAGCATGGCAAAGTTTGCCCCCGTGTAGCATTTCAAGTAAAACAATTTAATGGCCCATTGGCTAAACACTGACTAACCTACTTTGAATTCAGTGGGAGGTAAGGACAGAGCAAAATCTCAGCAAGGATTTTGGCATAGCATTCTGTGGCATTCACATCCTTGCAGTTTAGCGGGAGCTATTTACTCATATGGGGCTGTTTCATGCTCTGCATGAAAACTATTTTAACATTTTCTTTGCATTGAAGCAGCATTACTGAGGCACTTACTCAGCTTTCATTTGTCAGGCTTTGCTCTTGGTCCTGCCGAAGTGAGGCCTCTTCGCAACGTCATTCAGCGACACGTTCTTCTCTATTGACCGCTCTCTGTGTGTAACTGCGAATTGTATGGGATATTACAGATTTATTCTTTATTTGGCTGTAGAGAGGTATCGCTGGCAAGCATACATAAACACAGTTATATAGTAAGTATGGTCTGTCATGGCTCAGTTTGGGTTGTGGAAACATCCACAAAGCACACAGACCTACAGCGGGGTGCTATTCAATGGCAATGTGATTAGGTTACTTAATTACCATCCCCCCCTGGTAGCACGGGAAACCTCAGCTCTGACCTAGGAGCAGACACTGTGAGTGATGCTGTCACAGGTTTCCTGGTAGGTGCCTGTGCATCTACATTCTGTTCTACCTCTGCTTTGAGAGATCAGAGGTGATGTGCAAAGGCAGAGTCCTGCTGTCCACATCTACAGATGGCACAGCTGATCCCCGGAGTCTGGCTGGAGAACACATGGGTAAGTAATGCTACTGGCTAAGCAAGAAAGTGGCGTACAGCAGATGCACAGGGAAGGAACACCTGCAGGAAGCCAGTGTGGCCTTTCCTAATCACCCTACCGCTGGATCCATGGGTGGGTGAGTCCCTATGGCTTGGATTCATGGACTGCGTTTAGTGTTTAGACCTATACCTTTCTCTCTTGCCTCTTCTGTTTTAGTCTTCATTTGTGTTTTAAATCACTGGGGCCTATACATGACAGGATGAGGGTTTTTTATTCCACAGGGGATGCCTTTGGGCTTTTTCTATTTTTCCTGTGCAACTTACTTTCTGAAGAGGAAGAACATGGTCAAAAAATATTTTACTTCCTTCAGCCAGAAGAACTACAGACCAGCTTATAAGACACTCCAAAATCTAAAAATGCAGATGCTAAGAGGTTTTATTATGGCTGTTAGGCTTTTTTTAAGAAAAACAAACAAAAAGTGGAATTTCTATGCTTAAATCCTGTTTTCTTCTATGCAGTTTTGTCTCCTTCATCCCTTTTGAAAGTCATCTGAAAGCTCCCTGAATTAACATTCATTGAAATCAACACCAGTTTGGGGGAATTGATTAAGGTTTATTCATGGAATAAACAAACATGTATCTATTTTTGGAATATTTTTCAAAGAGCTGTGCTGTGACAATCACAGGGAGACACAAAACATAAATATATGCATAGAACACAAACTTTATCTGTTGCAGAGCAGCAGGCACCCTGGCAATCAGATGCTCAGTTGTAAAAGAAATCTAAAATCTCTACTCAGATTTAGTAACTCATTTGTCAGTAGAGTATCCTTTTCTGCAGAACTAACTAGTAGCCCCAAACATGAATAAAGGGCTAGGAGCCAAAAATTAGTAATGGAAATGCTTCACAAGTCCCTCCTTCCTTTATAGCTTGTTTAAAACAGTGACACATTTTTCTTTGAGATTTCTATTACGTGTATGTTGTGATCTTGCTTCCTGTTCCTCCTCTGACCAGAAATTAACTGAAGACTTCCTACCAGCTTTACTGCTGGTATTATCCTGAGCTTTGAAGTGAGTCCTCTTGTTACTTCCCTCCCTCCTTCACCGCTGCCCCAGGACCTTTGGCTGAACTCAGCCTTGGGAGGTTCCCCACTAGTGCCTCCTGGAAACACCCCTGGGTTCCCTACGGAACATCAACAGACCCTCAAAGCCTACCCAACCAGCTAGTGCTGGACAGAGGATCTTCTGTCCTGCAAGTCCTCAGCTCAAACCAACAACACAAAGATCAGGGTTAGCCTGGGCCTGAGGCTCATGCACAGACAGCAGCTTGTTTTTTTTGTGCAACAGGCAAGGTCTCCAGTGCTGCATTCCAGTGGAACAAGTGAGGGAAGCAAGATGATGCACTTAGGGCAGGTCTTCACATTTCCAAAACAATGAAGTTCATCATGAGATGCATTAGACTACAATCTGATAAATGAGAACTTCATTACATATGAAGAATATTTGGTATTCTAGAGAGATTAGCTTATTTTGGCTCTATCACTTCCATCACATACATCCATGAAGAAAGTAAAATGTATTATATAATGGGAACAGTAAATAATAAAAGAAACATTTCACTGAGGGGCAAAATACCTGATCTAATGTTGAAATACATCATTTGGACTTTTGTAGTAGTCAGTTTATGTAATGTTAGTCCATCAAAACATCTTAGATCAAACCTGTATGAAAGAGGTTATACAGTAGATAAATTTTAGATTTTACCCTTTTTATTATTTATTTTGTCCTTATCCTTTTGTGGTTCTAAGATCTTTGTGGTTAACTTTAAAAAATAATTTCTCAGACTAGGCATAATCTCACAATTTTAGTTCCATTTTAGTTGGAAAAAACCATAATGGCAAAGGAAAATACAACAGTTCTGACAACTTTCACGTATTTTATGTAAATTTGAGTCATCTAAGATTCAGAATTACAGGAAGATTGAATTTAAGGAAATTTTATGTGTGTTGTGAACTTATAAACTTTATTTTAAAGACAGACTTAACTCACAAGTTTGTTATGTTGGGAAGATAAAGAATATTTATATAAGTAACTAAGGTTAATAATGACCCAATAAGGCAATCTGAATAAGTCCTTTTTGAGTGTTTTCCACTCACATCACTTTAAATATTTTTACTGGGGATTTGACTCTCTTGTATACTTCACACAGATTTCTGGATAAGAAATAAATGTTTATTTTTATTGGACACTTTTCTATGATACTTGAAAGGAGTCCTAAGAATCTCAGAACATAGCTTGAGAAAAGCCACACCTCAAAAACTGAAGTACACTGAATATTGATGCAAATTGTCCCTATTAGTAATGCCACTATAGCAAAACAGTTGTAAAGACTTGGATAAAACTGGGAACTTCAAGAAGTACATTATATGTAAATATAACAACACACACAATCAAAAATCCTTTATAAAAAGAATTGCAAAAGCTTGCCTTAGAGGAATCAAGTTATTTTTTTTGTTCCAAGAGTCAAACTCTCACGCACTATTTAGTCAGTAAGGCTAAATACTTTACACATTAAGGCCCCTACACCACAGTGCCAGTGAAATTGAATTGGCCATTAATCTCTGCCTGGCAGTGCCAAGTGTTCTCCTGGTATGTTGCAGAATGAAGGAAAATGCCTTCTCACTTCACTGTGACTGATGCAGAGATGAAATTGAAACAGGCACACATGATTTTCACATGTGTCCAGTAAAAGGTAAATTAGAAAGCAAGGTCATTAAACTTGCGGGAGGGGAAGGAAGGAAAAGTTGAATCACTGATTTATTCTTCTTTTCATTCTCCCTCTTCTCAGGGTGAAGCATAACCACTGTAAAAAATTTAAATAAGCCACTTACTCATAAGGGATTGATCGCTTACCACACCATTAGCTGCTGTGAAATAGTTAATGTTGCAGAAATCTGGAAAAAAAAAATAAAAAAAATCCACCCCAGATTTGCCTGTTCTTAGTGCACTTTTTATGAAGGTTCATTAGTGGAAAATTAGAGCAGTACCTTCTATAGAGGCAATCCATCAGGGTCAGAAAAGCTGCTTTTTGTAGATTCAGAACTAGTTGTTCTGACAGAATTCCACTTCAAATGTCTCTACAAAATTCTCCTCTGATTCAGCTAAGCTTCCTGCTATAGTATCCTATGAATTTTGCAATGTAAGTCCATATCTCAGGCACTCAGCAATAGGACAAGGGGGCACGGGCTTAAGCTCCGCCAGGTGAAATTTAAGTTGGATATCAGGAGAAAATTCTTTACAGAGAGAGTAATCAGGCATTGGAATGGGCTGCCCAGAGAGGTGATGGATTCACCATCCCTGGAGATTTTTAAACGCAGATTGGACGTGGCACTGAGTGCCATGATCTAGTAAATGGACTGGATTTGGACCAAGGGTTGGACTCGATCTCAGAGGTCTTTTCCAACCCAATCGATTCTATGATTCTATGATCTTTTATGGTGCTAGAATCATAATTTTCATTTCAGCAATAATCTAAGCAAGCAGTAGTCTGTAAATAAAACTTAACCCTTCATGATACCGCTCTACTGGTACCAACACAGAAGTACTCTTCCACACTTTAAACAGTTTTGAAATTTGGTCTGACTTTCTATCTCTTAGCTCTAGGAAAAGGAAAGGGAACAATCAAAATATTCCTGTTGTTGCTAACTGCATACAGTCGTCTAACGGATCAGCAGAAGTGAAGTTCAGGTAGCTCAAAGCAGTCAGTAACAGGGATCTGCATTTTGATAATCCATATGTTTATAGTCAATGCAGAAAACTGGGCACTACTGTGAGAAGCTGCACAGACTGTAGCATTGCTCCTGCCCCGGCTGTGAGAAAACCTAGGATGATGCTAGAAGTACCAACTACAAGTAAAACGCTTGCCTTGAGTAGGATTAGCTGGCCCTAGAAAGCACCAGTCCCTCTCACCTCTTCTTCCTCTTCATTAGTTTCAGTGGCACCAGTTGCTCTTTTCTCCTTTTGGTTGTGTTGTTCCAGACAAAATACTGCTGTAGCAGTAATGGGTTCTTTCAGGTATGTACAGCCCTTGGCGCAAAGACTCTTGGCACACAACTGTTCTGTGTAAAGTGTGAGAGCTTTAAGTCTTTTTATGACTCGTGCACAGGACACAAAGCAATGGCCTGTCAAACCATGACAAAGGCAACACTTATAGCAGAAGTACTGAAAACAGTTAAAAACAAGAGGCCAGGAGATACCAGTAAAACGAACTTTATTTCAAAGCTCATTAAAAAGCTTCACAATAACACTAACAGAATTAGCGCTTCCTTCATTTTATGTACCCCACATGAAAAATGTATTGTTTAGCAAGAGATGAAACATAAGCGTTTCTGCATGCTACTAACACATTTCACCATCTTATTACCTGATACATACTTTAGACTGCAACAATCAAAAAACCTTAGGACAGAAGGATTTCTTCTGGAAAGTCCTTATAAACGGGACAGACACTGGCTTTTTCTGACATACCCAATTAGATGTCCAGACAAAAGAAAACTACCTTGGCATCTACAAATGCCTACAAGTGTTTTGATTATAACCTTTTGAAGGAGCAGTACATTTCAGAATAAGGGCTTCTTTTCATCTTTAGTGATGCAAATGGTTAAATACTGCACAGAAGCTTAGTATGAACTCACAATTCCACAGGAATCTGGAAGTTACCAAGGCAATTTTCCTTTTAGGATAGTCATGACCAACACTATTACTATTCTTCCTCCTGTAATACCACATATCCCAGACAAGTCTTAAGAAAAAAATATAAATAGTTTCCAAAACAATGCATTCCCACCCCCATCACATATGAGAGCCAAAACATCATCTGTCATGGGATGAAATAACTTGCTGCAAGTGCAGTGGTTTAGTCTAGGTCCATGTTAATGGTGTTTTGATCACTTGGATGACATTCGCCATTTTGCTGAGGCATTTCCGAATTTTTGTCATCTTCACCCATGTCTTCAGTTTTATAATCACTCCGTTCATTTAATGGGTTTTCTTCCTTAGGAGAGTCAACTTTTGGTTTTGGTTGTGTCACAACAGGCTCACAGACATTGTTTAATTCCTAAAAGAAATGGAAAAGATGTGGTCAGAATAAATACTAAGGAGCCACCAGCTTCACTAGTGTGAATAGTCCTGTACCCAAAAGACTGTATCAAACTTGCTTCTGTATTTGTTTCTCCTGAGTCCAAACTGACAAATACTTATTGTACCCTGAAATAAATTAACTGATGTTCCGTGGGCAAAGTTCAACTTTGCATTTTGGATTTCACATGACTTTTTTTTAAATTCTGTTTTTGACTACCAGTAAAACACTGGAAAACATGATTTTTTAAGGTGACTGAGAAACATAAAATATCAATTAACTCCACAACATTGTACACAGTATACTGGAGCGCCTCTGCTTTCTGCTCAATCTCTATACTTTATACCTGTTAAGAACACTAGAGCAATAAGATGAAACTGGGGGAGACAAAGGGGACAGATACCAGTCTAGTTTTAGCACCAACCTCTAATGATAGTTTCTTACAATACTTACCTGTAGTTTTGCCTTAATTTCACTTGAATGCACAGCTGGGTCCTGATCTAAGCTCTTCTTAGCCTGTGCACTCACAGCATTATTCATCCACTCTACCACTTCACTAACACACTTCTCTACTTTCATCATCTCCATTTCATCAATATGGATGTATTTCTCATCCTGCCCAAATACAAACATTTTATATTAGTTAATAATATCACCAAGTTATGTCAACAAGGCTCTCTCTTATTTACAATTTATAAATCTTTACTGATGGTCAAAATAAATAGTCATTAGCCACAAGCAAGATCTGTTACAGCAAGTGACAACAAGAAATACAGACGTTAATATAAGGCTTCCTTTGCCCAATAAGCAAGAATTGCAGTTCACAGGGGGCATAGAAGCTTCACAAACAGGTCATGCAATAGAATTTAACGTTCTTAGCCAGCCTGATAACAAAAAACATCCCCTCCCCTCCTGGAGGTTCCAACTGGGCCCAAGGTACTTTAGACAGTGTGATTCTGATGTAAGCAGAAAGGATCGAAGTTTTCAACTTCAGCATTCCCTACAATGCCACAGCTACACAATTAACTGATATCAGGAGAAGGACCTATCAAGCAACACAACCTATGAATCCATATTTAGAATTCTTAAATAAAACCAAGTTTTAAATATACTCTTTACAATGATGCTACTTATTAAGGACTGTGCAACACTACTAGTTATTTCACCTAATGACAACTTCGTAATCTGTAGCTATGGGGTTATAATTGTTTGCAACTGAGAATTGCACTGAGATGCAACTCTCAATGAGTGTTGTGAGCTGCCCTATTCAAATTTTTTAAGTAGAAACCCAAGGAGCAAATTTTCAGGCAGAAATGCTTATCAAGAAAGTAATACAAGTACCATTGAGAAGGCAATAAACAAAAAAACAACCCCCAAACATCCACATATTATAAAACTGGATCTTTTACTTTATCAACTAGTAGCTTTTACTCTAATGCTTCTCACCATACAATAATTCTCATTCCTGAGAGAACTGGAAATGCATTTCTAAGAAGAGTCAGATTAGCTTTTAAAAGGTCAAGAATCTGACCGTAAGTCTAACCCTCACTCTTTATAAAGTGTCCTCTTTAGCCTTAAAACATCCAGAAGTATGAAGAAACTGAAAATTACATACTATGTGAGATTTTGAGTACTGGGAAACATTTGTGATGTTAAATTTGTGACCTACATAAAGTAGGTCGCAGCTCATCTGAGTGAATTTGAAGCCTTTCCAGCCAATGAGCCTCACTGAAACACTGTGGTAAAAAAAAAAGTACTCCAAGGTCACTTACTTTATTCCTGAATTCCCCAGCTATTGTAGCATAATACTGGAGCCTGTGTCCCAGTTCTTCTAATAGCTTTGGTCGTTCCTCTGCTTCTTGATAGCGCATTTCAATTGGAGTACCTAATTTCTAGAAAAAGCAGTTCCTGTGTGTTTATGTGATTCATTAACATTCCTTAATGTTGTTTTGTGCAGTATTTTGGAAATTTTGCATTTTGGGCATGTTAACAGACCTACCTTTAAATCCTCTAATTTTTCTATGTACACCTGCTTTGCTTCATCCTCACCTTCTTCATACAGCCAGCCTTCTGTCTCTGTTAGGAGTGCAGAGAATCCCTGCAGATCCTATGTGTCAATATAATTCAACACAAACATCAAAATAGGTACCAATCAACTGTGTTTGTCTTGCAATAGCAGGACACACATTAATTCTTAGCCTACAATATAAAAATTACATTTCTACTGCATCTTTTGCCAAATTAAGTCACTTAAACCACACCAGCTTCTGAACTGAGAAACACAATCTACAACACAGGTATCATTTATAGCTTTTTGTCCTTCATTGGGCCAATGCTTGGGGTGTGGCTCTAACTCATGGTTTTGGTTATGTGTCCAGCAATACAGCTTCCCCTTCTAGCCACCACAACTTTATTTGAAAACATTGCTCCATTTGTGATAAAATTTATTTTCAGGGATATGTATCTGCTAAGCCTAAACCTAATTCTGGATCAGTCGCTGCCATCATTCAAACAAGTTCTGGTTGTGCAGCTATTTCCAGGGTGGCTTTGAGTAAGCTTGACCAAGGTATACAAAACATATTTTGGTATTAGTATTTTAAGGGAAGTTCCTGAAACCATAACCTACCTTTTCACAAACGAACTTTTCATACGGTCCAGACAGCTTGTCCCTGAACTCATATACATATTCCTCCACTGCGTTCTTTGCATCATTTCTTTCTTTCTCCAGTTTATCTTGCATAATCATCTTTCCCTGTAGGACCACAAAAAATATTTTAATTAAAAAATACCAGTGTTCAAACAGCATTCTATAGAGCACAGCTCTTGTAAAATCTCCCAGAGGCCTTGGCTCACCTAACTGCTGGAATTCTCATTGCTATGCAGTAGACTCATCTGAAGAAATTTTAACAACAGTTCAGACCAATCTGTGACATTCATGGATCACTGCTCTGATACTAATTGTTACAAACACACTTCAATCTTTCTGACAAACATTTATAAGTTGTGTGTTACAAGTCAGACTATATTAGCTCACTGTAAACCGAGTTCACACTCCAGGGTTACAGTAAAAGAACAGAGGTTGCCTGGAAAAGCAGACAAATGATTCATAACTGCATACAAGAAAGCAGTCCAAACCACACTCTAACTCACCTCTGTTTCAATATACATATTGAGGAGATCTTTTCCTAACTGCCAAACCAAGTTAGCTTCAATGGGTAGTTCCACATTCTTCACTTTTATCTTGGGTTTTTTAGCTTCTGGGGGCTGATCACCTTTCTTCTCATTTGTCTGAGTTGGAAAGAAGAAAAATAAGATAATTTTCCTGACTTCCTTCAAATGAAGTAGCACTATGATGACAGAAATATTCAGAGGAAGAACACACAAAGGTTTTTCTCTGTTCTTTCAAAATCTTCAAAACATACTTATGAGGCCCTCTCCTTTCAGGAATTCTACCTCCTATGCTAGTCTCCTTACAGACAGTTAAGTACTGAGCTAAAGGAAGGATGTTTCTCAGATGTTTGATATCATGTGTTTGCAGGTTTTTCAGAAGTGTCCATCTGTAGCTTAGCACTTTGATGATGCTGACATTGGCTAAGATTTTAACCCAAAACATTTTTCATCTTGTACAGATGAAAAACCACAAACCATTAGCAATAACATGCAGACACATGTTTTTCACAGATTATTTCCTTTTAGGTGTATGAATTCCTGATTCCAACTTTTCTCAGTAGGCCTAATAAGCTTGGCCTCTAACAGCTGTTAAACAAATGGAAAGTCTGCAACCCAAATAAACTAGCTGTACAACACTGCAGGAAGACAGGGAAGTGGTAGAGAGATATTTCTTGCAGGAATCCTTTTGCAAACTCTGTACAAAAATTATCACAAGATACAGACATTATTTTTCACAGTAATAAAGGTATGAAAAAGGTTCTGAGCACCAAGTTCCTTACTTTTTCCTGGAATATGTTACCATTTTAAAAGCCTCCATTATAGAGCATAACATTTTCAACAGAGTTAAAGGGTCACTCACTTTCTTGACATCTGGGATTTTGTTTTCTTCAGAGGGAGGTTCTGATGAAGGGGGAGACTGTGACGTTTGTTGACCATCAGTTTGTACCTGGGACTGTGTTCCAGCCTCACTGTTCTCTTGCTGGATATTTTTCTGAAATGAAAGCCCAGGCACAAAGGATGTAGAAGGCATGTGCACTTGCATTTAACTATAGGGCACTTCTCTTCTGATGCACATACTGTCCAAAGTGCCCTACAAAGCATTCTGTGCACACGCAGAAACACACATGCTTTAACTAACGGAGATACAGACTAGGTGCAAGTTCAGAAGGAGTATGAAAATGCTAACAGTGCCAAGCTTGCAGCATGGTACTTGTGTGCATGTGTGCACGTGCTACCACTTCCTCTTACAAAAAGTGGCTTTTAATTTGAGTCAGAGCTTTTAAGTTTTTTCCCCCTCAGGAAACTTAAAACATCAAGTAAACTATAGCAATGCGCATTATTCCCCAGTGTTCCCCTCTCCTTCAATGCTGTAGAAAACAATCCAGCTTTCCCTTTCACAAAAAGTTTCAAAACACTTTACTAATATGAAAGATTACATACAAATCCTTTTAAAACAAAGAGCACAGATGATTAACAATCCAAATGAAGTTTTCCTGTTTGGAACAGTTGGATAACTATGGCAGTAGCAAGTAATCCCACCCTTAAGCAACCCACTTGCTGCTATTGCCCAAAAACTGATTTTGAAATCCACACACTTTCAAGATAGTGTACATTGTCTCCTGTTCTTATAAAGACATTTCCTGACAGCTATGCACGTCTTAAAACTAATCTTCTTTCACCTCCTTAGAAGTATTTTTCTTCCAGAGTATGTAACAGCAGAACACATTTGGCTCAGTGAGGACATTCACACACAAGAAAAGTCAACTTACATCACTTAAGTTGTCAATAGGCCTCTGGTCCTGAGATTCCACTTCAGTCTCAACACTGACATCTTCATACTCTTCACTTTTAACTGGTTCTACCATAGATGCAGTGGACACACTGAAAATGCCATGAGTATTGACACGGACTTTTACTTTGACTTTAGACTTCTCTCCATCTTTCTGGGCTGCCACATTTTGGATAACATACCTACCTAAAACCAAAAGAATCAATACTCACACAGTGGAATTAAATAGGTAATACTCCAGAGATAGGAAAACACCTTTTTCATAGACAACACATTTTCTAAATATTTGATGAAGCCTCTGTGCTAACCTCATGGTCCCCAAACTGAAATAAATACTATCAGGAAAAAAAAAAAACCACGAAAAACCCTCACGAAAAACAAAACCCAAACCCAACCAAAACCAAAGTGCACTGCTTTTCAGCCAACTTCAGTTTACAAATCAAAAGGGAGTATGATTATTTTCATGAGTTAGTATAGGTTCTCCTGACACTACTAATTCAGAATAAATATAAAATTGGTTCTGTGTTACTAGTGGACTGAAAGAAAACTACACAAAGACTTAGTTTAACACCAATGTTAAGCAGTATTTTTTTAACGTAAGTTACTGCCCAACACAGAAACAGTATTTCTAGAAGCACTCTTAAGCTGCTAACATCCACGCAAGTCTACCATAATCTTTTAACCCAAGGCAGAATCTAATTTTTCTGTAACTGCTGTAATACTTCAAACAAGTGTTGTGAAACTAGAAGACAGACAAGTAGTTTAACACTAAATAAACAATCAGACACCCTTGACATTAACAGCAGACAGTTTTCTGCCTACTACATGGTTAGACACATATTACCAAAAGAGTGACCTGGAGACTACAATGCTTGTTTAGCTGCAAAGTACAAGTTCCCTGATTTCATGACAGGCCAGATATACACAGGTTTGAACACACCATTCCTTCAGCAACAGACCTAAACTACAGCATACAAGCTTTTACCTGCTTATTTTACAGGCTAGGGAATACAATTCTCTGTCTTGTAAATCCAATAATATTGGAGATGTGTGACCTATCCTCCCTTTTGGTAGTCTCATCAGAACTATGAACTCACCCATTAGTACTACTAGTAATTCTGTTCTGAGTAAAGAATTAATCAGCAAGTGAGCTGAAACCAGTGTAATCTTCAGTTCTGATTTTACAAGTTTTCAGAACAGCAGTTAAACAGCTTTTTACTTGTTAAAGCCATATAAATTGAACACTCACAAATCCCACCATCAGTCTTAATGGTAAGAGTTAACACAAAAGGCAGTGTGCTGTTTCTGTAACTTCAAAATATTGTCACAGAAGCATAGAAAAGCTTGAGTTGGAAGGGATCATGAAAGATCATCTAGTTCCAACCTCCCCTGCCATGGCAGGGACATCTTCCACTAAACCAGATTGTTCAGGGCACCAATCCAACCTTGTCTTTAACACCTAGAGAGATGAGGCATCCACAACTTTTCTGGGAAATCTGTTCCAGTGCTTCACCATCCTCACAGTGAAGAATTTTTTCCTAACATCTGATCTAAACCTGCCCTCTTGCAGTTTAAATCCATCCCCCCTTGTCCTGTCACTACTTGCTCTTGCAAAAAGTCCCTCTCCCTTGTGCTGGTTTACAAAACATACGGTAAGCAAACATACAACATTTAATTGTACGTTTGGAACTCAAGAGCAATTATTTAATTGGTCTGTCTTTACCATCACAATCTTTTTCTAACCACGTTGTAAATTCTCTGTAAGTGTCAACACTGTCAAGCGCTGCAAATTGTCAAAAAGTATGAAAGAGCTGCATAGAAATGTTACATAGACAAATCAATACTGTAGTTTTGCAGTTGCTGCTATTTTAGGCTGCCTTGATTAAAAATTCTTCAGCATTATGTCAAGCCGAGAAGGTATAGGAAAAACCAATAACTAGTTATTCAAGACATGCTTTTTTTAAATGCAGGAGATTTTTTGTGATTAGTATTTGTGATTAGAAAGTAGCCTGCTTTAGTGATAAGTAGAAAAGAAGATTAAAAAAGTTATAAAATTATCTTTTGCAGTGATAACCCCATTCTAGTCTTAGGCATTCATTTATTGTTTTCCCTCATTTCTTTGTCATATAACCATACTATAACACACCACAATTAAAGAACTGATTTAAGATCAAACAATGAGAGACAACATCATTTCCAGGACAATTACTTACCAATTTTTGACTCAGGATATGGTACTCCATTAGGATCAGAATAAAAAGCTTCTAATTCAAATGGACCTTTCCTATAGAATGTAAGAACCTTAGAGAAAGGTGCTGCATGATTTCTGCTGAAGACCTCATGAACTCTGTAATCAAGGGACAAGTATCATTTTTAGCAGAGTATTTAAGCTGAAAGGCCTTAATATAGGGTCAGAACTCTTCAGAGGAACATCACCATGTTTTGACACATATGGCCTTCTGAACAGTTTCAACACAAATACTTCATTACTGTACTGCAAAGGAAAAAGACTACTGTTCTCAGTTGTAATGGGAAATTGTCCTATTCCACTAACTTTCCATCTCAGAGGCAAACAAGTTTAGATGTCGGTAACAATAGTGACAGATTATCAGTAGATCTCCAAAACTGGTTTCCTGCAAAGACATTATTTTGAGCTTGGAATAGCATAATTTTAATTGTAATTTGCACCCTTCCTCAGTCTCAAAGGGCTAATTATAGCCCTGTTAATTCCTTACTCACTTTCCATGGCTCAGTTGAGAACCAGATTATTATTCATTCCTGGATATGACAAAAGACAAGCAGCATTACTTCACTTTCTTTCTCTAAGGTCAGTCCACTATTATGCCAGTCTAATTTCCAACTAAGTTTTGTCTCCTAACTGTGGAAGATCTCATCTAGTAACCTAAATGTGAGAAAGTGAGAGTTTTACGTAGAATGTGAACCCACAGGCTGCTCTCAGAAGTACGTGACAAAACAATTAGGTTCTGCATCTCCCCAAAAAACAGACATGAAAAGGCAGAATTACAAGGAACACGAGTAAGAACAGGTCCCTCTAGAACTACAATTTTTCCAAAAAAATGAACTTGGAGCTTTTTACATCCTAGACAGCAACTGCATTTGCCACAGGCATGGCACGGTTAATAGTAGAGAAATCAGTGAGACACTGCAACTGCAAGAAATTTCTCTTACACAAGTTATATTCTTGCTAGGAGTTAAATTCTTGCTTCAGTCACATAAATAGCATCCACATAAGCTCACAATTTTTACAGTGCATAACATTATTACTAAACCAAGAATCTCAGATAGGTGGTGGGAACACCTTACATAAAAATAGAAAGCCACGAAAAAAAGTGGGATCAGGATCCAGTCACTGTTCTGGTTAATTTCTTATTCTAAAACCTGACAATCAGATAAGGGCAATGCAAGACAACATATTAATTGGTACCCCATTTATTCACAAATTTTTTTAAAATCTTTATATTTTAACATATGAGGAACTATAGTTAAAATTTCCACTAAGATGGAAATAAAATAAATAAATTAAATAAATAAGTAAAACAAATAAATAAATAAATAAAATGTCTATACAATCTCCACTGTCAACCATCTCTGGTACATAGTCTATGGGTTTTCTGCACCAGAATGTCAAGATCCTAATTTAATGCAAGCAAGAACATCAACCTTGAGTTATAAAGGTCAAAAGCTTCACAGAACTGTAGTCTGAGCTACCTACCCTTCAGTGTCCTCTGCTTCAGTGTTCCACAACAGAGATATTGGAAAAGGGGTAGCATCTGTCACAGAGAATTCTCTCACTTTAAAAGCTGGAGAAAGAATGGCACACTAAAAAAAAAAAAAAAAAAAAGACATGCAATGAAGTTGGTTAACTGTTCTACTCCACTAGCCAAGACAAGCAAGAGAACTATGTTGACTTTGATAAAGCAGAACTAATCAAGCTGCTTGATTTCAACGCAGTACATACCAGACAACAATCTCCTACAGCAGTGTGTTTACACTGTGTTAGCAGGCCCTTTGGCCTCATTCCTTCTGTAGCTTGTGAACAAAGGCAACAGTCTAAGCAAATACCAGGACTGTAAAGAATGGAAATGCTGCATTGCTTAGGCCTAAAAGAAGTGGTGTTTATCTTAAGGATCCTTCTTCCTCCCCTGAACACAACAGATTGCTAGTAATGGAAAGCAGTTAGAGAGATGGAGTAAGGAAACAAAGAAAAGAGTGAAATAACACAATAGATTATAGGAGAAAAGAAAGACCACAATGAGTGGTTTGCTTGTAAAATGTAGTTCACAACTTGGAAATTGTAAAAATTTCCAAGGGAGGGAGGGAGACAGAATAAAAGTCTATTTCACACTGATGGAAAGATGGATATTAGAAAATACCAACTTGCAGTAGAGTTTGGGATCTCCATTAGATACTTCTCATACCTTGTTGATTAAAAATATCTTTCAGCTTGACATCAACTTAAATTTTTTTGTATTAAAGATCTCTAGATCCTGTTCTTTTGAAGAGCAGAGTGGACTGCTTACAGAATACATCCAGCATCAGGACTTTCAATACAGTACTGCACCAGAGGAGTAGTCTGGACTTTTTAAATGGTACAGTCCCACAAAAAGACCTAGTGATGTTCCCTTGCATAATTTAAAATGGACCACTTTCACCATTTTCCATAACTGCTTGGTTAATTCTTCACAGAAGCGATCTCAAGAAATATAACTTAAGTTCATCAAGCGTTGCCAGTACTATACCTGCAGAGCACAGCCCCTAGCTATGGCTTCATCTGCATTCAGTGTTGTACTGACATCCTTGCCAAAGAATTTAGCAATCCTCTCTTTGACAGCAGGAATGCGGGTTGCTCCTCCCACAATCTCCACAGCAGTCACATCTTCCACTTTCAGTTGTGCTTGTTCCATTAATGAAACCAGAGGCATCTCTATCCTTTGCAGCAGGTCAGCACACAATTCTTCAAATTGTGACCTAAGGAAAAAACCATGGAATTAACGAAAGAATGCTTGTCCCACCACTGCATTTCCTGGTATTCTTGTTTCCAAACTGATGCAGACTAGGTTTGTTGACTACACCGTGAAGAGACTTGAAGTTGAACCCCTATGAAGAGGCTGAAGTGGCAACTGTAGACAAGATGGTACACAAATAGCTGCTTACAGATTTTCCTAAGCCATTATCAATGAAGTTATTTAAGATAAAGGTATCATTTGGGCAGCTGCTATATATTTGCCTTTTAGCAGAGATTATAGATAAGAAATCAGAAAACACTGATATTTCCTTTACAATGAAATCATTGCCTAAATACTGGTGGGAACTAAAAAAAAAAAACAAATCCCATCACTCTTGGCAGTAGTTACAGAACTAATAAATGAAGTCATGCCTTGTGAGCATGTGCAAGAGACAGACAGATACAGATTTCATTTACACTCAGACCATAATCAAGTCATTCCTCATGAGCACTGTTTCTGTCCTCTATTCCTCAAACCAATATCCACAGTACAGTTAGAACAGAAAAAAGGAACAAAGCTGCAATTACTGCTATCTTAAGATCAGTATGGGATTTAGGTTACCTGAAATATGCAGAAGCCCTAAATATGCAGCCAACCGCCCCAGTCTGCATGCACCAATTCATGGTTTTAAAAACATGTTATCATACAAAAAGAATCCAAGCTTCTTATGCATGCATCGATGCACTGAAACTTTACTCAGATAGCTGAACATTCCATTTCACAGCCTCAGCTATTGTAGCATTATGAAAATACCACAGGTATTCAGAACTTACGCCTCATTTTAGCACAGTAAATTTCTTTCTAACACGGAAAGATCACTTGTTTAAAAAACATGGGCACCAAAGCAAATGCTTTGGTGTTGTACAGAACTCACCTGTTCATTTTTCCAGAGACATCAGTATCATTCATGAAGCACTCAATATTTAGAGGAATGTCTGTGCTGTTTGAACTCATCAGTTTCTTCAGTTTCTCACACTCCTGATACAGACGAAGAAGAGCTCGAACTTTGGATTTTGGATCTAGTTTGTACTTCGATTTTATTTCTGCACAGAAGTAATCTACTAGCTTTCCATCAAAGTTCCTCCCACCTAGGAAAGGGTCAAATGCTGTGCCAAGTACCTGGTTTGAAAGAACACAATTATTTAGTCTTACACTCAGTAAAATCAAAAGGAATAGCAATCTTCCACTACAAGTAAGCCTTTGCTTCACAAAACTGTTGGGGACAGGTCAGCCTATCTTCCAAGGCACAGGCTTTAAGTACTTCATTCAACCACATCAGCCAAAAATTGCTCTTCACTTTTACAGTGGGAGTAAGACTAAGTAACTAGGTGACAATCCTAATTATTCAAAATTTTAATCCATACACACATTCATTTAGATAAAACAAACTAAATGATAGCAGTTGTATTATGTATCTTACATTTGTGTATTGCAAGGAATTTACAACTTCTGTTTGAAACCACCCTAATGAAATGAAGGACACTGATGAAAACCATCTTTTGACTTGTTGACACTTTCCATGCACTTATTTCAGAATTTAAAGAACAAGACAGATTTGCAGGCTATTTAATTCTAGTATCTCATAAACCCTTTTATTTTCATTTAATTTTACTACCTTCAGTTTGCTCTTGTTGAATGCACAGGCTGATACTTGAAATGCAGAATGTCCCATATCAACAAAGACAACTATCCGTGGCTTCTCCTCAGGAGCAGGAAGGTCTTGTTTATAAATCCCATAATTTAGAGCCACTGCAAAAGAAGTGTCAGATATTATCCATGCAATCTCTAGTGAGTTTCCAATCACATCCCTGTGAATATTAAGCTATAGGATCAGAAGCATCAAGACAAATCCAGACATACACCTATGCAAGGTTTTACCTTTGTGGAAGCTTTATTCAATTAAGTTGCAGGATCTGAGAAGCAGAACATTCTCCCTCAGACATGTATATGCTCTCTAAGTGTTTGGGGGTTTTTTGTTGGTTTTTTTTGTTTGTTTGTTTTTGTTGTTTTGTTTGGTTGTTTTTTGGTTTTTGGTGGTTTTTTTTGCTTTTCTTAGCAATCAAAAGCATAGAACATTTTAACAACAAAATCCAAACCAAGTTTTGTATTTACAATCAGTATCTCCCAGGCAGGAAGGTTTTGTCTGGGAGTTGTATAAATGGTCAGCAGAGCTGCATGTGTGTGTCTTAAAACCACAATTATACTGAAAAAAGTCTTGGAAGTCATGAGGTGCTGATGCTTAATTAAGGAACTTCTTTTCAGATTGCCTAAATCCTGCAATTGTGGATCTGGGCAGTAAACTACATGAACAAGTACTCCAGGCATGTGCAGTGACACCTAAATAAGTGCTCAGGGAGAAAACTATCACTGAAGCTTGATCTTGTCTACCCCTTCACACAGAAGACATTAACCTAAGATAAGAGCAAAAAGTTTTTCAAATGTTTTTGTCTCATGTTTAATTTTTCAAGTCAGTCCTTTTTCTTGGAGTAACCAAATGCACTCTATCTCACCTGTCATTTACAGAAACTGCTCATTTACCCTACTTACCTGCTGTCATGTCATTCATTAATCTAAGACAATTTAAGCCAACAATCTGAGCTGCATCTAGAAGGGACCTTCTTTCAGCATCTGTGAAAAATGATGGAACCTGAAAAGAGCAGGTGAGAATAGGAATTTATTTCCAGAAAATGAGACACCACAATGCTTATTTGAAAGCGTTAATTTTAAAATTTTATCTATTCCTTCTTTTTGAGGAAGACACTTGCTCACTGCAAGCCTCTAAAATGCAACTACCATACTGAATTGAGACTTCAACTATTCTATTCAATCAAAGATGGAATTAAACAAGCATCAGTAAGCACACATTAGAAAGAAACAAGTGAGGTATTTGTATACAAATACTAAGAACCTTAAGTACTGGGCCAATATGTGAAATTGGGTATTATGGAGACAGACATGGAATACGTTTAATCAGAACTAGCAGCTGTACTCCTGTCCAAAACAGCAAAGAGGAAGGTAAAAAATATATGACAATACTACAGGTGTGAGAGATGAAAAAAAATAAGGCATAACAAATACAGAGAATCTATTTTGGTTGAAATTACTTTAGGCAGGAAGTGGTAAGAAATTCTGAAGGAATATGTGGTTGAAAATTTTTTATGTTTGTCTAGCATTGGCATTGGACAGCAACTTCTGATGTGCCCAGGGACACATGAAGAACTAACTTTCCGGGTAAAGACTGGAGAATAAATGTTTCTAATAACAACAGAGCTAAATATCCCTAGATGCAACACAAGACAGACTTGTTCCAACAGTCATTGAGAACAGAGCCAGGTGTCATTTCATACTCAGGGCTTTGCAATGGAATGACTGTTATCGATCTGAGGCCATTTTCTTAGCAGTCATAAAATCGAAAAAAAAACAACCAACCAACCAAAACCCAAAACTTCCTGAAAGGATGAACATAAACAGGACAGAAACTAAGGTTTCCAGCTGCCAGAAGGCAAACTTTCCTTAACAAATTGTTTATCAAAGTAGTTATCAAATTGTTTTGAATTTAAGGAAAAAACACAAGCATAAGTATTTACTTTAATGAGTGGTTAGGATGCTTAGTCATGGAAACAAGCTGTAGTAAAAGGGTATAGACCTGGATCCCAGAAACGTTCTGGATCCAAATGTTCAGACATTTCCAAGAGAATGAGTTCACACAGTGAGTCAGGGTCTGGAATATGGAAGCAGCTCTGGGACTTCTTTAAGTCAAAAGCTCTAAAGCTAGTTAGGATTAATCTCTTTGTAAGTGCTTAGCAGAGTTCTTTTTTGCTCTACACAAATAGAAACAAAATGCCTTCAATAGCTGAAGTTAAAAGACATAATGTTCCTGTGCACTACAATTACTTACAGAAATAACACAGTCTGTTACTGGCTTTTTCAGGTTACTCTCTGCAGTCTCCTTTAATTTAGTCAACAGCATAGCTGAAATCTGTTCCACACTGAAGATATGCTCCTCATCCATGTACATGACCTGGATAGAATAAGTAAAATAATTCCATTATTTCAACAGAAGGAAAAATTACTTCATGTTCTTTGATACACTGCTGGCTAATACTCTATCAATCATGACATGCTTAATTATTTCATTACAGAACTTCACTTTACAGTTTAATTTCCCAGTTGAGTGTTTACAGAAGCAATAATTCCATTCTCAAATTCTTAAAAGATCACAAACTGTATCAACTCTATAGATGAAGGAAATGGTTAGGAAATGGTCAAAAGTAACACAAGTTTAAAATGTGAGTGAAGCTAGACATGGTCACACACTATTAAGTCAAAATCTAAAAATAGCCAACGATTTTCAAACTACTGCCAAATGCAAAAGAAAAGCCCAGAACTGCTTGCTGGCTATTTTCCCTTGGTATTTTTATCCTTCTACTCAAATACATTAAGAGTCTCAAATACCTCAAGAGTCTGCTCAAATACATGAAGAACTGTGCAACACAGTTCACCTATGCACATAAAACAATTAATAGCTTAAGATGAAGCTCAGCAAAAAGTTTATTTATTGCTCTCTTACTAAAAAAATTATTATTGAATCACCATTTTTCTGTGCAATAGAATACATGACAGTGATGAAGTGAAGGAACATGTTACAACTGATTCTTGAAAGCAGTGCTTGCCTTTTATTCACCTCAGTACAATTTCGGGAAAAATTAAGGATTTTGTTTTTAATAGAAAAATTGTTCTCTAAATATCCCATGTTTAAACTGAATGTTACTGAATCAATTATTAAAATTTTTGACCACAGTTAAATAGAAAAAAGTACTAATTTGTTCTCCAAACAACCTGAGAAAAATAGAATACCAAATAGTGGTGTTCTCCCAATACTAGGCTTTCTCATATAGTAAAAGACTGCTACACCCATTAACTAAAGGAAACCATTAATTTGAGTTTGAATTTATCTGTTAGCCTCACAAGTCACAAACAGCAGAAGAAAAAGCATCTACTCTTTTGTAAAGCCTGGTTACTCTTCTAGACAGAATTCTTTCTAATGTATAATCTCTTCTGTGATCTATTCATTACCTAGGACTGATCTATGTTGAAGTTTTGAGGCACCAGTTCAAACTAGGGTCTTCATTAATGAAGCAACATCCTCTGTTATGCCAGCAGGGCTTCATTAGCAATAATTTTATATACTTTTACAAAGGGGTACAAGTTATTAACTGCACCTATTCACAAATAGCTGACATTGTATCAGCAAACTCCTTGAAAGGTAAGCAATAGCCCAACCTGCAATGTGGTACAAACTGGTTTTCATCCCTTGTTTGCAAGTAACTTACTCCAGGCAGTCCACTAAAGATACGCATCACTCATTTATAGCAACTATTCTAAAGAACAGTTCTGACTACCTTATGAGGAATTTGTAACCACATATTTAGACTGCTGCAACATATTTCACACAAGAGTGACAGAAGGTTAATACTTTGAAGTAATACCATACGACCTTGTAATAATCTTAGCAGTTTTTCTGCCAGTATGTTTGAGTTGGATGTGTAATTTTCCAACAGAGAAACTTGCATTTCAGCAATTACTCATAAATGAGCCTTAATTTGATAGTTAACATTCATTATTTAAAGATGAAGGTGTCTATTCATACAAGAGTTCTTCTTTAATAGAAAGACTAAAAAAAACCTCTAGGGTAATTAAAAGAAACCGATATTTTCATGACTAGGTGCTAAAATATAAGATTTCGGATTTAGCTGTAACACCCAGAAAGATACACTGCAGATTTACCTTTACTCCAACTCCACCGTTCTTCATGGGAACCAAATCATAGCTCAACTTTTCTTTTTCCTTCTGAACAAAAGGATCATTAAATGCACGGCCATGGAATCTCTTGAAGTTAGATACAGTGTTGTGGGCATGAGTAATTTGCTGTGAAGAAATACAGGGTATTTAGAAATCCACTCTTAATCAGCCTGCAATGTTCAGTGCTGTTCCGTACACCCCCAAGCACAGGTCAAGTTTTCAGACAAACACCTGCTCCCTTGTCACAGTTGTTTCTTTTAACACCAGTAATTACTATCTGGTACTTTTTATCAGCTCATTAGTACAAAAGACTAGCAGACCACTATTTTTTAAGGATTATAAAAGTATCTCTGAAGCCCTGATGCAACCAAGTGAGCAATGACATGATCTGTAGTGCCTACTACTTTAGTCAACTAATTCAGAATCAGAGAATTATTTATGTTGGAAAAGGCCTTTCAAATTGTTGAGTCTAACCATTTACCTAACACAGCCAAGCCCACCAATGTCCCGAAATGCCACATCCACACACCTTTTAAATACCTTCAGGGATGGTGACTCTACCACTTTTCTGGACAGCCTGTTCAAATATTTGACAACCCTTTTGGTGAAAAATTTTTTCCTAACATCCAACCTAAACCTCTCCCAGCGCAATTTGAGCCCATTTCCTCCTGTCCTATTGCTAGTTAGTTGAGAGAAGAGGCTGGCCTCCACCTGGTTACAACCTCCTTTCAGGTCATTGCAGATAGCAGTGAGGTCTCCCCTGACCCTTCTTTTCTCCAGGCTAAACAACACCAGCTCCCCAGGCTACTCCTCATAAGGCTTGTGCTCCAGACCCTTCACCAGCTCTCTTGCCCTTCTTTGGACACGCTGCAGAACTTCAATGTCCTTCCTGAACTGAGAGGCCCAGAACTCAACACAGGACTCAAGGTGCGGTCTCTCCAGTGCCCAGGAGGACAATCACTGCCCTGGTCCTGCTGGCCACTATTTCTGGCACCAGCCAGGATGTCATTGGCCTTCTTGGCTACCTGGACACACTGCTGGCTCATGTTCAGCTGCTGTCAATCAGCACCCCCCCAGTGCTTTTCCAACAGGCAGCTTTCCAGCCACTCTTCTCCCAGCCTGTAGTGCTGCAGGGAGTTGTTGTGACTCAAGTGCAGGACCCAGCACTTGGCCTTATTAGACCTTATACAACTGGTCTCAGCTCTCCCATCTCGTCTGTCCAGGTCCCTCTGCAGAGCCATCCTAACCTCCAGTAGATCAACACTTGCACCCAATTTGGCCTCACCTCCAAACTGACTGAGGGTGCACACCATTAGTGACCGGCCACTAGCTGAATTTAACTCTATTCACCACCACTCTCTGGGCCTGCCTGTCCAGACAGTTTTTTTTACCCAACTAAGAGTACACTCCAGCTGTCCCAGTCATCCCATCATGTTTCCATGATGGCAACTGTGTCATAGTTTTACTGCTGCAGAAGAGTATCCCACTCCTCCTCTTTGTTACCCCTGCTGCAGGCATTGATGTAGATGCACTTCAGTTGGGCTATTGATCCAGCCACTTTTGGGGATGAAGAAGCTTCAATTCCTACATGAGCATTCTCAGGAGCTTCTGTGGTTTCCAACACATCAATAACCCTTGTGTCATTGCTGCCACATGGATCTCCATCCTCTACCTCCACTGAGACAGTAGACTGAAGGATCTCACTAGCACACTGTACCTCAAATACCAATGAGGTGCCCCCAGGCCTATCTCTAGTGAACCTGGTTTTATCCCTTTTCCTTCCAAATCTAATTTAAAGCTCTCTAAAAGACCCTTGCTAACTCCCGGGCAAAGATCCTTTTCCCCATCTGAGACAGGTGTACCTCATCTGTTGTCAGCAGCCCTGCTGTCATGTAAATTGACCCACAATCAAAAACCTCAAACTCTGCCATTGACACCAGGCTCAGAGCCAGGTATTGGTCTGCTGGCTCTTCCTGTCTCTTCCCACATTTCCTGAAACAGGAAGGATAGAAGAGAACACATCACTACTTGTGCTCCTGATCCCTTAACCTGCTGTCCCAAGGCCCTGAAGTCTCTCCTGATTGCCCCTGGACTTCTGGATGCAACATCATCACTTTCAACCTGAAAAAACAACAATGGATAATAATCTGAGGGCCATACTAGGGTAGGAACTTGGACCCCAAGGAGGCAGCAGACTTCTCTAAGAAGTGGTTCCAGCCAGCATATTGGGCCTTCTGTTCTCTTCAGAAGGGAGTCTCCTACGCCAACAACCTCTCTTTTTTTCTTTATGGAAGCAGTTTTGACATAGACTGGCTTAACCTGGGTGACAGCTTCATGCAGGACGAACCACTGTCCTCATTATTGTTCAGTTCCACTTGCAGAGCCTCACACCCAAGTGCAGGGCACTTGGCAAGGTGGGGCATTCACAGAGATGTGTCTGCCGTGCTGGCCAGGAACTTGTCACCATTGCCTCCATCCCTTCAAGACACTGTATTCAGAGAGGTGGAGAGGAGGGTAAGGAATCCTCTCTATCATGTGTCCCATCTGCCTCCCAGGCCTGTCCCAGGGAAGGCAGGGTACAATTCAGTATTTCATCTCTCTCTTTTGCACTCCAATACTTCTTAACCTACTTACTTCCTCCCAGAGCTCTATCACTAAGTGGAAGAGTTCCTCTACCTGGACACACTCCCACAGCTGTGCTTACAGCTGCTACCTGGTACTGGTACAAGAGCAGGGCTCACCCTCCAGGCAGCACCTAGGTGGCAGCATGTTCCCGCCTGAGCTGTCTGGGCAGCTGTGTCAGTCGTGCTGGGTGTGGAGCTTAAGTGAGGCCATGGCTTTCTGCCAGGTGGATACCGTTGCTCCCTGGTGGAGCTGGCACTGCTTCAGCACCCTTCTGTGCAAACTGCTGTGCCACACCCTGGTCACAACTGCCCCCTAAGGGCTTATTTTATATTTGGGAGCAACTGCTGTTGTTGCTCCTGGCCCCACTTCGGCACCATCAGCCACTGCCGCTCAAGCCGCAGGCTTCTGGCAGCTCTTGGCTCCCTGTGATGTTCCCCCACTCCAGGAAACTCCCCGCTGTGTGCAGCACTGGAGCACTCTGCTGCTGATCATGCCAGCAACCAGAGCCACTACCTTGGCAACAGAGTGACAGAATTCAGATGAAATTCAAATGATTCAAGATAGAAACCAGCTTCACAAGTAGTTGCAATGTTTGTAAACTGGCACTCCAACCCCAGCCATCCCACCTCCACTTTAAACCTCATTACATTAAGGTAAACAACTGCTTCTGTAGTTATGAAGTGTCAAGCTTAAGTGTCCCCATACATTTCAATACCTACTTTTTTCCTCCTCTTGCACTACCTTTAAATCACATCATTTCCTTGTCCATGCTCATCTAGCAGCAACTCAAAGTCTTGCACCAGACTGATGAAGTGCATAGATAACACCAAAAAGTTTGAAACTTTTTTTTGGTAACAACATCAGCTTGAAGTATATCCTAAGCTATAATGCAAGCTCCCCACAGACACAAATTACCTAAGGAAGCATTCATTATCAGGAATGCAAAGCAAAACAAACTGGACAACTAGACTGGTCCAAAAGAGATACTGCAAGTATCTCAGCATAAAATTAATCCTATTCCATTGGAGAGAAATTATAAGAGTATATTGTTCTCTGCAGGACAGATTTAGGTAGGCACAGACTATATAATAACAACTCAAATGCTGATCATACTAAGGAAGATTTCTAACATTCACTACCCTCAAAGGAAAGCATCAGTTCCTTGTTGCATGTAAAATTTTCCATCGTGAAACAGAAGAATTTGAACTACATCTTATATTAGAAAACTATACAACTAGGACAGTTCTCCTACAGAAAAGCTCCCTGACAAAAAAGGAGGCTGTACTCCTACTAACAAACAGTAACTTTCAGACAGCTGTGTGGAGAAATGCCACACTTGAATTCCCTACTGAGAATCATCCTTGGTTTATTCTAATCACCAAACAGTGCTCAGCAATTAATAGTAAGAGCACGAGTTAGGACAGGACAAAAATCATGCCAGGAACTATTCCAGTCATTTAATGCACTTGAGTATTTAGGTTCCTGTGTCTAAGATTGTTGCCCAGCACGGTTTCATTTATTTGTATACCCACAGCTTCAGAGTACTTGAATGCTACGTAATTCACAGCTGTACAGCTATAGAAACAAGAATTATTACCATGTAGTGGACAGAGAACCACAAACACTCTGGTAGCTTTTACAGCCTAATTTAGAATTAACCTAGAAGCCTTTCCTAAGAGAACAATCTTAAAATATTTTTAGAGTAATCGTATGCCATTAGGTCTGCAGCATGTTTTAATATCTTCTTGCTTAGTCACAATTAAGAAAGCTGAGAATTATGGTCTGTTAACATACTGTTATCATCTCTGATGCTACCAGACTTACCTAAAGGTAAGAGAAATTCTCTGAAAATTTGCTCCAGCAGCTGATTCTCAAATATTAAAGAAAGTACCTCTGAGCTCTCTCACATATAATCTCATTGTATAAGGCAATCAAAAACTTGGTTTTTTTTTTTTTTTGTGGGATTTTTTCTTGGTTTGCTTTGTTTTGATTGCCTTTTTTTTTATCTAGGAAACTCATTCAAATGAAAAGCATCATTGTACTCCTTGCTTTAAGTAGCAACTACACCCTAGGACACCAAAAATGCATCCCTCCGTTGTCCATGTCAAGAAACTTCTATATTTACAAAAGAAACACAATTTACATCTCAGGTCATCAGCCAAACTAGACCACTTACAGCAAGACAAATAATTGATCTATTATCTTTTATCATTTTAAGTATCACTTTCTTCTGGTAAAAACGTTTACCTTCAACTGCTAATTGGACAACCAAGCATGAAAAAGTCAATGTAGTAACATCATACAGGTTAGTTTGAAAGCACCTTAAGTCACAGCTGTTCATTACTGCAAATACACACTTGCAAATGCATTCTGAGAGATGGAATCTACTTTACTTTCAGCTTGTTTCATGCTTTCCACAGCATTTACTGGAATAATCTAACAATACTGAAACATGCTCGAGAGTACATAGGTTCAGATCACTTGCCATTTTGAGTAACAACTCATTTTTTGCACACTGATGAATCATACTAGTTTCTGACTTTTAACAGTGGAAGCAGTCAACTAAACAAAACCAATGTTAAAACAAAACTTAATGAAAAAACACAAACATAGACATTTACTTTATTACTGCAAATGTTAACCCATAACTGAGAGCATACATGTGCTTGTAAAGATGTAAACTATTTGTATTACCTCAGCTGTTCAAAATTAAGAGGGGAGATATTACAATAGAAAAAAGCCTCGTTTAGTGCTCTCTCCATGGAAACCCACTGCAGTCCTTTTACTATATGAGAGATATGCACAGGCCAGTGGAGGCTGCATGCTTGATCTCCACCGGCAGCAGTTACGTAACAACATAAAATACCTAAGGATTATTTAACCATTACATTACATTATTCTGAGACTTGTTGGAATCAAGCTCTCCTTCTAAATTGAAAATATGACTTTAATGAAAAATACATTCAACCTTTCAGAGCACCTCAATCAAAAAAAAACCCCAACAAACAACCCCCAAAAATGACTTCAAAACAAGAGCTACCTAATAGCTTTAAGAATCTGAGCCAAATCTCTCCCCTTACAACTAGTTTTAAGAAACTATATACCAAATTTAAAATGTTATCCTTCAAGTGCAAGGAAAACCTACATACAACTGTTAGAAAAAGGAACCCAATGACCTTAAGCTGTCAGAAAAGCAACATATTCAACGGGAAAATATTACATTAATGAAAGAGAGAGCAGTAACATTCTAGCAAAAACATCCTACATTTCTCTGAAGAAAGCATGGCATCATAGTGCAGCATTTCTAAAATAAAAGGCTTGACAAGGAAAATGAAGTTCGGTTTTAACTACACCCAGCCAACTCTCTTTACATCGGTACTTGGACAGGAAATGACCTACCTGGTTTTTAGCCGCAACACCAATAGCTCTGTTTTTGGATCCAAAGGAAACCACCGATCTGAAAAGAACAACAGGCTAATTAACTCAGTACTGACAACAAACATGACTAGATCTGTCACAGATACATCTCCTACCACTTGAAGTAAAACACCAAAGTCTTTCTGTTGAAGTGCCATTCTTCCAGCTTGCCGTAAAAAAACTACAGCAAGACTTTTATCCATCTTAAAGCCTTGGCTCGAATCCAGGACTTCTCAGAACGGCTTATCAAAACGCTAAAACGGGATGACGGCAACTCAGAGCTCACATCCATGCTACACCCTACCCATCTGTGCACGGCTCCTTTTAACTTTGCAGCTAACTCCCGCTTTCGGCTTTCTATACCCGACCTCTAACTAGAGGAGAGCTGCTCTGGAGCAGGTGGCAGAGTCCATCCGCCTGCAGCGTGCGAGAGTGTTCCCTCCATGTCCCACTTAACCCAGGTTGCCACAACCGGGACTCGCCGCCGGCGTTCCCAACCTGCCGCACCGCGCCCCGAGTAGCCTCCGCACTGCCCTCCATCCCCAGGTTAGTGCCCAAGGGACCCGCTCCAGCGCCGGGGCAGGGGCGCATGGGGGCACACAGCGGGTCGGCTCGGGACACGGGGGCACAGAGAGGGTCGGGACACGGGGGCACAAGGGGGTCGCCGCCCGGCCCCTGCCCCCCGGCAGCCCCCGGGGGCCTGTGCGGAGGCGGCGAGCGCGGGGAACGCGCCAGCCCCCTATAGCGGGCAACTCCCCCCCCCCCTTCCCCGCCGCTCCGGGAAACTTCCAGCACCTTCCTCCGCCGCGGGCGCTCCACCGGGCACGGACCGGCGCCCGCCCGTCACCGTGGCCCCCCCACCCCAGCGCCCCTCACTCACGGCGTGCAGCGGTCGCTGAACTCGTTGGCCACGGTCTCGATGCCGCCGGCCCGCGCCACGGCGATGTAGCAGCTCTGGAAGCCCAGGTCAAAGCCTACCACGGCCATGGCCCCAGCGCCAGGGGGAGGCCCCCGCTGTGCCCGGCTGGCTCCCGGTGCTCTTGCGGCCGCCGGCCCCGGCAGCGTGCGCGGGCGGGAGGGGAGGGGACAGAGCAGCGCCGCCGCCGCTTTAAATATGACAATGAGGCGAAGTTTCCAGAAACTGCGGCAGCCACTCACCGGCTCCACGTGCGGCTTCCGCTTCCGCCCTCGGCCGCCTTCTCGAACAATTCCCGCCAATCGGCCGCGCCGGCCCCGGTGACGCGCGCCGTTCCCATAGCGACCGCGGACGCCGCCAGCCCCGCGGGGGCGGGGCCAGGCGGGAGGGGGCGTGGCCGGGCGGGGGCGGTGGGGGAGGAAAAACTGGATGTGTGGGAGTCGGGGAGATAAGCGGGTATCGGTGGCAGGGCCTGTACTTTAGTACGCTGGGAAGCCTCTCTGTAGAGCCGACTGTCACGCTGTTATTGGTATCTCCCCGCCGTGCTGTGGGATAACAGCACAGCTTAAATATATTAACGCTATAGATCCCTTGTTCTCTTCAGAGGGCTGTGCACTGTGCCCAGTGCAACAATCCACTGTAACACAAATGCCCTGTTGCTTCCTAGCTGTTTAGCTCTAGCCGTTTGTTCAAGACCCCATTCCCTGCTATAAGTAGGCCTTAACCTCCTGCATTCCATAGGGAGGGGAGGTATGGCAGGTACACAGACCTTGATTTCAGTTGTCAGTACATCTGTTATGGAATGACAGAATCAATTAGGTTGGAAAAGACCTGTAAGATCATCAAGTCCAACCTGTGGCTGAACACCACCATGTCAACTAGACCATGGCATTAAGGGCCACATCCAGTCTTTCCTTAAGCGCCTTTAGGAATAGTGACTCCACCACTTCCCTGGGTAGTCCAGTTCAATATCTAATTACCCTTTCTGCAAAGAAATTCTTCCTAATGTCCAACCTAAAGCTCCTCTGGTGCAGCTTAAGACTATGTCCTCTCTATATATTAGATGCTGCCTTTCAGGTCCTCACTGTTACAAAGGGCAGGGAGAGGTGAAAGTATTCAGAGTCCTGAGTTTCCCTGTGTGGAAGAGGCAAAATATGAATATTTGACCCCTACTCCCTTTCTAGGTACAGTGGTATAGCAATTTCTGATAAAGCTTTGCTTCATAGTTGAGTAACATTCATCTCTGTTGGTTCTTGACCCCTCCCGAATGTATATGGCAAGGATTTGGTCCCCTGAAATAGTGTTTGCCTCTTTCAGAGCAACCACAGAGCTTAAAAATCCATTGAGATCAGAGTGACTAGCTGAAGATGCAGCTTCTAACTTCAGAATAAGCTGATAGGTTGGCCCAAAACTTAAGGTACGTGTGTGTAAGTTGATGAGGTTTCCTGTCCCTACTTGACATGGTAAATATTCCTGATAATGCATTTCCAATTTTAAATGAGGAGATAGACTTCTTCAAATATTTAGGTTCTTAAATATCCTGATACAAAAATGCTTAAAATACTAAAGCTGCCTTCGTAAGCGTCCAAAGTCCTTGCATCCTGGATAACACTTCTCTAGGACTTGAAGGTAAAAATCCAGTGTCTTTATTACCAGTTCACCTGTACATCAGCTATCACCCTATCTGATGAGAAGTTGGGTGCCTAGTATTTTTCAGAGGTTGTTTAGAAAATCCTGTTGTGGCAAATTATGGACATACAGCATGCCCAGTAGTATAAGTGTCGCCATAGGTGATAGAAGTAGATACCAAACATTCTTTTTGCTTTTTCTCTTTTGTTGTAAATTGTTTATCCTTGAATAGAAATACGGAAAGCTTGACTGTTTGCCCAGATTTGCAGCTGCTCTCTAAAGGGAGAAAAAGCTCAGCAACAAATTTGGAAGCTACTCTGCTGGCATAATCTGTCTGATGGTGCAGTGCAGTGGTTGAGCTATGGCTTCAATGAACTGGAATCAAGGAATAAAGTTTTTCTTACTTGGCCTAGAGCAGAGGCACATGTTGATAGTGACTTGCTATCTGGGAGGTGAATTCCCACTGTGGAACTGTAAATGATGTCAGGGAGGAGTAGAGAGAAGATAAGAACTGCTGAGGGAGATAATATTGGGAAGATGCTTGCTAGAGATGGTTCCTACATCTGGACCTGGGGTAGCTGACACAGTGGTGAGGGCCATTCTGAAAGGGTAATGGCTGGTGGTACACTTTGCCAGTAATCTGTAGGCTGGAAACCCTGTGGCTGTGAGCAAAGCCTGTGTACCACTAGGAAGTGCTCTGTGAAGGAACAAGTTTGCCTGTTATGAAATGAATAAGAACCCTCTGGTTTTTATCACCAATGAAAGCCAACAAATACAAGATCAAAGAGCCATCAAGAAATGATACAGCATTGATTGGCTAAGGTTAACACACTGATGAGGCCTAGTAGTGAGAAGACTTGCATCTATCTGTCCAGACTGATGCTTTGGAAAAAGCCAGCAGGATTGGAATAATTAAAACACTGATTTAGCAAAGGCTGTAGAGATGATAAACTTTATTTTAAAAGTCTGGGAAACAATTCTGAAAACTCTTGGTTCTTTCTTCCAGTGATGTGGAGATTCTGAGTGTCTCCTTTCTGAATTAGAGATAGGAAGGGTTATATATAGACTATTAACTGTCATGTACAGATGGGTGAGGAAACACTGTAAACTCTGCTGGTGTTTACTAGTGTTGGAGAGCTTGTGAGTTTAAGAACTGAGACTGACTGGTGTGCTGCCCTTCTTTTTGGTTGTCACACCAGCCTTTATTGGATGACCATGTGGACAGACATGCTGACCTGATGTAAAATTTCCATTAATGCTCTCCTCAATCAAGTAATCTGGGATTTTAATGCTGTTGGGAAGGGAATAAGGTTCTGCTATTCTTGCTTTCTCATCCTTCAGTGGGAAACTGGATTCTTACACAGGGGTGCTATGTTTTAACCACTGTGTTTTTGTAATGCACCAACTATTGCAGCTTGTTACCAGAATATAATGATTGACCCACGTTTTTCAAATTTTTAAGGTTGCCTTTCACAGTTAGGATGAGTGTTGCTCAGTCTACCCAAATATTCTCTCCATTTCAGTGTTTAGCTTATGATAAATAAAGAGTGAGTTTGGTGACAAAAAAGTATCTGTTGTGGGTTTTCCTTTACTCCTCAAGCACGTGCAGGGAGTTTAGCTCTGTAAGTGCTCTTATTGTCTGTGATGTTAAAGGCTTCTATAAACATGTCCACATTTGGATCTGGAGAAAAGAGCACTCTGACCTTTTTCAGTGTAAGCAATGTTTTAAAATGGTAGCTGGTCAGGCCTTTAAAAAATTATTTTCATATTTGGTACTGTGGCCTCTACCAAAGCATTAATAAAGGTGTTGAGAAACTGAATTTGACATGGGAACAGGAGTTATCTGTTAAACCAGTCCTAACGTTGGTAAACTGCAATGGGGTGTGGAGGTAGAATGACATTAGTGTCTATATAGGGAATGTTACCATTATAAAACATGACCTCAATGAACTGAAGAGGATGGGCTAATGTCCCTGTGAAAGGCCAAGCATCACAGGACATAACATAGGAATCTATTGAGTACTTGACATTTCTGCTATGTTGCCGGAGGCCCAAACAGGGATGTACAGGAGCTCTGCTGGGACAATGGAAGCAGCATTCTTTGTACATGATCTTTGTATTTTATTTAAAACAGAAAACGGGAAAGCCCATCCCAGTATATGCAAGCAACATCTAAACATTGCATTACAAGCAAATAGGTCTCTATCATTTATCTAGGGATTTTTTATATGTTCTCACTTTCCATTTGAGGGATTGAGCTGCATTCCAGCCCACCCATGCTATTGTTCTAATCTGTTTAGAAGTTGCCTGTGCCAGCTTTACTGCAGCTGCTGCTCTGTAACTGTGAGAAGCTGGCTCTTTGGATAGTACACGATGGGATGCTGGTCAGTCTTAGCTTCTGCACCATTTCTGTCTCTCATCATTTGAGATGGTCTTTAATGCAACGTAATGAGATTAGGGTTCATTTGTTCTTGGGTTCCCAGCTAAGGTTTAAAGGGTAATGAGCATTTGAGGTCACTGCTTATTCCAAAGAAGGACTGGCATTCCTATCAAGCCATGGTTCTCTGGAAATGTGAATTAGTTCACTAGACAGTTCCAGTAGTCTCACCCTTGCTGTACAGTTCTGTATTCCAGCCCTTGATTTATATTGATTTTCATACCATTATGTTACCACTCTATGATATTTATTTTCATGTATATAAACATTTTGTAAATCAAGTGAAAAAGAGGATAGTGATAAGGAAAATAGTATGAATTGCCAAATGTCTATCCAACTACATGAAGCAATAGGTAACACATCATGCTTGTATTTTCATTTAGCCTTTTTTTTGTCTCTTCTGTATAATAAATGTTAATGATAATGTTATACAGTATTATTTTTGTTAATACCTCCATCTGCATGCTTATCCTGGAGAAAGAGAGGAGAATTGAAGAGGATATGTCACCGATGCAGCAGTGTAAGCAGCCTGAAGCATAGCAACCAATGGGAACTCCTTTCTAAAGGTTTGAAATCTGAGCTGTGCTGTTCAGAGCATCCCTACTGTGGGGAATATTCACTTTAAACAAAATGCACAGCCTCGTGAGCAGGGCAGATAAACTTCCTTGATAGATTTTTGCATGCTTCCTGATAAAAGCCTCACACGTGGCAAATCATAATGTGACTCTTCATGGCTCTGGCCATGTATCAGCATACTTTACCACACAGCATAACATGGATCCAAATCCCAGAGTAACCAGCAGGATGATGCTTTATCTTCTTGACACTCTGAATAAGACTCTTAATCCAAAAGTAACTTTTTAATCCGAATACAAGGATGTCCTTTTCCTGTGATTTTTTTTTTAATTTTCAAGCCTATTAATAGACCTGTGTGCTTATAAAACATAAATTAAAATGGAGCAGACTTTGTTTTTGAGGTTAACATGAATTCCTCAAAAGTTATTGCTGTGAATGTTTGCTTTGATGGCTGGGAAACTACCATTACTGTCTGATGTTGATTAAGCCTTATTTGGATACAGAAAAATGCAATTTAAAACTGAAACTAATGCAAAGGTGGAGAAGGTAATTTAGAAGTTATAGTGCCAAGGTTATTGTGAAATTTGTAGTTCTATTCCTTTGGATGTACAGATGTTTTAATCCTTTCACTTAAAAAAATGGATTGTCCTAATGGAAAATGTTAAGATTTTAGGCAAAAGAACACTTACATTTTATTTATTTTGTGTATAATAAACTTATTGCAGCAAGTCAAGTATACCATACATGCTTTAAGATCCAAAATTATTGTTTTAGGAACATTCAGAAAATACTAAAACTGAAGTGTTCATGCATCTCAAATACTTTAACTTGAGTGATTATATGTTTGTAGTTCCCTCATAACCTTTTTTCCCGTTGCTTAGACGCAAGATGTGTTTTAAATAAAAAAATCAGACAATAGGATTACAGTGCAAAACAAATTTAGTACAGGTGATGAATTGCACATCAGTAATTGAAAGAAGTGAAGACTTTGATGGTTTTTAAGTAAATATGGAACTAGATTGTATAAACTCTCTGATGCCTAAGTGCAGTTAATAAAATAAATGTACTTGTAAAAGCAGAAACATTGCAAAGCCTCCTTAGGCAGACTGGATTTGAAAAAAAAAATCAGTAGGGTTTTTACTGGTTTTTGTATATGAAATGAAAGGAACTGAATGTTATTTTTAATTAGACAAATGACAATGAATAAAAATGAAAATTAGGGAGGGGGGAATGGAGATAAATAAGCTAAGTTATTACTACTTGATCTGATAGCAAACCATCTGGCAATATGCTGTCAAATCATTATGTATCATTTATATGACTCAGTGCTAATTAGATGTGCACGGATTATGCAGACTCCTTGTGCTTTCGACATTGGTAGAATGTTTTAAAAATATCACTTGCAATATTAGTATGACATGGACTTGTTATGAATTTCTGACAGTAATCCAAGCCATTTTTTCACTAGAAAGTATCCCAAGCACTTCAAAGACTGTTCAAATTTTGACTTATTAAAAAACGAAACAAAACAAAAAACCCCAACAGACACTAAGAATTAGCTCAGCTGGTTAGAGCATGGTGCTAATAACACCAAAGTCACAGGTGTGTTGTAACAAGGAGACTACGAGGTGAAACAATTAACACCACTCAAAGTTCAACAAAACAGCGTTTATTACAAAGAAGTAGCAAACAAAACAAGAAACCAAGAAACAGGAAAAGGAAACAAGCCCCAAGACAACCCCCCCACTCGCTCGGGTGTTATTCACACAGTTGCAGTACATACTGACCCCAAAATGTTCTCAATATAATGAGCTCCTGCATTCTTGAGGCGTCAGGAGGCTTAACACGTTGGCAGGCATCCCTGCAAGGAATACTTGATCTCCAATGTCAAGCATGCTGCCCCTCCCTGAAGAAAAAAACTGTCTGCTTTTTATACAGTTAATCTGGGATGTCTACCTGGGCAAGTGTTAGCACTGCCCAGTTAGAGGCCTTCAGTCCCGTCCCCCATTACGTAAGTTATACTCTTCCTGTGCATGTGTGATGCACATCCAGGGTCTTTCCTATGAGTCTGGGGGCTTACTTCAACACCCTCCTCTTCACTTTCTTCTTCACTTGTCATTGAAGAGCCATCAGCCAATAGCCAGGCCCCAATTAATTTCAGTTTGCGAAAGATGCTTCCTTCAAGAACAAAGATCCTGTTTATCAGTTCTTGTTTTCTCATAAACTGGCAGGAAAAGAACAGACTCTTCCAGGTGGCTGGACCAAGCACAGACCAAAAAGTAACAGTGTCTAGTTAAACACCTGTAGATGCCATTCGCTTAAGAGTTGGTCTTGCTGATCCATGTGGGTCCCTTCCAAATCAGAATATTCTGTAATTCTGTGAATTTATTTTTTTTCTCTTTTTCATTAACTTTCCAAAAATCTACTGACTGAGAAGTTAGGCCTGGACAACATGAAAAGATAACTACATAGATAAATACGCACTACAGGCTACAGTAAGAATGCTTTGAAAGAGCACGTAATAAAGTGTCTAGTAAAAGTGTGTGTGCACTGCACACTATGTTTATGCATACACAAATCCAACACTTCCTTTTTCTAAAAAGAAATGTAGTGGTGTTATTTTCCCACTCTCATTGGCATGAAGTCAACAATTGCCACAAATGAAGGACTATAAAATTTTCCTTTGAATGTTTATAGCATCTCTATAGCTACACTTAGAATAAATTAACTATTATATATATTTACCTATCTTAAACATGCTGCCACATAAATCCATTAATAAAATGTATTCTGAGAGTTTAAAACTTCAAACTGTCTTCATATGAAAGCTGTAAAGTCTGTTGGATGGAATATCAGATACTGAGAGTTAAAAATCAACACAATGGCCACATAATTAGTAAGTCAACAAACTTCAAAATTCTTTTCAAGAAATGTCTCAAAAATTATGTATCCTAAACTACAGAAATTATTTTTTTGAAGAACAAAAATTCAATATGCTTGACTAAGAAATATCATGTGTATTCTGGAAATTAAGGGCCTCTAAAGGGATCTTGTTTACTTGTCTTGGCCACATTGATCAACATAACTGGTCTACTCTGGCCTCCAACCGGGAGGTCTGGAGACACAGCATCTATAACGCTGCTGATGCCTTTGAGAATGCACGCAGGATCCCTCTCAAGGAGAAAAGACAACACAGAAAGAATCCTGCCCTGCAGAATTTACCACCTAAGGAATCCTTCTACTGTGCCTTTTGCAACCGGACATGCCTGTCTCGTGTTGGCCTTTTTAGCCACCAGCGCGCTTGTGCAAACGTGGGTAGAGACCTTTCCCTAATCTTCGTTCATGAAGCTCAGCCATGGTGATGATGATGATGATGTGACCATAAGATTCAGTTATGAATATAGGGAAAATAAGGCAGCACAAACATATACTTGTATATAGGACTAGCAAGTACGAAGAAAGAAGTAATATTTGAAAAAATATCAGAGCATTCTAATACAGGGCTGTAGATCTTAACACAATAAAACTTTCTGTGGTGTGGGTGCTTATGTAAATATGCATGATCTGCTGTGTGTAGTTTCCTGTATGTACATTTATAGATGATTTGGAAGAGTTGAAGGTAGCTCAACAAGCTGGCAGGATGCTTGTTGTAAAATGTGTAAAATGCATGATCTGCAAAGTGGTATAAATAAACATTCACATTTACTTATAGTATTACTTACACAATAAAGAGATATATGCTTATCAGAGCATTTTTTTTATTTTAGATCTAGTCATGTAATGTTCCTCTAGGATGAGGGAAAAATTCAAACCAAAAGTGAGATGTACACTTTTAACAGTGACTGTCATTAATGATGTCCTGGTGAATTTTTTCAATATGATAAACCCATTTAAATTATTTATAGTTAATGGGTGACTGCCTTTGTAAAAAGTTACTGTACTTTGAACACAGGCTAGATTCATCCATGTATCAAAACTGGATTGTTGTGCAAGAGATTTCATTTTAGTAGTGTAATAGTAAAGTCCATGCACTGCTTGGAACATGCTGAAGACTGATCCCTGTGAGAGGCCTCAGCTGGGTGGGCCCAAAACTGAGAAACTAAAATAATAAAGAAATTAAGAAAATGTTGGTGAAAATGTTTTGATAGCTTGACTGGATTTACCTGGGCTGTGCTAATATACATTTTACAGAGAATTCAAGCTGAAACTAAAGAAACATGAACTATTTACCTGTTTGGAAATTTACCACATCTCTTAACCTTAAGCCTGAGCCAAGCCTTGGCATACAGTTATGATTATTAATTAACATTAGATATGGTTGTTGAGTTTGGATTTTGGAGTTTTTTGCTCTTGCATCAATAAAGAAAAACAAGCTTATGTATAACTTCTGGACATTAGGTGGCACTATTGCCTCATATAAGCTGCCATATAGATGCCTTCTAGCTTAAGTATCACAGTGTTGGCTCAGCTCTCTTTTTTTCCTTTAGCATAACTATATAAGGTAAGTGAGAAAGCAGAACTATTAGCCTTCTTTTTTTTCTTTTTTTTTTTTTAGTTTGATTTTAAATAATCATCTTGCTTTAAATAGTAATGCATTTTTGACCAAGGTCTGATGTTGCTCAGTTTAAGGAACTGGTGTTTTGATTTCAAGTGCTAAAATGGGAAGATATTTTGTACAGCCAAATTGCTTTTGTGTGCGAGTACCCCAGCCTGTGATGAAACTGCGCACTAATGTAAAAAGCAAGAATAGCACCTGTGTGTTTTATTGTTTTTAATAAAATTCTGTTTAAAATTATTTTTTTCATTAAGAGCTGATTTCTGTCAGTGACAGGACTGACATATCAGATACCATTATGTGTTTTTGTAACTGCAAGATTTCCTCTAAGTTTACTTCTAAGATATATTTAGGTCTTTTTAATTGGACCCTGATCTCCTTGCTGGCAGGTACAAAGTTTGTTCCAGATTAGAAGACTGGTATAAAAATATATAACAAATACATCTTTTAGTTATTGGTATAAATTTTTTTCCAGGGTTCATTAAATTTATTGTGCAGAGCAAAGAGAGAAGGAAAGACCCAAGTGATGCCAAGGCAATCACTGGCCATCTCTCAGAGCAGTGTCTAGCCAATCTCCGGATATCAGCCACTTTGGAGGCCAATTACCACCCCCACCCCCCCACCCCCCACACACCTTCTTCTAACCCAGCTTTTATTGGGGACCATAACTTTATAGGGCATGGAATATGCCCTCGGCCACTTTGGGGCCTAGCTGTGTCCTCTCACAACTTTCTGCTCAACTTCTGGGGAAGGATAACACCATATAGGCTGCTGTGAAGGAAGTTAGCTCCATCCTGGCCAGAACCAGTACACTAAATCTTTACAGCTTTTTACGTAAAATTCAACAAACTAGTTGTTTTCCATGCTGTCTGTACAAAGCTTGTAATTGACATTTGCCGTGTATGTCATGGCTGTTTTCTTAGGATGGGCTGTGTTTTCTGTAGAGCCATGTAAAAACTTGTTACTGCTGTTATGGTCAATGTGCTATACTGCTTGCCCACAAAGCAGTTTTTCCAGTCTCTTAACTGAGTTGTTTTGATTTAGGACTGTGTATTTTAGGGGTTTAGAAAATATTTTTCTGTATGATGTTGCCATTAATCTCCTAAATTTCTTTTGATTTTTGTATTTTCTCTGCGTCATGTTGACTTGATACTGCTGTATTTGAACAGTTCTCTACCACATGTGACTTTCTGTGTTTTTTATGATCCAGTTCTCTTTGACTTTCTATATCAAAAGCAGAATGAAATAGTCCTAAGGGCACAATTGCTAGTGGACATAATCTAAAATTGCTTTGAGGCTCATCAGGCTGTGATGAGTGCAGTTGCTCTGAAGTGACACCAGGCTGTAATGGCTCCTAAGGGCCACTCCATATCTGAAAATTTCTAGGAGTGCTCTGGTTCCTACTGTCAGTTTTAATCAATAAGCTACTCATACGGCTAACTATCTTAGCCCTTGTTTCCCCTTAAACCAGTCAGAAGGACAAGGCAGATGCCCACCTTTGAGCAAAGAAGATCAGGATGCAGAATTCCCTTTCAGACATATTTAAATTTATTTTTATGGCACAGAAGACGGTTTTTGTGCTTTTGTTCATGGCAAGGGATGGTCATTAGGTGACTAATTATAAGCAAAGATAGTTGGTAACCTCAGAATTGCATCATTGTACCTTTAATAATGACTAATCTAATGAATTTAAGATCATGTTTTGCCTAAGTGGGAGGCCTCAACAAGCAGCAAATACCAATTTCTACACTTGAAGTTAGTTTACATGCCCAAAATTGTACACTGATTTTGTCTGTAAGGATGTCAGAATACATACCATCTCAGAATAAGAGAATAATTTAGGCCGGGAAGGATATTTTGAGGTCATCTGGGCCAACAATCAAAGCTACTTCTGAAGTGGCACAGTTTTCCAGCTTTGCTTGTACAATGGCATGATTATTGTGCACACCCAAGGTTCACAAGAGAGCTACTTCAGCTAAAGAAACTAACTGTTACGTTTCTGCCATTGTTTAGGGTGTTTGCGTCTAAGTATAAACCTCCTCTACTTCTTCAGATTACTGGCATTAAAAGCTGTAAAACAGACATAGCCCAAAGTGTTTGGTGTCACCATCTTATAGGATGAATTTTTCAAGGTTCGAAAACCTGTTTTGGATGTTGCATGTTGTTTGAACATCTCTGGATGTTGCTGTGACTACTTGTCTCTTCCACTCTCCAAGATTTTTCTTTTTTTTTTTTTTTTTGGCTGCCAATTTGGGATGCCATAACAACTTTTGAGTTGGTTCCGGAACTGTCATGGTTTACAATGTAGCTATAATAAGGCAAAATGAAATATGTGGAAACTATTTATGAGATATAGGACATCTTGAGGCAGTGATCCCAGCAGCTGATGCAGGTTTGTCCATGCTTGAGTGATTGTATTATTTATAGCCCATCAAACCAACAGAAATGTTAAAGACAAATTCATAGGACATTATTAGACCATCCACTTCAGTGTTCCTTGAGCAGATTGCCTTGTTTTTTCCCCTGCCACTATGACTTAGTACGCAGTTGAGAAGGGTACGTGATTCTTTGTAAGACTATTTCTTTTCACGTAGGAAATGGAATCAAGGGAACATAGTTAACATGGCCAGTAAGCTCTTTGAAACATATGGAAGCATTTTGTTCCTGCATGGTTTTGCTCAGTTAAATCTCTTATTGTTCATCTATACTTTGACTTCTGGTTGACAAGGTAATATTTTAATAAATTGATTAAGAGACACTATCAGGTAGTTTAGGACTAATGTTTTGTCTTTTCAAATAGCTACACTTCAACAGGAGAAATATAAAGAGCTCAGATGTGCTTCACAGAGACAGTTCTTTGTCAGATGGAAGCAGCAGGAGACCAAACAGGAGAGAGCAGTGAGTCTGACAGTTCTTTAGACAAGCTGTTCATTTGACCAAAGGAGTGGGCAATATGCCCTTAGCTTATTATCAGTACTGGAAAGCTTCAGTCCTCTACATCTGCCTGTAGAAGTATTACCCTTGTTTCTCCTTGATTTTGTGCAGTACAATAGACAGGAGCATCTCGCAATCTCATCACCAGAACCTTGCAAGAAATCAAAATAATACTTCTTCCCCCTAGTTTTAACCAGGCAGCTATTTGTCTGCAGATACTGATTCTGAAAAGTGTTTATACTGTAGCTTTTCAGGAATATTGCACTAAAAATAGTTCATAACTGAACCTTCCTCACAATATCATGTGGTATTACATGATTTCAGTGACTTCTGAACATATATAAGTTTCTAATAAAATTATTTAATTGAAAAAGTAATCTCAGAAACTAAAACTGGAGACAACACTGAGCTTCCAAAAGTAGAAAAGGAAAATGTTATAATTGCACACAGTTCAATGTTACAAAATATTAATACAAGTTTAGGGATAATAAAGTCCTTTCTTCAGGACTCTGACAGTCTGAATTCCTTCTATGAGAGGCAAGCAATTTTCAGGTAGACTGGATAAAATTTTTTTTCACTGTTAGGGTGGTCAGGTACTGGAATAGGCTGCCCAGGGAGGTGGTGGAGTCACCATCTCTGGAGGTGTTTAAGAGGCATCTGGATCTGGTGCTGAGTGATGTGATTTAGTGGTTTAGGGATTATAGTGGCAGTGCTGGGACAGTTGGACTTTATGATCTTCAAGGTCTCTTCCAGCCTTGAAGATTCTATGATTCTGTAATCTTGTAGTAGAGTTTTTTTGGACAGATGAGATATACCATAGAACAAAGCCAAAGAGGAGGTAGAAGTTCAGGAGCACAGAATGACTAAAGCCAACATGGTGACTTTGTGGGGAGAACAAAGGATTGTAGAGAACATCTAAGGATGATCTAAGATCTCATCAGTGAAATTTAATGTCTGAACCAACACAGCAAGAAACAAGAAAGAAGAAAGAATTAGATTCTGCAACTAAAATACGATCCTGTGGGAAAGAGTGATAGCTGAGTTATTGACTGGAGTGGAAAAAGAAGTAGAAAAGGTTTCAAGAAGAGTAAGGAGGAGGAAGGGCATTCACTTCCTAGGTTTACCTGCCAAAGGATTCAGGATTCCAAACTTGCATCTCTCTGTATGTTTTAAACCAAAAACTTAAGAAATACAGATTTTACAAAGTTGCAGCTATCAGTTATATTCCTTATGCTATCTGAACAACACGTATTTTTTGTTTCCTTCATGGCATTTCCTTGAGATTATGCATTTCAGAAGGTAAACCACATCTGGGATCTGCACTCTGGAGACAGCAGATTTTCAGTGATGCCTACAAGAATGATCTGATCATAAATTTTGAGGTATGTAAGGGAGATTGAAGCACTGCTATCTAAGCAGAACTCTGGGGACTTTTGTCAAGTTCCACAGTTTGATGTATCTGTTTCTCATCAATGGCTTGGTCTGTAACAGTTCAAAGATGTTGAAATACCTGCGTCCTGCCCCCTCCTCTGAGTGTATATACTTTGCCTCTTGGACAATCCCATAATGAGCTCCAGAAAATATGCTACATAAGGTATTTTCACTGTTTCCACGGCAGATGACACAGAGGAGCTGACTGCCACAGACAATTAAGCAGTCATTACTGCCCCGTAGGAAAGTAATTGTCTTTATTACTTCTTTACAACCTTCTAAGAATCTGTGACTGATTGCTTCATGCGCAATGTTTTTCCAGGTTCTTTCTAGAGAGTGTGTAATCTAATAAAAGCAGTCTCTATCATGGGAAATTTCTTGATTGAACTCAGTTCCCGTGACTCTCTGCTACAGCCCCAGACCGGTTCTCTACAAAGCTTTGACTGAAGGCTTTAAGACTTAGCTCAAACTTTGGAGTCCTCAAACTTTAATTAAGAGGCAATACTTCCCAGATTAACCCAGGAAGAAGAGAGACTAAACTCAGATTACACCACAGGCTGCCATAGGGGTTGACTGGAGTGCTCAATAGTTTGGTTGTCAGGCTTACAGCGTGTGCGTGCTGGTACTGCAACATTATCAGTTCTTCTGAAAAAGATGGGGCAAGTCCCAGACCAAGTGTCGCTGACTGAGTCATGTCTAGAGCACTTGAGGCTTTCCCCACTACTACAGATTTCTCCCAGGGAGAGCGGTTTAGAGTACTCCAACGGGGACAAGGAAGTGTATGTAGTTCAGATCTGAGTGACGCAGACTATCAGAGCTTTCGTTGCCTAGTGTTTGACAAGTGTAGGTGTATTCCCAGTGTATTAGTATATTAGGTTATATATTAATGGAATTATAATTGAGTTACTGTCTTGAGTGGCTGAAAGATGAAAAACTGGTTTCAAATGCATGTTGTGATTCAAAAAGTAACTGTGTGATTCTGAACTCATTTGGATTGGTTTTACTCATTTCCACAGGATTAGTCATAGCTTAAAGTTATGCCTCTCCTTATGTAACTTCCTGCGTAGGACAGAGAGGTCCAACTGCAGAAGCCTGCGGAAGAGCTGGAACTCAACTCACGTGATTTGCAGGTCTGTCTCTGCCAAAAAGACCCTTCTATTGAAAGAAACTATACGAATACTCTGTTGTTCCTGGATTCATTAAACATTTCTCGAACAGCTGATATAACTAAGTAGTTGCAGTCAAGTTCTCTAACTCAGTAACTGCTGTTGTATCTTGTTCGTAATTTCTGTCTTTTCCCATATTATAGTCTTTCTACAGGAACAGATGGCAGAGCCACCAGAGTAAGGCACTGCTGCAGTGCCTGTACAAAAGGGCACCCTTGAATCACACACCAGCCTTTGCATTTGATATGCATAACTTTCCATACATATTTATATATATATATATATGAGAGGATTATTTTGTATTTGCAGCTCCCCTTTTTAATCTGAGAAGTGGGACAAGCAACAGTGCTACATTTGTATTATTTATGAATGTAAGAGATATGTAATACTATAAGGAAAGGAGGATTGACGGTGTTCTAAACCTCTGTGTTCCTTACCAGAAAGTTCATTATTTTCATCCTTTCCGAGCTGGAAATTCTCAATGGGGTAGTTAGAACAACAAACAAACACAACCTGAGTTTGTATGTGGAGCAGAATTCCAGAAAAATTTTTATTTCCTACTTCATCCTCCCAGCCCTGAATATAACATTTAAAACACTTCAGTGCTATTTTTCTTAGCAATTTGAGAACATTAGGTTCAATGGCAGAGTTCCGTATATCTTGGGGGTTGTTACCATGAAATTTTTCTTATAGTCGTAAGAAGCCAAAATATTTATTACATCTCAGCAAAAAGTTGGGTTTTTTTTTTCTTACAGACTTGCTGTGTGGAGAAATGTTTGAACATGGGGTATATCTTAAACCATTTTGGAAGTGAAAAGTCTTATGTTTAGCCCCGCTGTTGTGGGCATGATCTTTGTGACCTAAATACTTATGGAAACCAGCACAGAACACAAAAATGGGAGAAAGGGCAGGAAACAGTGCTGAAACTTAGAAGGAAAACCAAGAAAATGCAGATATACATGTTAAGTAGAAGGTTTCATATCTTTTATATTGTTATAGTTCTATAAATGGAAGGATAACTTGACATTTCTCTTTTTTTCCTGGTAATGAGCATGCACATAAAATCAGAAAGAGAATTATAGTATGAAACTTTCTACTTCATTTGCATCAGAATTATTATTCTTGAGGCCAGTAACTTATTTAGTGAGTCGGAATGTCAACAACAAGCAGTTGTTCTGTAAGGCAAATAACAAGCTGTGGTTGCTCACACTTGTGCTTCATTTTCCCTCTCTTGACCACCTGCAATATCAAGGGGGGGTGTAGCAAATACATTAAGCAAGTTGAATACTCCAAGCAAGTCTGGCTAACACATTTCTATTGAGATAGTTTTAAAGGAAAGTGTGAGGTCTACAACCAAGTTACTGTGATATAAATGTGCTTGCCTGAACTTGCAGTGGGAGTGAGTGTTTATCACTGTGAAAAGGTTTCCATTCACCTTCACAATCATCTCTCTTGCATACTTAAGGTACTCTATTGTAACCACTTGATCTGTCAGGAAAATAATGCCCAAGTTTGGGTCCCATGCTGTTGGCCTTATGGGATTAAAAATAGTTTATGGCTGACCTGGACATTGGACCATTTGTGTCCAGTGAGGTCAGTGCATACTGAATGGTTGGGTTGGTAGGAGGGGTCTGTGTGGAAAGTATTTGATGGGAAAAGTGTACATATAGACTTGGCTGGAATTCACTCTACCCAGCATGTAAGGAATCATTACCTAAGGTCACCAGGTAACACTCAGAGTCATGTTTAAGGCAAAGAGAAAGCAGGCCTTATATGTTATACACCAAGAATTTCTTGTTACTATAGTTGAAACGTGAAAATTCTAATAATTATTAATACAGATCCAACTGCTACAGAAAAAGAAAGAATAACAGTGCAGTGAAAATTTTCAACACACTGCTGGGTTTCTACTCCTATTATTGCTTGTCTTTCTGTGGCTTCCCTGGGTCTGAAGGCAAGCAGTTTTGTTCTGGGATGTATAGGAAGTGTAATAGCAAGTTGTCAGAGTGTAGAGTGCTTCACTGGGACAAATCTGACATTCCTGCAGATGATTTCTTCTTCCTTGCTCCAGAATTCATATTTGCTAACAAGGTTTTACACTCTTGATATTTCTTCATTGGTCTGCAGCTCTGTTAGAGCCAAATTTACTGTCCATAATGTCCACACTGACATTTAAGCATGTTAGATATGCATAAATGCATCTGCTTTACCCCTAAAATCAGCTTTATGTGGCTCCATGTCTGCATTTCTTTGACCAAATATGGCTGAGGCATTGGCAGCTGTCGAGTCTCCAATGCCAAGGCTGTGCCCAGGGTCACATGCCTGTACTCCCTGTTGCTAACCGTGTCCCCACTTCTGGTCACACAGGTAGTTAGGAAAGGCTGTCTGAAGGTGCCACGTGCTCTCTTGGGTAAGAGTTTGTGAGATTGTTTCAGAGATGAATTAGGCCACTTTTTAGGGTAGACCAGATTCCTGTCAAGAGCGTTGGGTAACATTTCACAGAATCACCGAATCAATTCAGGCTGGAAAAGGCCTCTGAGATCATCGAGTCCAACCTATGACCGAACACCACCACGTCAACAAGACCATGGCACTAAGTGCCACATCCAGTCTTTCCTCAAACACCTCCAGAGACAGCGACTCCACCACCTCCCTGGGCAGCCCATTCCAATGGGTGGTTAAGGAGAGTTAATGACTAAGAGGAGCTGTGCTCCCTGGGATTATTTAATTATTTATTATTATTAATTGGGCTAGATATTTAATCCCTAGCCCTAGGAGCGCCGGGTGTCCCGGGGAGCTGAGGGCCGGCGCGCGGCAGAGCCGAGGGCCGGCAGCGCGGGGCCGCAGGGCGCCGCCTGTGCCGCTGTCGCCCGCCAGAGGGCGCCGCGGCCCCCGCTCCGCCTCCCGCTCCTGCCGGCGCTAGCGGCCGGTCCTGCCAGGGAGGAAGGAGGGGGAGGAGGGAAGGGAAAGGGAGGAGAAGAAGGAGGAGGAGGGCGGGCTGGCGGCGGCGGCAGCACCGCCACCAGCCAGAGGCCGCTCGCCGGCGCTCCTGCAGCAGAGGCGGGCAGGCGGGCGCTCCGTGCCCCGCGGCTCATCGGCTCCCGCCAGGATGTCTCGGGAGCCGGGCTGCTGCAGCCTCTGGCTCCTCTTCGCTGCCTGCGCCCACCTCTTCTTCCTTCTCCCACCGCTCCGCACCCGGGGTGAGTGGCGGGGGCCGGGCCGGGACGCCATGGCGAGGTGAAGGGAGGAGAGCCGGGACGCTCGGCCCCTCCGCGGAGGTGATGAGCGGGAGGAGGGCACGGAGCGCTGGAGAGCCTGGAGGGGCGCTGAAGCCGCTGCCTCCCCGCTCCGTCCCGCCCCGCGGGGGGAAGCGGGCGGGAGAGCGAAGGTGTCCCTTCCCCCGAAGTTTGTTAGGAAGCCTGGCTGGAGTGCGGCCGGGCAGCGCGGGGTTCCCGCGCGGCCCCAGCTCCAGGGGAACCGCTGGGAGCGCCTCCCGCCCTCGGGGCGGTGTGCGGGGCATGGGGCGGTGCGGGCAGGGGCAGCCCGCACCGGGGAACCGGCTCTCAGGTCGGGAACATCTTCGTGGAGCAGCCGGGTGAACCCAGCGCGGAGTTGTGCTCGTGTTGGAGCAGCGCCGCGCTGACAGGGGGGCTTTGCTGGGGGCAGATGGGAAGGTAAAACAGCCCGGTTAAAATGCCAGCCGAGAGGAAGGCAAAATGCTGCGGTGTTCTAGAGACGTTTGTAATGTGTCTAGTGAGGTGGGAGAAGATTAAAGGAGAAGGAATACTAGTATGGGTTGCGGTTGGGTTGCTGCAGGCTCCTGGAGTTGGGAGCTGCTGCTACGAGTGTAAGAGACGGAAATAAATGTTTATATCTGTTTTGTTTCTCATTCGTTTGGTTCGTGAATGTTTCCATCTCTGTCAGCGTAGACTTGTCAGTTTCTTGTAAGCCTTTGGATTTGTTTCTCCTCTCCCGCTATGTCTTGTGCACCAAAATCATGCAGGGGAAACCTGGTACTAATAAATCCCATTTTCAGCAAAGTAAAACTGATATTTTGGTTTTTCTTTTGTAAAACACTTTTCCTTTCACTGACACAACTTGGTTTTTGGAGGAATCCTCATACTCTACAGCTCTTCCTAAAGCTGCATTTCATTCTTTCCGGGATGAGTAGTTTTGCTCTAGTGCTTCAGCAAGGTACTGTAGCACTTGATAACCTCGAACAGATTGTAATAACAGTCAGAGAATAGCAGCTTCAGTTTGTCCTCTGTGTGTATGTGTATTTATTGTACATACTCACATGCAACTAGAAGGCAGAAATGGAAACACAAGTGTTCTTATTTAATAGGTCTTGATTAATGCTTGTGTGGAATTTGCTCACCAGAAGCTTATTGCAGTATCATGGTTTTCTTTTTTTTTTTAGAGTATCCTTTTACATTAAAGAGTCCATCTTTCCTAAATAACCCATGCTTTTGAGACGGCCTGGATAGTAAGTTTGCGAAACAATCAGCTTTGTTCTTGGAAACCAAATAATTTGGATTGCCTTTCACAGAAGCAAACATCTTGTCTGTAGGTAGTTAAGTAATTTCATAAATTGCAGCTTGCAGGTGGCAGCTTACAGAATGGGAAAATGTATTCAGATGATTTTGTATGGTCTAACTTCTAGACAATCAGAAGGGAATAATGATGATGCTTTTTCTTCTATTGTTTTTCTTTGCTTGCCTTTTATAAAGATACTGGTGTACACAGCACTCATTTAGACGTTTCAGTGGTTTAGGTGCCCCCTTCCCATATGTGTAAGGAAATGTAATTAGTTGCTTTTGTTTTATGAAAAGCTTCAGATGCTGTAAATTTGCTTGCATCACCCCTTCTTCTTCCTCTTTCACCCTTCTCTCTTCCCATTTTGTGTTGATAAATCTGTAATCATTCTTATCTGGCTAGACCAGTGTCTTTGATGCTGATAGAGTAGCAACAATGAAGAAGTATTATAAAAACTTGCATGTAAATACATGAAACTAATTTATATTGCTTGCTAGTGCTCACAGGCTGTCTCATCATGGAACATCCCATCTCTTTGACTGACAGCATCAGTGCAGATTTTCTCTGGAATCACGTCAATCCATAGAATCTTATGTTCTTTGAAAACTTGGGAGGGGGAAGAAACACAACCAACCCCCAAACAAGACAAAAATAGACCTTTCATTAAATTATTATTAGAAGTATAAAGAAATTCTATTTTAAATGTTTTGTCTACTATGTGCAATGTAATCACTGGCTTCGTTATTTGAAGTGGTTATTATCAGTCATGGTTTTGTCATACATTGTCATAGAATTGTAAGTTTCTTGTAGCTCATTTAAAGTGACCCAGAGTCCAGTGAGGTGGCTGGAATGACTTTGGGGTCAATCTGTAAAATCAGACTGTAAAAGAGTAAGATAACAAGAGGTATTGCCTTTCTGTCTCAGATGGATTTGTCTGTGAAAGAAAAAGAGTTAACTCCTCAGTTTTTACCATCCTTTGCACTTCAAGGACATATAATTGCAAATGTTTGGAAGTTGTTTATGCTTTGAAAGGGTAGTACTGAAGAAAGGATTGCTTCTATGTTTAAAATGTGGTATTATATCATTATATATATTCATACAGTGTATTTTAATACTGCAGTATTTACATTCATTTTTCTTATGGTTTGTTGGCACATATTCCTGTGGTTCAGCTACTGCACAATGAAAATAAAGGATTGAGTTTTACTTTCTAGTGTTATAAGCAAGTCTTCTCTTCAAAATTTTAATGGAAATAATGGCACACTTGACAAAAATAATTAGTAATTGAAGCTGCTTCCATTACATTTTCAGATTACATTTCCAGGTTTTGAGTGGATCCAAAAATGTTTTAGTCCTGTTCTCAAAAGAAATAAAAATAAGATTGATGATAATAAAGAGCTTTAAAGTCTTTCTAAAATTTCTTTCCTTTTCTTATCCTCAGTTCTCGGACATCTAGCAAAAGTAGGAGAGGACTAGCAATTGGCATGATCTGCTTATGCCAAAGGACATGATTTTAATGCACGAAGTGTATTAACAAAATTCAGAATACACAATACATTAAATATTGAAGTGACAAATACAACATTATGGGTTGGATTTAAGATGGCACCTTGCTGGCTTGCCTGTGGTTTTTTTCCTGCTTGTTTATGAGAAATTGTGCAGTTAATCACCTAGGCCTTTTGGTTACTGTGGTCCCTACACAGCTTGAACTTTTACCAACTAATAAGTTTCTTCTTCTTTTGTTATATTTTCTCTGTGCTCTGCGGCAAGGCAGCGGTCCACCTGAGGTATGCTTGCATTGTATCAGAAAATGCAAAGGGATTAGAGGAAATTCTGGATTTAGCAAAGGTACCTCTAGCTCTAGAGATTGATCTGTATTTTAGGGAGTTATGCTGAGAGAAGTATGTTGCAGTTGTCCAAATTAATAATGATGTTTGCATGTGAAAAGTTACTGTTCTGTTATGGTAGCATCTGATAGCTCCTAGAGAGAGGTCATCCTTCTTTGTGCCTGTGTACTTTGCACACAACAAAAAGATATCCTTGCTACAGAGAGTTTATGGTTTCTACCTGTGTTGTACAACTGACCTGGTCACAAGCTCCATGTGTACGTAGAATTTTTCTGCCGGTGGTCCACTCCTGGCCACACCTTTTTCAGAAACCTCCTGGGATTGAATTGCAGGTGGATGAATTAACTTTGGAGATGTCCACTTGTGCACAGGCACTGTATTTTCTGCCTACGCTGTGGTCCTTTTGTCGATATGTTGTAGGCCAGCTAAATATACCATGTTCTTCTTCTGCCACTCTTTTCCCAGTAAATCCTTAGGAGAGGATATTTATTTCCAGGCTGAGAGATTGGGTTGCTTAGCCAGAACAGTCTTGGCCCCAGTTTGCTCCTGAAGACTGCTTTATTTGTATCAAATATATGTGCATAACAGATTTGCTAATAAGGTAGTAGAGTGTTGCTAAGATAAATTTATACAATTTGTGTGAGTGAAAAGCTTGATTATGGGGTGAAGACTCTTGAAGCTTTTTTTGTGGTGTCTTCAGGGGTCTACTAGTCTGTTTTTTGAATGGTTCTTCAGTAGTTTAAAAATAGTCTGTACAGTTCTTATTAAAATGTATTAGCTGGAAAAAATCTTCCTGATATATTTAATGTAAAGGATATCAAGTAATTTTAAGGTGTTTATTTGTTGGAAAAGAAGTGGACGCTGCAGTTCTGCAATCACAGGGAATAAGAATAATAGTGTAGAGGGAGATTTTAGCATTCATTACAGGTATTGGTTGTTGAATAAATTATATGTCTGAATGTCGAAGTTGCATTGTGTGTCAGGGCAGCTGCAACAAAAGTCATTTTCAGCTGTTGTCCTCAAAAATAAAGATGAATTGATATGGGAGGTGGTCAAAGAGAGCTGGTTAATTTTCAGCGTTCATCTCCTACAAGCTTGAGAATGATCCATCCCCACATGCAGGAAGGCAAGTGAAGATGGCAGGAGGCCCACGTGCATGAACAAAAAGGTCCTGGCAAAACTCAGTCATAAAAAGGAGGCACTCAAGAGGTGGAAATACAGAGTCACTGTCTAAGAGTGCAGGTATGTCGTTATGAAAGCCAGAGCCCACCTGGAGCTGAATCTAGTGAGGGATTCTACTTGTGAAAGGCAAGATAACGGGCTTCTACAGGTGTATCAGCAAAAGGGAGACTAGGGAAAATGTGGCCCTGCTTCTCAGTGGGGGAGGGACTTGGTTAAAAGAAGGACAGGGAAGTGGGTGAGGAACTCGAAACCTTCTTTGCCTTGATCCATACTATGAAGACCCATCTTCAGCAATCCTAGGCCCCTGAAACTCATGGGAAGGTCTGGGGCAAGAAAGAGTTACTTACTTTCACTGGAGGAGGACCAGTTTAGGGAATGTTCAAACAAACAGGACATACAGAAGTCCACAGGACTTGATGGGAGGCACACACAAATGCTGTTAGAGTTTGATGATCTCAGTGCAGGCTACTTTTGATAATCTTTGAAAGGTCATGGTGACTGGGGGAGATTGCTCAAGACTAGAAGAAAGAAAATATCAGCCCTGTCTTCAAGGAGGGCAGGGAAGAGAATCTGGGGAAACTCTAAGTGGGCTGGTGTTATCCCAGTCCCTAGAAAGGTGGTGTAGCTCAAGAAACTGATTTTAGTGCAGGGAAATACGAAGTCCTGCCTCTGACAAGGAGGCACCCCATGCACCACTGCACACTGGGGGCATGTTGTCTGGAAAACAGCTTTGCAGAGAAGGACCTGAGAGTCCTGGTTTGCACAAAACTGATCATGAACTAGCAGTGTGCTGCTGTGGCAAAGATGGCCAGCAGCACCCTGGGCTACACTAGAGAAAGCGTTGGCAGCAGGACAAGGAAGGTGATCCTTCCTGTCTGCTCAGCACTGGTGAGATACATCTGGGGTGCTGTGTCCAGGTCTGGGCTCTCCAGTACAAGAGAGAGATGGATGCACTGGAGTGAGTCCAGCAAAGGGTCATGAAGATTATTAATTGATTGGAACACCTGACAGATGAGGAGAGGCTGAAGGAGGTGGGGCTGTTTAGCCTGGAGACAAGAAGTTCAGGGAGGATCATACCAACACTTTTAAATACCTGATGGGGAGCAGACTCTGGTGCTTAACAGGACGTGAGGTACTTTGCACAAACTGAAATACAGGAAATTCCATTTGAGCATAAATGCTTTTTTTTTTGTTTTTCTTGAAGAGTTTGCTCAGAGACTTTATGGAGTCTCTGTCCTAGGAAACACTCAAAACCTGACTAGACAAGGTCCTGAGGATCCAGCTTTGGGAGGTTGAACTAGGTGACCGTTAGGGATTTTCAACCTCAACAATTCTGCATACTTCATACCAAGATGAACTAGGTTGTGTAAGTATTTCCCTGAAGAGCTTTATCTGTATTCTCAAAGTGTGAAATAGGTTGGTTGTTTTTTTTTTCCCCAGGTGATCTGATTATTGTTTGATTTGTTTCATGTGCAGTAGTATTTTATAAAGCTTAGAAGCAGTGTGGCATGGGTTATTGAATCTGCTACAGTGACAGACACATCATCTCTTGTCAATCACAGTTGTTTCAGGTTTCAAATGTCATTCCTCAGGTGCGTATTAAAAGCTGGAAGTGATGAAATTTATGCTTGTAGTCAGTTTTGTGAATAAGCCGAATTTATGAGGTGATACTTTTTCAGGTTAATACTACATAATTAATACATTTCCCAGAATGAGTGTGTTTTTTGTTGCTCTTGTAATTAGGATTGTATAAAGTAGAAGATGTGGATCTGGTTTGTTCAGGGGAAAGGATTCCTTGTCTGAATTTCTAAGTACTGTTATGTTGGGAGAGAAAGACAAAAATGATCAGAATATACTGTCAACAAGGGATATAATAGGCAGATTGAGACATTTTTCAGTCTACTGTCACACTGGAAGTGTATAACATTTACTTGAGGACAACTTTGGTGTACACTCATACTCTTGTTTTATTCTTCCTGGCTAAAGGCCGTATGGAAATGTGTCCATGATCAGTATGAGTTCTACTGTGTTAGAATGATTTTTGGGATGTCTGGATGTAGTGCTGTGATTTGAGAGTCAAGTTAATCATGACCAGAGATGTCCTTGTGAACTTCAACTCCTAGACACTTGATGAAATTTGATCTCCACTAAAGGAGCATAGGGATGTAGGTAATGGGAGATGGAGCACCACAGACTTTGGACAATGTTGTCTTGCTTTGCTATATTCTAGGTTTCTAATGTGTCAAAGGAATGACAGCAGTTAGCAATTCACTTTGAAATCAATTTCAAGCAATAAATAATTTAAATTTGCTTTAAACAATCCACTTGGATCTACTTTCCATCCCAGTTTTTAAGAAAACCTTCCATCTGACCATGATAAACAGTGTCTTGAATTCCTTCCAAATTATAACAGTTTTCTTTCATTTGTGTCTCTTTAGTACATTTAAGAAAAAAATTTCTTACAAAGGATTTTAGCAGGGCTTTCTTATGTTAAATGGTACTACTTTTACAAATGAGCAAGCTGAGACAAATTGATTGACTACATCAACAATAAAAAAACCCCTAGCACCAGAATCCTTTTTACGATTCTTTTTCTAATACAAACTAGAAGTGTATGCATAGGGTGGTGTCACTATAAAGGGTTTAAGATAATGTCAGGTCTGTGCAGATTACCTCTGTGGGTTCTCTATTCTTTTTGTAAACATTTATTTGGGCCTCATACATTAACAAGTTTGACTGTTGTTCAAAGATGGCATTCAAAGCCTATGATAACCATCTTCACGTTTGATAGAAATTTCTGTCAGCTGCTGACAGTTTCTGTGGCTACATGTGAAGCTTTGGTAATCCAAACTTTACCTAAAGACAGAGTGGACTGCCGGTCTCCCGTGTGGTAGCACATTATGCTTTTACCAAGTGAACTACTGGATTGAACAGATTTTTTTTCTAAAGGGATTTATTTGCCTTGAAGGCAAGATGAATTGGCTTCACATCAAAAAGTGATTTTTTTTCAGCAATAGTATGGGAATTCTCAGGCAGCAAATGTATAAATTCCATGACAGCAGACTGTCTCATGTTCACAAAGATTATTACTAATATGGTATCATTCAGTGTGAAAAATATACCTAAATGTTGGCATGGTTTTGTTTTGTTTTTTTTTTACAGAACTTTGTCAGTTGTGAAAGAGAGCTCCTATAATATGAAAAAAGTCTGCTTTTTCTTTCAGCTTTTGCTGTAAGTGTAGTTCCTGAAGGTGCAGAAGATGAGACTGAACTGTCAGTGCTGCAGGTAACAAATTTTAATTGCTAAACCAGACATTATAAAATAAGCTAAGAGAGACCAGAGCAGAAAGCCTAATATCTGTGACATTGATTATTTTGATCACTGACATTAGTGGTACTTGTATCATGTCTTTCTGTTCAGTGTGGTGTATAAGAGATAAGTTGTTGGTGTTGTTCCTTTTGAGAAAAGTTTTTGAGCATGTAATCTTTATTGTTTCAGAGACAGGTTTTCCTTTCTTTTTGGTTTTGTTATATATATATATATATATATATATAAAATACCTTGAGAGGGAAATGGCTGCCTCTCTGCTAAATTAGCATTATTACATATTACTACTCAAGTCACGGCTCAAGTAAAACCTGCATATGAAATTTCAAATTAACAGATTAGAAGAACTGATGGTCAGAGCTATCCCAAGCTTAAAATAGCATAATGGGTGTTAGATATGTATGCATGTATGTCCTTTAACAGACCTCTCAGCCATTTTGTTATTGTCTATATTTGTAACAGATATTTGTGTGTGTATAAAAGAAATGTAAGGGAAGAAAATAAAAGTGCTGGAATGAATGGAGTTAGAATCTATAATTGGCATTTAGATCAGTGATCTCACATCAGATGCAATAGAAGTATAGTCAGAGGTATGCGTTTCTAAATAATTTGTGGTTTTGATGATGGTTGCTATATCTACAGTAATTTTCATAAATTAAAAAGATCCCTATTGCAAATTGCTGATCTGCTGCAGTATATCTATAAGACTTGGTAATCTCATTCTGTTGTCATTACTTATAAATTGCTCTTTCTTAAATTTCATTACTATCTCAATCCAGCTGTTTATGCTATCATTCTTATATAGGATATAATTTATGAAGGCTTTTCTGCTATTTTAGAGGTTCAAAACTTTCCCTGAAGTCAGAGGTGCCTCCTAGAATTCTTCAGGCCAAAATATCTTTTTTTTCCCTCCTTTTCTTTTTTTTTTTTTTTTTATAGTAACATTAACAGGAATGTAACAGGCAATAATTGTTTTGTGTTGTGTTTTAATAAAAGTAATTGTAAAATATGGCTTGTCTTTCCACTGTGTACCACAGGGCACACAGTTTTTTTGTTTGCACAGAAAATTAATCTATGTTGTTTCTGATATAGGTTAGCTTAGAATTTAACTTACTGTGTGATATAATAACAGTGCTGTGTAGAGTCACCAAAATAGCTTAGTCTTATAAGAAATTTTTTAAAATTTATTGACCCAGTCAGCAAAAAAGGATAATAAAAACGGATGCAATGCAGTCATTCTTAAAAAGGTTTTACAGATGGCTACCAAGGAAGTTAGAGCTTATGCATTTCAGTGCAAAAGTCAGACCTGTACAAAGGAGAGATCATCTGATGCAAGTAGAGCTAAAAGAATTACATAGATCTGATATTAAAAAAAAAGGGAGGGGGCTAAGTATCTATAAATAGAAATTGTCTTGTATGGCATTTCTGACTGAAAGTCTTAAAGCACTTGAACCGAGGTAAATCCTACAACATTCTTATGCAATTAGTAAAGATGATTTTTATTTTATATTTGGAGAAACCAAAGCACTGGGGTGCTGTCACCAGGGAGAAGTTGTGCATTAAATGAAGGCTCTGTTTTCCTTCCTGCAATTTTTGTAGGAATTGCAGAACTGTTTCTCCAGTCCTGTCTCTCTTAAGCAACACAGTTCCATCCAACCTCTGTTATTTAGAAGCAATGGAATATGTTCCCAAGATTTTTTTATGTGTGTGTCTTGGTTTCCTGGTTAACAATGCAAATGCAGTGTCACTGTTGTCTCTTCCTCAGCACTGTGGTAAAATTCCAACTATCACAAACTTATGTGATACCTGAGTAAATTTCAGTGAAGTCATTTTAGGTACAGCAACCTTTTTATTTATTTGTCTTGATATAAGTTGCTTCTGAGTCTTCCTTTAAGAATTGTGTTTCCATAGAAGCTTGATAGTGGATGAAATGAATAAGAGTGTGTTGGGTTTTTTTTAACGCACTGAACAGGTGTGTTTGCATTGTAGAGTTCCATATTCCAAACTTAGTGCTCAGGAGATACATAATAAATTAAAAAAATATTTATTGTTAGTATTAATTTAAAGAGCTCTGGTATAAATTGAGTTATGCAAAAACTTTTTTTTTATTCTCTTACTGTATTTTCTGAGTAATAATATGCAAGCACGTAGGATATCTGTTGCAGTTCTTGATGCTGAAAAACTTTTTTTTTTTTTCTTATTAGGTTTTGAGTCAAAACCTCTATGTTTACATTTATAATCCGATGAATACTTTGACTCCCAGTGTTTTTTCTATAGAAATATTTGAGGCTTTGTGTGTATTCTTACTTGGGTTTTTTTCCTCCTTTCTTCTAGAAGCCTGAAGAAAGTAGAACAATCAGTAAAATAAGCAGAGGTAAGTACTGCCTTTTTAGTATAAACAAAATACAGTTATGCTTTGTAAAGTGACTCTCTGAACAGTGCCTAAATGCTCAACAGCATTATTAGTTCATTGCTGATTCATAAATACCTTTTTTTTTCCCTTTGGCTCATGTAGTCTCATCAAAGAGAAACTTCTGAATCTTTGACTGCACTTGCAGTTCTTATAGTTAAGTCTTTTCTGAACGTGTGCACTTCCACTATGAAACTCATGAATTGCTTTTTATAGTACACTGTATTTTAAAATAAAATTTTATGATAACTAGTAGCTGTTCTTGTAACAATTTAATATGAAACTGGGTTTTACCGTTCTGCTAGGTACTTGTAATAACTCAGGTTATCATAAATTTCTTGTAACAAATCATAATAACTTTGTAATATTTAGAAGTAAGTATTTAAGAAGCATGTCAAATGTTATAAGGTAAAATAATGGTAAAATAATTTTTTTGCTGATGGACATGTGTGATAAATAATGAGAATAAAAATTCTGCAGGGTTCTACCTTTTCTGAAGACAAGTGTGGTGTCCTTCTGGCAAATAGTTAACAAACCTGAGATAAGGACTTGCATTCGCTGCACTGTAACCTTGGACTTCTCATTCTGCTAAACCCTCAGGACTTGGCTCTTCTTGTTCTGAAGGGAACCAGCTTAATTATGTCTCTCTTGTTGTAGTTTCTGAGTAGTTTTGAGTTCATTCTGACATTAAAACTGAATACCAGGAAGATTTAGCACTTTTGAGATAGATACTAATCTTTGAAAAGACTCCATTCTTTGTTTTGATTGGTAGACTGTTTCTCAACTTGAGAAACAATTTAAATGTTTATACCTATTTTCTGTTGACATTTTAATAGACTGAATATGTCTTTTTATCAACTATTTTAAACTCCCTATAACAGAGGAAACTATTTCCATTGGATTAAAGCAGTAATATCAAAGTAGGTGTTAGCTTACTCCTAGAAAGTATTCTATTGTGGATTATCACAGCTGTTGTTAAATGTACTGTAAATGAAACTGAGCATAATTCAGATACTTCCATATCTGTAAACATACTGATACTAAAACAGTAATTACATAAAGAAATGTGGTGTTTGCTTTTTTTCTCTGGGGATGTTTTTGGTGTTGTGCATGTAGATTTAGCCCTTTGAGTGTCATTAACATCAATGAAGTGTAGTTTCGATTTTTGCAGTGATTTTAATTTTTGCACAGGAAATCTAGCGAAGATCTTACTAGACAGCAAATAGTTGCCATTCAGAAGGTTTTATTATGCATGGGTTTTTTAAGCAGTTTATTTGGTGGTTCAGAGCATGAACACTGTTCATTCCTACGCTGTGTAGGAAAAATGTGAAATTAAAACTGATATCTAAACCAGTGCTTATGCCATCTCTGCAATATATCACCAGAAGCCTCAGACAATTTGATAATGTTAGAGTCTGGCTTGGTGAGTAAGCTAATAAATTAAGGGAAAATAACAATAAGGGAAAAGTAGAAAAGCATTTAACTATAGGTTTGAGCTGTCATAGGTTTAAATTAAAAAGTAATTGTTCAGAGGACCAAAGCAATGTAAATGATCCTCAGGTCTTGGGCATTGCAGTTTTCTCATAATCTTAGCGAAGATGTTTGCGGTAGTGCACTGGGTTTTATTGTGATCCTTCTTCATGTGTTCAGTTTTATTCTTTTTCCTTGTGACTATTTCTTTCCTTATTTTGATGGTTTTTTCTTCACCTTTGTTCTTTTGTTCTGCATTCATCCTACTCTATTTACCAAGTTAGCATATAATTTTTTTTGGTGTGAACTTTGTTCCTGCTCCACATTTTTTGACATTCTGTACAGATCCCATGGGATATTAATTTCTTTCCTTTTGGTACTGTCTCAAGTTGTTATGTTCTGAGTTACCTCTTGTGAATACTTTCTACATAGTATCTGTAAAGTTCAACTTTTTCTGGCCAAACAAACAGTAACTGCAGTATCATGTGATTCACATCTTAGACGTTGATTGATACTTAGTTATGGTATTGAGTGAGTTATACAGCATAGATCAAACTTGTTAAGAATTCTAGAAAGGGCTTCTGTCCACTTTCCTTCATCTTCTCATCCTTTGTTGTCCTCTGCTGTGTTCTGCTTCTGAATGAGGTCATATCTTAGTTTTCTAAGTGTTGAGGGACTGTTCTATCTACTGTCATCAAGAAAATTTGGCTACCTAGTTTGTCACCTACTTGCATTTTTTAATAAGCACTTTTTTTAAAATCCATAAATGTTTGCAAATCTACTTCATTATTTTCTTTTAAATATATCAGTAAATTTATCACACTTCTCTCGTATTTATAGTTCTTAACTACAACACCTTTAAACACTGTGAAGACACATGTGAGATATTAGTGCTGTCCTATTAGATAAGAGTATTACCTCACTGTTCTCATATGTGTGCCTCTCCATCTCATGTTTGTGTCCGGGTAGGGGTTTAAGTTCTTTTTTGGAGAAACATCTTTTCTGTTACATGTTCATGCATTGCCTAGTGAGGGGAGATGCTGGTCTATGACTAACACCATTTAGCTATAGTAATAAGGAGTACCGGTGTATTGGAGAAAAACAAACTTTGTGAGTGTGGCTGCTGTTCATTGTGGGCATGTAAGATCTGCTGCACATCTTGGACTCATGCCGTGCTTTTTATAAGTTAATCCTGAAAAGGACAGTTTTGGATTTTTGTGTGTGTTAAATTATGTCTTTTTACTATTTCATGAAATGTTTTTATAGCTGAAGAAGCAACTTGCTGTGTAATAGATTCCCCCACACATCTGGGTTCTCACTAGCTTTGGAGCAAAACAGAAAATAACTTCTTTTGTCTTTAAATCTTCTTATTTTCTGGTTTACAGAATTAAAAGAAATTGTATTTGTCATCCAGAGTCAAAGTAATTCTTTTCATTCCAAGAGAGCAGAAGATCTAAAAAGAGATATTTTAAAACAGGCTGCAGATCTTGGAAAGGTATGTTGAGATAATATAAAGTACACCTTGTATTGCTGTTACTGCATTTTACCAAAAATACTGGGGTTTGGTGTGCCTTTTTGAAAACCATTTTATTCCTTTTGTTAATTGTCTTCTGTGTGCTTACAAGAAAACTATTTCAGTGGGTATGTACTGATTATAGGCTGTGATTTATCCCTAAATATTTTTAATTTCAACTATCAACCTTTTTGTGTAACAGCTGATTTTGTTTGGAGGGCATTTGATGCAAAAGTGATAAAAAAGACTTTAAAGAATACAGTTTTCTAATACCACTGTAGAGTGTTTAAGAAATTTAGAAAAAAAGGATGCAGTTTTTATGAAGTGAAAAACATAATTTAAGTATTAGTTAGAATAATTTTAGGTGAATATTTTATTAGAGCCAATGAAGGTGCTGTAATGTAGATTTTGTCAGTATTTCATTGCACAGTTGTGACAAATGTGTGTGGACATTAAAATCCTAACACAGGATTCCCTATTTCCTACTGCAGTACTCTTGCAGACCTCTCTTGCCCATGTCCCTCCATCATGCAGTACCTTCCCTAACTATTCCTTGTTCCTCTGCCACTCAACTGCAGACTGAGCATACTGTGCTTCACCTGCTGGTGGGTCACACTGGCCTAGGAGCTGCACGTTGTACTTAACACTCTAATTTGAAATTTTATTTGTAGAGCTTTAGCCTAGAGAGAAGAGGTTTTTAAGAAACTTACATAGAAAGTTCAATGTACTTAAACAATGCTTTATTTTTTTTGTTTGTAATAAAAATAAAAAAAATTACCGTTTGCATACATCCCCTGATGTGAAATAGCTTGTTGTGAGGTTGTTTGACCTATTTTTCATTTCCACATTCTTTGTTGTAAAGGAAAAAGAAGTGTGATTTAAATTGTCTTTTGTATCTTAGTCTTGGAGTACCTAAATCAGATTGCTGGATGTTTTAGGCGTCATTTATCCAACCTTATCAAACCTGTTGTAATTAAATCCATTCTAAATGCAGTTTTTAATCCCTTAATGAAATCAGTCATGTGAACAGCCTTTGTTCTGCAGAGTTCTGCTGGTTTGGGGTCCTCTTCGGAATTGAGACAAGTGTTCAGATACAATGTATGCTGAGGGGATTATGGTGTCAGTTGTTAAAACCAAGGATTTTAGTTGTGTGCTGTAATTTATGTTGCAGAATATGAGTAATGAAAAGATCAATAAGTGGAAGTACAGATAGTTTCAGTGAGGCAGGAATATAGGCATGTTTTATGGGAGAGAGATAAAATCTATTTGTGATCAGAGTTGTACCTGAAACTGACCTGGCTTTTTAAAAAATTTATTGCCTAATTAAGGAGATTCCTTTATGGGAATGCTGAAATGGTGATGCTTTTCCAATATTAACAGGTAAGTGTTAAAATGCAGTCGTAGTGTCTTGAGAGAAGCAGTGGTGGGAATATATCACACCAAAAATGTCACGTCTGAAATCTAGGAAAAGGGTAAAGCCATCAGTGTATAGGGAAAAAAAAGGAGCATAGCGAGCAGGTACTTGGTATGTGTTGACTGTTTTGGTCAACTCATAATGTCACTGTGAGGCGTGACCCAATAATACTAATTATGCAGAAGGGCCAGATGATCTCTGCAATCCTGCATATCAACTTTTGAAGTTCACATTTTTCATTTACTAGTTTCAGGCAAAGAAAGTTAAATCTTTGCACCTTCAAAAACAGCTGCTGTATAGAATCAAAGGACTGAATCAACTCAATCATCAGGTTCACTCACCTGTTGTCACAGGACCAAATGATAGATGTTTAGTCCGTAAGGTTTCTATAGTTGTTATTTTCTGCTGTTCTAAAATGAGAAGCAGAAGCCAACTGCTAGATTTGTGACATGTGCCTTGCTTCAAAGTGGATTGTCATTGACAATGCTGTTTACTGTACATTAATCATTACAAGTTATTCATCCATTTATTTACTGTATTCTTCAAACATTTTTTTAATGGGAAACTAATCTGTCAGTATATGTCAGTATTTTGTTCATGCTTAAAAACATTTTCCATAATGACTTATTGAATATTAACCAAAACTCCTTAGATGGAATTAGTGCTGTTTGAGAAGACAAAAGTCTGTGTGTTTATCTATGAAAATTGGTCTAGTAGAGTAGGGGGTTTCTTTTTGCTTTGGGTCCTTGAGGGTTCTTATGTTGAACATCCTTAGCCAATTTTTTCTGAAAAGTCTAGAGATTAAATGGATTCCTATCTATATTAACCAGAAGAACTATAGCAAGTAGAGCTGTTAGTTATGGAGTTAAAAAAAAAAAACCACCAACCAAACAGAAACAACAATCCAGGAATGTAAGAATAAGATTTTAAGACTGGTACCATGGAGTATTGGAAACTGAAAATGAGTATCACATACTTCCATATTAGTAACAGATGATGTGAAATATGAGTTCTCTTTCATAGGAGTGTTGTAACGATAGTTTACAGTATTTTTACTGTTAGGGTTACTTTGTTTTGAGCAAAGTTCCATGTGTTGTACCATCACATAGAAATGATGTTTCACACATTAAAATATCTGCATATAAAGGGGAATGTTGCTTGTTTGTGAGTTTGAGGACTGTTACTGTAGTGATTATTAACATCAGTTTAAAAGAAGCAAGTACAGTCAAGAGTATGGAACTGTACATAGGAAACCTCTGTTGCATGAGTAAACACTTGCTTTAGTTAAAATATATCATCATTAAACTTTCTTAATACCGTTTCTTCATCAACCTCCCAATTTCCAGTTTGGCTAATATGAAAACAGGTGGCAAATGGTAGGAGCATTCTATAATTGTGTACTTGTTTATTTAAAACAATTTTGCAAAATTGTGTTTCATGAAGCGCAGCAGGAACAAAGATGATCAGAAACTCGGCTGGCCTATGCTGGTGGTCTGTGCCTCAAGTTCAGTTTGTCTGTTATCTTACAGGATCCTGCCTACAGAAGGTTCTGGTTTTCTTCTTTCAGCAGAAATTAATTGTAACTCAGTGTCCTACCTGCTGCATCTCTGAGGTTGAAAAGTCTCTTCGTGCCTATCTCAGCTTTATTTTGTGTCATTAGTTTCATGGCCACAGTATCTGTTGCCAAAGTGCCGGTTGCCATTGAGCATGTGCTTTAAAAATCTATTCCTTTTAATTGCTGAGGCTCTAGTGATGGCAGCATTCCACCATTTCAGTAATATGGAAGATTTCTTTGTTAGAGGATTGGAGACGGGAAGAAAGTGAAATTAGTTTGCTTGAATTTTAATGTATATACGTTAGGCCATCAGCATATTCCTATCTGAAATGGAAAGATCTGTCTCCAAATTGTTCCTGCTGATGTTTTGGCCATCTGTGAGAGACTACTTTCAGGGAATTTGTAGACTGTTATCTTTTTTTTTCTTTAATTTGCCAGTGGGATATTCTCGTTGAGTTAAGGTTTTCTGAAATTCTTCCTAGCTCTGTTTTCACATCTGAGATTTTAGATGCTGGAGTGAAGCTAGCTGAAGTTTTGTTGTCCAAAAGCCTCTTTAAGCATTCCTCTGTTATTGTTTAATACTGTTCCCTGTATTCAGAATACAATGAATGCAAAATTCACTGGAAACAACTCTGAAAATGCGTCTAGGTTTTTCTTGGGCTGTATTCTCCTTATTTCATTCCATGATAGATGTAGTCCACAAATGAATGGGCATACATTCTTCTTCTTGACCTGCAACAAGCTCTATAGCTAAAATTTCCCAATGGGTCTTGGAGTAGGTCTGAACCATTATCTAACTGTAAAATTCACATGCAAGTTCATAATGTTGTTGTTATAAAATTTGGTGGGAAAATAGCTTTTTCACGACAACTGAGTTGTTTTTAAACTGATCTGTATATTTAGATAAAACATCCATAATTTGCTTGAGACCTTTCAAAATTAATGCCATAAATGCAATGTAATCCATCACATACCTGTAGTTTCCAGATTCTAGGGTGAAAATCTTGTTTCCTCCTTTCCCTCCTTTAATGACTTCCCACTGCACAGAAGCTGCTTTCCAGCTGAGACTGATCAGATGATTCATTTTTGGACATTGCAGTTTTAACAAGACTTAATGGGTTATATTTAAGTGAAGCATTGGCCTACATTCTGACCTGCCCCTCCATCTCCATGTTTTCAATAGTTTGTCTTTATGGCAAGATTTCCCACAATCTCTAGATCAACCTTATTTTTTTAATTAAAACACGTATGTGATTTCTCGGTGTTATTTGATCAAGTCCCCCCTTTTTTCTTCTTTTTTGTAAAATGTTAGTGTGCCCTCTGTTTCCTTCCTTGCAACAATTCTCCTTTCTTCTGCAAGAATTTATTCATGTAAATAAATCCTGTAGCCTCATGGAATGTGCTTATTAGCTCAGTTCTTAAGTGCGTATTCCTTAAGATGTAAGACTTTATCTTGTCTGACAGTGGACTGTTTTTGTTGGCAAGGTTCTTTGGCATACCTTCTCCTTTAGCTTTCCATTATTTTTCCCTCTTGTAGTATAGGGATCAGGTGCCAGTCAATACCAGAGCTGTTGGGGAAGATACTGTCATGTCATCTGTGATATTAGTCTTGTACATCACTTTTCTTGGCTCAGGTCCTCCTAGTCTTTGACTGATCAGCAAGACTCTTTCCACAGCAAAGTCATGAGTCTGATACGTGACCAGCAATTCAATGTGTGAAGGTATCTTGCTGAGATGACAAGTCCTATACTTCTCTGTGGTGAGGACAGAGATGCTGATGGAGCATCTGGCACCTCTTTCTCAAAGAAGTGAAGTCCCTGCAGAGGTCCCTCATGAGAGGACTCACGCAATTAGAGTAATTAGGGAACGTGGAACTGTGGTGAAAGAGAGGGAGGAAGAAGTTCCAGCTGTTCTCAGTGGCCTCCTGAAACCACACAAATCTTTGTCCAGAATTTTTGGGTACCTCTTATGTGTTGCTCTTGTAATGTTTTTTTTTCTGTCTGTATTGCTTAAGTCAGATTATACTACCAGTAACTACTAAAATCCATGTATCATCTTTGGTTTATGAATAGAAAAGTCTGGAAACAAGATTTTTTTTTTGTCATTTTCTTTCTTCTGTCCCATCATCCTCCCCCTTAAAACAGTATTTTGCATTTAAACAATGAACACCTAAATATTGCTGTACTAGTTGAATTTTTTTCCTAAACTTGCATATCTGTACCTTGTATAATTTAGATTTCTTGTTCAAAATAGAGAACAAATTGGTGGATTAATTTAGCATTTCAGACGGCCTCATTTTGAGATTACTCTATAAAGTTTATCCAGTCTTTCTTCTCCCCTTGCTTTGCTTTTGTTTTGCCTGACTTGTGTTTGTAACATCATCCAAAACTTTAATATTTACATTTATTTTTCAAATCTCTCAATAAAACTTCACTTATATTATGTAGGCAGAGCTTGCAGTATAAACCCTAATAAGCATTGCATTTAAGTGGTCAGTCTATGGAGTTCCTGTTTCCGCTTTTTTATCCATATTAACGCCTGTGTTTGTTTTATCTTGTGTCACTTATTCTGCTCTACATACATTGTCTAATATCAGCATGTTCTAGTCATTTTCTTTCCTGTTGAGTCCCTAGTTTGTCTTCAAAATGCTTAATGCAACTGCTCATTCTGGGGCCTCAGTATTTGGGTGCTCAAGTTCTGAAATGCATCTAAACTCAATTCTGTTGAAGGGTGAGGTGCCTTCAAAATGCAACCTTTTGAAAGTATTCCAGGAAAAGTGCACAGAGCTACTGTTCAGTTTTGAAAACTTATTTCACAATTGTCTTTAAAGTCTTCAACGGCTTGAATTGTCTTGCAAGGCTTTACAGATTTGACTGATTTCTGTTTTATCTTTGCTTTTCTCCAGCTGTTCTCTCAGCTTTTTGTTTTAATTGTTTGAACTCTGACTTTCTGATATGCCCTTGCTTCTCATTCTGCAAAGGTATTGGCGTCCTTTTGACAGTTGACAGGCTTTATTATCAGCAAAATTGATGTCTAGCTCATTAACTATTGAAACTGTAAAAGTTACCTACACTGTAGTGCTGGAAGGTGAACAGGATCATTTTCCTGTGATAAATACCCAGCAGATTTGAAGAAATTGGTAGAAGTCAGATAATTCTGCACTAATGAGATCTTTTAAATGTTTCAGTAGGGATAAATGGGCTCCTCTCAGCCCTGCCTTACACATCATATACCACAAATATGTGATAACTGCCTTGAATTTTTTTATGCAGAAAACAGGACCTGTCACCTCACAGAGATGATTTGTCATGTCAGGGCAAAATATATACAAGAAATTCGGAAGTTTAAAGTGCTTTAGGCTATGTGCTTCTCTCTGCACAGCCTCTTCTACACCAATCTCTGAATACCTAATAGGATTTGAATAAAACTGTTTTACTAAGGTATATCTTTATTAGTATAGAATAAGAAATTACTATAAAGCTTCCTCCTCCACTGTGACTGCTGTCTGCTGTATTAAAATTGCTCAGTCATCTTTGAATAGTGTTCAAGTATACATGAGAGTAGAATTACTAAATCATCAGATTTAAATCCTTAAAATCAGTACCTGTTGACAGTTTTAAGTTCTCCTGAGCATCTATACAAGTCTTTAAAATACATTTACCAAATTTCTTGCCTTGTGGAAGCTGCTTCTGCTCTGCTGTTCCTTCCCTTGTTCCTTAGTTAAAAACCATATTTTAGGTCTTGGTAAGAGACTGTTGGGGGGGGAGGGACCTGCTGCCCCATGTATGACACTAAGTTAGCTATGGAGATGACTACCTCAAACTTGCTGTCAGTGAAAGATGCTTCAGGCTTATTTGTCAATAAATATAAAAATCTGCTTCTATTGCTAATCCTGCCGATATTAAGAGAATCAACTGAACCTCATAAATTGCTTAATTTTATTGTTTGAATCATAGGGTCCTTAAGGTTGGAAAAGACCTCAGAGATCATCAAGTCCAGCCTTTGACCTAATATTGCCATGCCCACTAAACTATATCATGAGGTGTCACATCTACTTGATTTCTGGAGCACTTTCAGGGATGGTGAGCCCACCACTTCCCTGGGGAGCCTATTCCAGTGCTTAACCACTCTTTCTGTGAAGAAATCTCTCCTAATATCCAGTCTGAAATGTTTTTATTCATTAGTTATGATTGAGAAGGATTTTACTTTTAAGTAAAAACTCACTTCAGAATACTAAAAATCCTATCTTACACACATTCTAAACAAAGAATCTTACATCAGTTGGCAACATAATTATAGTGGTTCACCATTAATTCTTACTTTCATGAATAATAGAAATGTACTGTACATGCTATGTACTGTATTTTGTGTGATTACATTTATTTAGAATTCTTGTAAAGTGTGAGCTGTGAAGATAGTATTCCTCACTGCTTTTTATTCACACAAATGAAAAGCAAACAAGGTACTGAGATTTATAAGGATGATAATCAATTTGAAATGTGTCAATACCTCTGAACGTTATTCACATCTCAGTAATTAGAAGAATGAAATTGGTTATGTTTTTATATTGTTCCGTTTGAAAGGTCAGGAGTTGACAAATCTATCAGCAAGCACTAATTGAATACTCCAGAAAACCTCCTTTTGGTCTTTGAAACACGTAACCCAGATGATTAAAGGTATTCTATGTCTTTTGACTAACTGGAGGGGGGGGCACATTATTGATTTGTTGATGAACATATTTTTTTGCTGAAAATTATTTATTTATTTATTTTCGATTTAGTAGTTTCTTGAGTTTTCTTATGTCCTGGTCATCTGAATTACGATCTGTTCAGGTTTTCATCTCCAAGGTTGGGAGCAATTGTGTTGATGTTGACACATTTTTTCCTCCTGACAATGGAAAACATAGGTGTATTTATAAATTCTTTGTATGACAGTTTGCTGCAGGGCACTTGTTTGTACCAGTATTTGAGGAAAAATCTTGTGATGCCACATCAACATAATGCAAATCAAATTAACTCTGATTACTGCTGAGCACAGGTGAATTATTTCTGGATCACAAAAGCCTTACTGGACCTTCTCGTGATTTTCCAGTTGTTGGAAGTCTAGGCAGCATGTTAGGAACTGGCAGTGTTGCTGAAATTTACTCCGAATATTGTTGAAGAACAACCCAGTAAAATAAAAAGTTGGTGGCTGCCAGCATCTTTCCTACGTGAAAATCTTACATCAATGATAATTATAAGTTTTTGAGACAGAAATATATTGTAGTAAAAAGCTTTCTTTTTGATGATGAAATAATTTATTACGTAAGCTAGCTGCATAAGAAGTCCCATCAGATACAAATCCTTATTGTAACTGTTTTCCCAGGCAATGAGTTGTTGGTTCTAGCACGCAAGCACTTGAGTCAGTGCTTGGTTATGCATTCAGGTATGTTTTTGGGCAGCTAAGTTGTGTTCTGAGGATTTTGATATAATGTATACTAGGAAAAAGGATTAAAATTACTTCTTTGATAAAATGTCTTTTTTTTCCCCTCTAATCTGTAGTTAGAGTCAGGAACACTCCAAATTACTTTAAGCTCCAGTTATTACTTCCATACAATTAGGTAAATGCTTCAGTCTTCTCTTTAATGTAAGATCATTTGATGACAGACATGCACAAAGTACTTGGTCTTGATTTATGAAAGCAGGGTACCGCTATGGCCTTTCCCTGAACTCTCTGAAATTACACATAATATATTATGAAAACTCAGTTCCTTTTTAAAATGATAACCAGGCATCTGAGAGTAGAACAGAAATAGAGATTCTCTCTAATGGAAAATAGTAGATTATATTTTATTACTTTAGGCTTCCTGAGGAGCAAAAGATTATTGGATATTATGCTTTATTAGCAACATGGGTTTTGTTTTTGTGGAGTTTTTAAAAACCTTATTGTGGCCTTTCAGTACTTAAAAGGAGCTTATAAGAAAGATGAGAACAGATGTTTTAGTAGGTCCTGTAGCAATAAGAGAAAGGGTAATGATTATAAACTAAAAGAGGGTAAATTCAGACTAGACATAAGGAGGAAACTTTTTACGATGAGGGTGGTGAAATGCTGGCAGGTTGCCCAGAAAAAATATCCCATCCCCAGAAACATTCAGGGTCAGGCTGGACAGGGCTCTGAGCAACCTGATTTGGTTGATGTCCCTGCTCATTGCAGGGTGTTGGACTAGATGACCTTTAAAGGTCCTATCTGACCCAAGCTCTTCTATATGGGTGCAGCTTGAAGGGAGAAATAGAGCAAGGATTAAAATAGACGAGGGAGCTTTGGAGAAGATCCCAAATAACTGACTTGTTAAACAGAAGCAACGTTCTTTTGTTATAGTAGTATTGTAAAATAGTACTTTAAATCATCTGTGGGTTTTATTTGAATGAGTATATTGAAATAATATTTTGTCCTGGATTCTTGGACATAATGCTCTGATAAAATTGATACTTATGTCTTTAAAACATGAAAAATACTTGAAACGTGTATTGTAATTTTCAATGTTTAAAAAAAATTGTTAGAATGTAGAGAAGACATCTTGTACAGTGTAATATTTGACGTTGGCAATTCCTAGCAAATTGTCTGCCCCACTGGGTTTAGAGGTAGGAGATTTGCTCTTACTTTATGTAATTTTAGAAATCCTTCAGGATATCTACAGAATTGGCATGTTTGTGAAAATAAAGCTGTAGGGAGACTTCAATATGTATTCCACAGCTCTACATTATCCAAGTAGTCATAACGGATGACTGTAAGAGCTTGGCTTATTTAACCTCCCAAGGGAAGGCTGAGAAGAGGGTAGGTAGGCTAGCTCTGAATGTGTCTTAGGATTGATTACTGAAAAGAAGATGTTGTTAAGTGCTTGTAGAGCATGTAGAGACTAGGAAGACATTTCTAACTCTGGAGCTGTGCAATTGAACAGCAGTGTCCAGGGTTTAAGATCCCTCCCCTCCTGCCTCCCAGCTCTGGGCTTCATGAGCAGTTTATTAAAATTACAAAGCACAGGGATATATGCAAGACACCTGCAGATATTGGCATATGGGACTCATTAAGAGCAGATTCCTATACACTCCTGTGTTTTTCTGTAATGTGTTGCAAGCTTACCAATTGCTCTGATCAGGTGACTCAGTAATATAACAATGAAAATATTACTACAATGGTTTACATTTCATCACCGTTCCATATCTATTTTTATGCTCTTCTTACATGTCACATAGGACATACCATTGATAGTGCTGAGCAAGATCTAGTTTGAATTATGTTCTAATAAAGCATGTTCTCATGAAACAATACACTTACTGCAAGTTTTAGTTCTGCTTAGATGAAATTCAGTGAACTCTATTCTGTAGGAAAACAAAGCAAGAACAGGTGTGCTAGTGGGTCATAGAGGACATGACCTAGCTGTGGCTCTGGATATCCTATTTTAGATGGGGATGATCTCTGCCATGCTAGGTGTTTATAGAGGCCCATTTTAGCCCTTTAGTCTATGAAACCTTTGTTTTTACACTGTACTGTTTTGTTCTCTGTAAATTGTGCATTTCTCATATAGGGTTTGGTAGATTAATATGAAATTGCAGGTAGTGCAGAAATAATACATATACTTGTTTCAGGTTAGCAAGTCTTTTAATTAGTTGTTTAAAATTCTTTTATTCTGAATTATCTTTTTCTTTATTGGATATGCTATTCCCCCAGGGTTTTTCATTTTAATGAAGAGGACTTCCAATGTTCAGATTCAAGAACCAGAGTTTGATTTTAGTTCTGTTGATGATTTGCTGTGAAATCGAGTGTGCTGCTAGCATCTTCGACTTGCATAAATAATACTTAATGGTTGTAAAGGTACAAATGAAGCTGTGTCAATGTCTTTTGAATTGATTTGAAAAAGTAGATCTAACCCCTTTATTCACACTTAGTTTTTTGCTTATGTAGAGTTTGAAAGTGCGATCTGTAGCAGGTATTGCTGATCTCACTGTGATGATAGAGTAGATAGTAAAAATGGAGTAAAAGTGTCTTATATTGTATTTCAGACCACAAGCAATTCCATTTTTTTGGTTTTACCCTTTAAAGTCAGCTTACTTGTGAAAGTGGGGAGGGTAATAAATTATTTTATTTAGATTATTAGATACTTTGCTTGTACCATACATAAAATGTTGAAACGTGTGAAAATGTATGTGCCCTGTAACTGTGAAAACAGTAGTTTCAAGATAGAATAACTACTGAATGCAGTACAGGCTATGGATGCATTTGTAGGAGAGTTTTATGAGATAGGCAGACACAGTGTGTAAGTCACATATCACTACCTTGACTGTCTAGCCATCCCCTGATGAACTCACCTGCATGTGCCCTTCCACTGCTCAAAGCTGACATCAGGTACTTTTTACCTTTTTTTCCCCCATCCATGTGCCGAAGATAGAATAAATAAAAGGAATAGGTCAGCTGTGTTCAACAAGATTCAGAGTGAAAATACATAAAATGAGAGAAAAAGCAACAGAGATCCTCCTGTATTTCTGAAAGAGGCTATTTTACCTGTACAGTGTGTTTTAAGCATCTCCTTTATTAAATCAAAATTGATGCAGTGTTAGAGGTGAGTGGAAGCAAAGGAATATGAAGGACATGTATTTTCATGTTTTAGAAGAAGTTGGGTAAAGAAAAAGAACAGGCTTATGAGAATGCCAAAGAGAAAAGATACCTTCTAAAAGTATTGGATTAGCTCAAGAGTGCTTTTTCTTTATAACCACTCCTTTTATCTGCACAAAGGAAATAGGTGGGCGTTTTTTGTTAAAGAGATACCTGAGCATATGTTACAGCTACTTAGATTATGTCATTTACTTTGTACCTTTTGCATGGACAAATGCTTCTTTTTAATCTGAAATTAACCTACCTTCAGCCTTTAGTGTGATATAGACACTGAATATATTATTACTAACTACTTTTTTCTTTGTCTGGATCCTATTGTACATGAAATACATGGCTACCTACAAATACTAGCATAACTGCAGGGTTTGTGTGTTTGTAAAAAAAATGTTCTTGTAAAGACAGAGGTCTGCTTTTTTACGTTTCTATCTGCAATCCCATAAGCAGACATAATTTTATGGTTTTACAATGAAGTGGCTACATTTTAGTCAAATACCAGATATTGAGCATACTATGACTAAGATTTGCCACTTCCACAAAAAACCTCTGGACGTCTTTGGTTTTACAGTGAATTGAAAGTAAACAGAAATGTATTTGATAGATTGGCTTGAACTGGAACCATAAATCATGAGATGCAAGTGAATATCTTGTTCCAAATTGAAGTTTTGATATTATTTCTTTTTAATTTGGGTCATTCCAAATAGCATAAATGTTTTCAAAACCAGTACATCTTTATCTTTGTGTAAGGTTGATGCATTCCTGAGACACAGTTATTCCTTAGAGCAGTAGAGATGTTTTCTTGAATGTATGAAATTCGAAGGGTTTAGGTATTTCTAGGTGCTGTGCTTAATTGCTTTTGAAAAGGATTTAAAGTAAACTTGACTGAGTCAGCAGATAGTGTAAACTTTACCTTACAGCTTTTCTTAGAAGATAAATTATTTTTGTGTTTACATGTTAATTTTATATTAATGGAATTGTTAACAAAAAACAACGTTTGTCATAGGTGGAAAAGTGGAAAGGAATTAGGCCCTTGAGAGAGCAAGGTGGTTTGTCTCAGGAGCTCTGAACCCACTAGGCTGACAGAGGCAAGAGGCTTCTGCAGCTCTGTGTCCCCAGGTCCAGCCGGCAGCAAGGCTGAGCACGTGTTCCAGTTGGGCACATGTATGTGCGCACACACGCACAACACATTACATGTACACACATACACGTGGTCTTCCAGTTAGATCAACGTGAACACCACAGCACTCACAGAAACACAAACTGAAGCAGTGCCCTGACCTTGTTTCGCCTCTCTGGCTGGTCAGGATGAAAGCCTGCTCCATTCTAGTTGCTGGTGCTCAGCCTTCCTCCTGTGAATCCACATGTACGTGCACACACACACGTGCACACACACACACACACACACACAGAGTATGGATCCTCAGTAGCTTTTATATTCAGTGCATGAAGTAGTTGACCCCTGGCCTCACACACAGACACACACGTGCAAATGGGCCTTTCTGGTACCTGGTACAGACTTAGAACCCTACCAGTAGCTGACCCTTGCTCCCCAGAGGATCTCCTGAAGCTGGGACCTCCTGTTTCCTAAACATCTCATAATAAAATTTGGTGCCATCCCAAAGTGCTCTTCCCCTGAATCCTGTGGTGAGCCCCGTGCCCCTGTGGGCAGTAACCCCCTGTCAGGATAGGCTGTAAGGTGAGTGGGGAGCCTTGCCCTTCTCTTTAGCTGGTGAGTACCAACACCTAGACAGAATGATGCTGCAGTGTAGAATTGTACTTGTTAATGGAGTAAGACACTGCCTATATAGGGGATGTATTATGGGAATTATGTATCTCCAGCTTTTTGCATATATTATAAATCATGCAGTTTGATCTATCAGAAGGCCATGTTTAAATGGTATTTTCTTAGAAACTACCCAAGAATGATAGCTTATCCGCTAGACATTGGGATCTGCCACATCAAAGAGGTTTGAAGTAACAAAAGAGCAAAGAAATTTATGAAAAAGATTTTCCTTTGTAGGAATCTTCTTTGATATTTCAGGAAGAAAAAATACTGACTCCTCATTTTGATTTTTGTGTGAACCCGTGGTTTTTTGTCGCAATGTTAGTGCAACAGGTCAAAGCTCAACTCAAAGCAGAGTGTTAGAACTGTTACCTAAGATGTGTGTAAAAGGATTGTCCAATGGAAGCCTTTGTAGAATAGCCTACATTATTTATTAGTATTTCTTTACAGTATAGGATTAAATGGTATGGTAAAGAAATTACTATGATATATTGATCACATGGGACCTATACAAAGCATTTAATTTGAAGTCTGTTGCCTTTATAACTAATAAAGAATTAAGAAATTATGAGTTGGAAGAAGCACTTCCCCTAAATTGCAGATCACCTTGTTTCATACCATCTTAAGTCATCTATTCTTCAAGGCTACTTGCCAGTCAAAAACAATGAAAGTCATTCCAGAGTAATTTTTTTAAGATTAGTTGATATTTAGGAAAAAATTACATGTAATTCAAGTTTAATGGGAATATTTTTATTTTTCTTAAAGGAATTCCCTACGGTTCTGCTTATTCATCAGATGGACAGTCATGAAGGTGCATGGACAATATTGCCATTAATGAGAGAGTAAGTGTAATGAATGCCAGTTATTTTTGGAATTCAGACCTCTTTTCTCAGAAGTTTTCAAATGAGAGTTGCAACCTTATATTTTCACTTTCTTACTCTACTTTTTTTTTGGTTTTCCAAAGCAATTTTTTGTTAGTTAAATCAGAGAAAGCTATTTTAAGTAACAATAATAATAGAATGTAACTGAACAACTACCTTCTTTGAATTGTTGTGCGTTTTAAAATTATCAGGGAAGTAAACTAGTCAAAAGAAATAATATTTTTAAGTGTGCATGTTTCTATTTGGTTCCCAGTTCTCACAGAATAAGGTGTGAGGTATTTCAGAACTTTTGAGCTTTCAGATTACTTGACTGAATGAAGTAGATTCATTAAAAAAAAAATAGATAATACTGTTTGGGGTCTCTATCTGTTCCAGTTTATGGTGTTTATAAGAGGTGTTATGCCTCTGTAGGGAGAAGGTGTAGGTCTCAGCATCTTTTTAGAAGCTTATCTGGCCAATTTTCATCTTAGTCTGATAGGAGAAGGCAGGTAGTCTCAAATATCTTTTGGTTTTAGCTTATGCCGATGAGCCTAAGGAAGACGTGCTGCATTTATGGTAGTATCTTGCAAACTGTCGGGAAGCAATGATTCTTATTTCAGAAGGTCCTTAAGCTCCATGGTACTGAGGGCTATCTTTTGTCTGAAGCTTGTATTTGAAATCAGTGCCAGAGACTTGGCAACCTCTTGAGGTTTAATTTAGTCAATGTAATTTATTAGACTTACTCAGGGGGAGGTTTTTCTATCAGAGTGGTTGCAGGACAAGATGCTTTTCCTTCTGCCCTCCATGGCTTTCTGTGTGTGTAGTACATAAAAATAGTTCTTGTATAGTAGCTGTCTTTGAAATATATGTAAACTGTGAAAAGTAACAAAGGAGATTTGAACTAAAATGAAAAACTGGAAGATGATGTTCCAACTATCAGTCATCTTTTTTTTTCCTTTTTAACTCCTATTTCAATGACCTAGTAGTTCCTCTTCTGAATTGTTTATATTTGGTGACAGAATTTACAGATACAGCTTTTCTAAGATAGCAAAACTTGGAATGAAAAATAGAAATGCTCATTTATGTGAGAAAGCAGAAGAAAATTCTTCAGAAATCAGAAGGGGAATCTTAAGTAGAGGATTGCCATCTTAATACTTCCGGAATATTAATTTTTTTCTTGTCTACTCTTTCACTTACTGCTTTTGGCAAATGAAGACATGGAATAGTTTAGAAGTATATTGAGGCTTTTACGGTTTTGTTTTCTCAACGGACAATAGAGGAAGAAGGGAGTTTGGCCCATTCTGCAACAGCTGGTGATGCTTGTAATTGTGATATAAGATGCATTCATATCAGAAAACTGTTTTCAGTTTTCCTCAGTTCTGTAGTTGTCAGCATTTTTTAAGTAAGCCTCTAACCAGCTATGACAATTCTTAATTTTTAGTTCTTGGGCACAAGTTAAGTTGGGCAAAGTATGTAATTTCATTAGATGTAATCAGTGGATGTCTTATGACACAGTACCCTTATTGTGTCCAGAAGGCCCACTACATTTCTTCTTGGTAGTCATGTTCATTAAGCAGAGAATAAATCCCTTTTTAAAACATTATTATCCGAAACAGTATCTTAGCTGAGTAGTTCCAATGGCTCCTTGCAGTCTGAACTCCAAAGTTGTGTGCTATGAGGTCTACATAAGACTCTCTGCAGGCCTTAAGTGCTTAGCCTTGAAAATAGTTCTCATTGTCCATCAATAGGTAGATGAACAGATCATTCTTTTTATGAACTTATTTGTGCTGTATTCATGAGATTGTGTAATTCTTGTTGTGGGGATCACTCTAGTGTTTTCCCTTTGCCTTTCACCCACCTGCTTTCCTGTATCTCCAGACATTTCTCTCCTGAAGTTCTAGCTGAGCCTTAAAGTGTGAGAGAAAAGCCTGCAGTCTTCACAGGGCATTAAATACCGTACATGTTTAAAAACACGACAGTATTTGATGCACTTTCTGTACTTGTTTGGCAAGTTTTAGAGGGGGGCAACTGTTTTTCCCAGTTGATTTTATCTTGTTTGCTTGCCTGAATGTCAGAGTTGCCTGGATTTCAGTGTTGACTAGGCACCAAGTATATGCTCTTATGAACTAAAAGGATGAATGGATCATGAGTTCTTCTGGCTATTGTAGTTTAGCAGATTATCTTAGGAAGAAAGCAGTGAAAAATAAAATATTGTTGCAAGACACAGAGGAAAGGTAGCTTTTCACGGTGGTGACTGTTGTGATTCAGCCCCAGCCAGCAACTAAGTTCCATGCAGCTTCTCACTCACTCCCCCATGATGAGATGATGGAGATAATCGGAAGGGTAAAAGGGAGACGACTTGTGAGCTGAGATAAAGACAGTTTAATAGGTAAAGCAAAAGCTATGTGCACAAGCAAAGTAAAACCAGGAACTCTTTCACTGCTTCCCATGGGCAGATGTTCAGCTATCCTCAGGAAAGCAGGGCTTTGTCATATGTAACAGTGACTTGGGAAGACAAATGCCATCACTCCAAATGTGCCCCTTTCTCCCAGCTTTATATGCTGGGCATAACGCTATGTGGTCTGGAATATTCCTTTGGTCAGCTGGGGTAAGCTGTCCCAGCTGTGTCCCCTCTCAGTTCCTTATGCACCCACAGCCCACTTGCTGATGGGGTGGGATGAGAGGCAGAAAAGGCCTCAAAGCTGTGTAAGACCTGCTCAGCAGTTACCAGCCCAAATCAACACAATATCCCAGATGAAAAAAAGGCTAAGCTAGTTTAACACCTGGTAACCATCTTGTGCTTCTAGCATGTAGAGGCAGGTATCACATTTTCTAGCTGAAGTATTTCTCAGATAGTGAGTTTGGCTTTTTGAGGGGATTTGTTTGTTTGTTCTTTTAGGCAAATACCATTCCCTAAAACATAAATGATCCTATTACGGTTTTTTACTTACTTTTGCTGACTTAACAGTTCTACTGTTTCTTTTCATTGCTGATTTTATCAGTAGAAATGCTGTAGAGAAAGCAAAATGTGATGTTCATAGGTACTAGTTTTCTTATCCTTTTCCTCAGACAATTTGTTTAATTGAATCCACGTAAAAACCATGCAAAGGAAACCAGACAAATAAAGATTGTGGTTTTTTCCATTAGGTTGTCATTAGTTAATAAGGCTTTGTTTTGATAAGTAGTGGAAGAATTAAGCCAGGAGGAACAGAGAAACAAGAAATGACATTTTTTTGAAGGAGTCAGGAATCCTGCATTGAGATTATTGCTAGCCTCAAGGAAGGTAGGGTAGTCCTTTCAATCTGTATTGTTTCACTGTACTGGAAAAGCTAATGAAGCTTTTAGGTTGGGAATGATCGGTGTCCTACAGCTGTCAGAAAACCTGTCATTAGGCATTTTCATGATTGTTGCAGTGCTGTTAGATGCCCAATGGTGGGACCCCTTGGAAGAAAGTTGAGGTACAGGGGGGAAGGTAACTTAAACTTTATCTATGAGCTTCTGAATTCATAGGTGGCTATGTTTCTGAGTAGACATCTTTTATGTAGCCCTGTTCCCTTTCTTCTGGAATAACTAGTGCTTTTTAAATAGATATCAGCAGAGTCGTTCTGTTTATCCATTCACTGTAGTCCTCTATTATGTAATTCTAAATTAGTAGTAAAAGTTTCTGTTTCTGTATAAATGAATAATTGATTGCAAAGTACTTATATTTGGGGAATGTGCCTTGAATTTGTCATTTTGTTCATTAGCCACTTCACTGGTAAAATTTTAATTTCTGTTTTTAGCTTCTCTGTTACCTATGGTAGGAACTCCTCATGGATTTTCTTCTGTGAAGAAGATACAAGAATACAAGTCGTAAAACTGCTAGAAATACTTGGAAGATTCGACAGGTCTAAGGTGAAATAAAAATTTAGATATGTAACTTTCTTTTGAATGTGGTTGGGTGAGTTTTTCCAAGTGGAAAACATATATCTAAACAGCTTAAAATAGGGAGATAGATTTCTGTTGCTGAGGCTGAGAGCCAGGTATTTAACATGAAGAAGTACAAATGCTTGTCTAGCTGTTGAAGAACTATTAAAATCAAGCAGAAAAACCATTTTTTCTGTGGATAGCCTGAAAATGATGTACCATCAATAAAAAGATGAATATAATCTGCTGTGTGGTTCCCTCTCCCCATTTTCCTGTCTGTCATCAGTTCTGATTATCATCACACAGAATGACTGATGTTAGTCTGTCTCTCATCTAATATAGTAAGGTATTTTATATGCATTCTGTTTCTGAACTGTCTTGGTGATAAGTTTTCTGTACCTGCTGGAAAACAAAACAACACCAAAGGATTCGAAGAACAAAAAGAAAAGTGTAACTACCAAGAAACAAAGTAAATTTGGCAATGCAACCGACATGAAAGGTGTTAATATTTAGAATTTTCAGTGTTCAGAAAAAAAATCACCTTGGTGTCAGCCTGTGTTAAAAGAAACAAAAATCTCCTTTGTGAAATATGTTCTGCTTCAGGACTCACTTTAGCATATTTACTTCTTTTGCAGGCACATGGCCTTGCAATGTCTTCTCACAATTCTTTTCTAAAATGAGAATAATGATTATTCAAAGATCTTACCTTTTTAAACACTTGGCCTTCAAAATGGCTGACTGAATATATTCAGACCCTTGGAATATCCATTTTTTTTTTTCCTGTTTCAGAAATACCTACTGCTAATTGACAGTCTCAGAATAGAAAAATGAACGTTTTTTCTAGATGGTACCCTTTTGCTGGTTTTAGTCTTTCCCTTGCATTACATGCAGATTCTATTAAAATAACGAATTATGTTCCAACCTGAATTAAAAGGAAACTAAAATGTTTGCTTTTGTACATAGTAATTGTCATCTTAGTGTAAGTCCATAACTGATTCCTTATATACAGTAGTAGTCCATCAGTCACAAAATTTAAGGTGAGTTATACCAGAACAAGCTCATTCATTATTTGTTTTAAAATATCAGCAGTCTCCATAATAAAAAGTTGGTATACAATAATCTCAGTAAAATGTGCGCAGTGGCCATGTGAATACATGGTGAATCTGTTGCTCTTCAATTTAGATATGTAGAGATTAGTAGCAGAACTATTGAGACTGATACGAATGTGATATTGAATGTACTATTGAGTGAAAAGAGATGTATCAAAGCCTCTTAAGAGACCATGGAGGAATGTTAACAGAATGATTTGCATTGATAACCAAGAACATTATTGACTCAGTAAAACTGAAAAACAGTGAGGAATATCTTATTTACATAAAGACTTCAAGGCAAGCATTCGGATGTTGAATTATATCTGAACATCAGGAAACACATTTTTATTGTGCACACTGACTGTACATTGGCCCACATTGACCAAAGAGGAGTCTCTGTCCTTGGAGATAACTCACAAGCCATTTGGATATGGTCCTGAGCATCCTGCTTTGTAGGTGGACCTGCCTGAGCAGGGCAGGTTAGACCAGGTGATCCCCAGAGGTCCCTTCCCCTCTATGATTCTTTGTTTCAACAGCAGATTGAATCAATCTGTGTTTTCATAGTGGAAGATGGCGACAAGGTTAAACCAAATTGTATGTGCCGCTCCTCTTCCTGGCATCCTAGCAGGATGATAGACTATAGCCCCAAAGACATCCAGAATGAGTAAACCAAGTTGATGGGCAGTAATGACTTAATGTCTGTTGATACATATAGGGTATAAAAGATCTGTCTAAAGGACAGTTTGTCTTTGAGAAGCATAAGAACTCATAAAATATCTTACTAATACACAGCGATGCTGTGACAGTTGAAGTCTCCTGTCCTCTCTGTCAGACATGACCCTTTGAGTTTGGCACACTTTCCTTGGTATTTCTGAGTGAGTGGATCCAAAAGTGAGTGGGTAGAATCAACTCGATGAGCAAATTAGGTAAAGTCACCTCTGCACTCCCTGAGGTCTGCTATTGAGATTTGTTGCATCCTGTTCCTTCAGCTGTTAAATTGTTCGAAAGATTTTGGAGTGCTCTTATGCAAGTTAGGTCATTTTTGCCATTTTTGAAAGACAGTATATTAACTGATCCAGTGGATGGTAGTTATCCACAATGGAAATCATGTACTTTTTTTTAATTCACATTTTTCCCTATATGCAATTTGATTACTGCAATTCCTTAAGTTATTTTATAAGTTCATGTGCATATAACAAATCTAATCTTGTTAAGACAGCCTGCACAGATTGACTTGTCCTACATATCTGGGTAGTAAATAAACAGTGTTAGGAACCAGTAAGCTTGGAGAGCGTTGGCTGTAACTTGTAATGTCTTCACAGTGATATGTGACTTAAAATTGCCAGAAATAATACTGTGTGAAAGCCTGTGGAGTGTATATGTATGGGTTTAATTACAGAGAAAGGAAAGTAGGGTTGTCTTTTTTTTTTTTAATCCATAGATTTTTTTCGTGTAAAAATTAACACCCTGAATTAAGATAACTAAAATTTTTTTTTTCGCTCTGTAGCATAACAAATTAGACTGGAAGAGTCCAGAAAACAAAATTCTGCAAATGGTATCGTCGTATTAAAATGTTACTATTTATTAACTATTTCTGAAACAGAACAGTATGATTGTGTTATGAACATTTTGAAATCTTGGAGGCCCTAAAAGAATTAAAAAATGGTGTGCACAAATGCTTCTAAGGAATTTTTGTAATACTTTCAAGGCAGTCATCTTTGTGCATAAAAATTAATGTTTGCCCATTTTCATTTACCTCACAGCATTTTGTTTGTTTTTAATGCTGTACTGAACACTCGAATCCTTCAGTAAAGTAAGGAGAAAACAGAGCCTGTTGTTATTGAAGATCTAAGTTATAGGCTGTGTGTAGATACTGCATAGAAAGGTCTGTTAACCACCATGAAGGTGATTAAGAAAACAGTGGAAAAAAATGCCCAACTTTATCTCCTCTATGTCAATATGTGTGGAGTGTTAGTTTACCTTTACTGTTTCCTCGATAAATTGCAGAAACTGTCAGCCTTAGGAGGCACATAGGAACAAGTTTTCAGCATTTTTGTCATCTGAAGAAGTCACTAGTCAAGTACAAGATGCATTTGACTTGTATTGAGAGTAGCTGATTGAAGAAGAGGGCAGAACTACGCGGAATTTGTGGGAAATGCACTCAACACATTACACACATATATACACGTTACACTTGCATCAGTCCCTTGGAGAGTCAGTGTTCCTGGCAGGAGTGGCATCCCATATTTTTGGCTCATGTTGCTTATATGGGTCCTGACCATCCTTGCAGGTGGGGGTTCTTGAAGCAGGCAGCACCCAATAGCTTTGACTTGGTGTGTATGGCAAGACAAGCATTCCTGGTAGCACCTGAGGGCTGCCTTTTATTGCCTTTTAGGGAGCCAGGTTGAGTCCTGGCTCACTGATGGGGAGGTTGCCAGACTGAATGTCCTATGGGACAGCCACAGTCTTGCCAGGCTCAGCTGAGTTTGGCTGGAGGTGTCTCCTGGTGCACAGAGTCTCTTCTGTTTGCTGCCTGCTGTGCCCTGGCTAAATCTCATTTGTCACTTTTTGTTGACTCTGGTGAGCTATAAAACTTAGTCTATATAGCAACATCTGCTTAGCTTGGCTACTGAGGCACAAGATCCTCTTGAGATTAGACTGGGTTTTTTAGGTCAGATGTTTCTACAGTACTTCTGCTTGAATATTTTCCCATTTGTCTTGAATTTTGTGTAAATTATTTGTTTCATGTGAAGTTTGTAAATTGTGCTGATGCCTTGAAGGAGTTTTGTGGAAAAAAAACGTTGCCCAAACCTGCTTTGACAGACCCTGCTAGAGTAGGGGAATTGAACTAGACAATCTAAAGAGGCCCCTTCTAACCTTAACTATTCTATGATTCTGGGATTTCAGTGTTGTTTGAACAAGTGAAATCAAGGGCATATGCTGGAGTTTGAAAATACAGCCTATAGTTGAATTCAGAGAACTACCTTTAGTTTCATTTCTTACCAAGTACTTTTTTTTTTTCCAGGTTATTTATTGTGAACAGTATGCTTCCCTTGTTTTTGTTTTCAGGTTTGCTTTATTCAGCATGAATGCAGTCATCATCTTCACTAAAAGGATGCCGTAGATGAACCAAATTGTTTCTTATATTCCTTTGCAGGAGTGGTTTTTAGGTAAAGCATTATATGATGAAGAATCTACAATAATTCACCATTATGCCTTTGCTGAAAATCCAACAGTCTTTAAATTTCCAGATTTTGCTGCTGGTTGGGCACTTAGCATTCCACTTGTCAACAAGTAAGAACTGAATTTTTAATCCCTTCCTACTTATTGGTAGTTATTAAGAATGTTTGGTTTATACAATTTTTCTAGATGCTAATCAATATTATCTTATTGCGTTATGATTTCACGTGGATTGATATTTTCTATAAAAGATGAAGGTATTCCTGCAGTAAGGTTGAAAATCTGTTGTGGATCGTGTAGATATGCAGAGTCAAATTTTTTCAGCTGTCTTTGAATTGAAGCTTGATTGCAGCTTAGCTGTGACAGCTTGGGATGTACTCAACCAGTTCACACTGGTTTCTCATGGCTTTGACTGAACTTTTGCTGCTGCCCCCTGTATTAACAGCACCCACACTGATACGTATCAGTCTGCTTTGAGGATCTAAGGTGCATAGGTAGACATTCAGCCAGGCACAGTAATGTAAAACTAGCTCTGGACATGCCTACATAGACTTGTACTCCCACTATAACCTTAGCCAGAAAATGCTCCTTTGATAAAATTGCATTTTTTCATTGTTTGATATATTCCAAACATAATTATTATAAACACTTAAGAAGTCATTATTAGACAAAGGTACAGAAATAGATTTTCTGTGCATGTGATTTATTTTGCTTTGCTCTGCCTATGTCATCTGGTTAATAGTTGTCCAGTACTAGTCATTCAACTCGTTCAATACCATATTTTGTAATTTAAAAAATTTATTCTCCCCCAGACAGTGGTTTTATTCCTGGATCTTAGAGTGACTGCATTGCCCTCTAGAAGTGTTTCCCATGTTGTATAGACAAACTATATGTTTACTTCACATTAGATACTTTCAAGGGAGATTTCAAGTTCATAGATTTCAGAAGTTGAATGCATCTTACTGTAGCAAGGATTGATGTTTTCAAAAATTGAAAGTGCCTGAACACTATTCTTTGGAATACACAAAGAAGAGAATATTATCTGAAGTTTGAGATGCTGATCAATATTGAGCTTCAAATGTACTGCTGCTTTTATTAATTTGTTGAGAATGTACATCTACTCCAGGTGAGAACTTTTTTTTAGGGCAGGAAAAATGTGTCAGAATGTGTGTGCTGAAAATTAATGTTGACATCATGACACTGGGCTCAGATGAAAAAAAATTAATACGATAAAGAAATATAAATTGTTTCTTGAGGCAGTAACTACAGAAATGTGATTTATTATTTTTCCCCTTATAAAATGGTCAGTAATATACCAGCCACATTTTCCTGCAAACACTAGTGATTGATTTTTTTTGTACGTTTGAATAGATTTCTTCATCTTTAATTGTATAGGCTTGCAAAGAAGTTGAAGAGCGAACCACTGAAGTCAGACTTTACAATAGATTTAAAGCATGAGGTAAGCAGTGATGTGATAAAAAAATATGTAAAGTTATATATTTGAATGGTGATAAATCAAAATGGAAATATGCCATTTTTCTTAAACATTGCTAGAAAGTTTGACTGCAATAGCATGTTTGATTTCTTTCCCTTTCTTTAAAATATTGTAATACTTAAAAATTATATTTTAAGCTTAGAGGAATTCATTAATAAAATTGCATTCATATATGAATGCGTGCGTGATTGTATACAATAAGGTATATTCTAAGGCTTGCTCTGTAATGAAGGAGAGACTTGCAATTCGTGAAGGATAAGATGAGGTGAACAGTATCTCAGGTACTAGCCAGCCTCACTCACTTTCTAAATCAGATTCTCAGAGCTAAATATGGTGGGGTTTGCCTTAAATAGTCTGAGGAACCCAACTGTTGTGTGAACAATCAGTGCTGCAACTTGCAGCATGGAAGTCTGGAACTGTTATTTTTTGTCTCTGGTTTGCAACAGCTTCAACGGGTTGTCACTAGGTATTTCAGACTCTGAAACATGAGAACAAAGGAGTGGGGGGTGGATCTGGAAGAGTATCACTGCTACTTTTTCTGAAGCTTTTTTAATTTTTTCTGCATTCAGAATGTTTGTGTAGCACAGGGTTTTGTACTGTGTTTAGTTTTTTCACCCAAGTGAACTCCTGAACCAGCATGGAAGAGGAGGATGAATCTGGAATAAGCTTGTTGATTTTGACCTGAAATTGGGTGATATTGAATTAGTTTTAAATATTTTAAAACTCTTGAAAGTCAGCTATGAATTATGGTTCTGGTCCTGAAGAAAACTCACCTTACTTAAAACCACTGCTGATGTTTCAGATCTTGTAATGTTTATAAACCTCCTCATTTATAACATAAATCTACAGTGTATTTATAGAGTATAGATTTGTAGCATATTTAAATGAATTTGGGTTTATGGCAACACCATTCTTTCACATAGTTTCCCCTTCTTGACTGATGTATTTCTCATTAGCATTAGGATCTCTCTCAGCTTTCATTTTGCTACATGAACAAGACAACAAACTGTTTCTTTCCTCTTGTTAGTTTTTTCTAAATGCAAGACCTCGGGCTTCACACTCTTAATCTTTTTTTTTTGTAAGACAAAGTCATTCATATATTCCCAATATTCGAGTCTAGAGACTTTGTCAGTGCTGAGGTAAACAGTGTCATAAAGAAGATCATTAAGAGACATTGCTTTTATGTGCCACAGATTGCTTAATGAAAAACAATTGATCACTCAACCAGCAAAATGACTTCCATCCACTTCTCATTCTGTTAGCGGGTTTTTGCATATGTTTCATTTCAAATTTATTGCCATTGATAACCTAATTCAGCCCTGTAATTATTCTTTCTGCACAGCCTCGTCTCCCTAGAAACAGTTCCATTCCCCTCATTTATTTTATAAATCACCAGTTTCTCACTCTTAAATAATTTTTATCTCTACGTCCTTCTTGTGTGAATCAAGATTGACAGCAAATCAAAGGATATAATCTGTTATCTTTAATGATTGTGTGTAATGTTTAAGTTTATGAAGGATGAGAAATGTTTTGAGAAATGTTTTAAGAAATATTTTAGGTTGATACAGTCCTAATAACATATGCTGTCTCAGTGGAGGCAGAGGATGGAGATCCATGTGGCAGCAATGACGCAAGGTTATTATTGGTGTATTAGAAACCATGGAAGCACCTGAGAGTAGTCACATAGGAATTAGGGTTCTCCCCTCCAAAAAGTGTTGGGATCAGTAGCCCAACTGAAATGCATCTACATGAATGCTCATGGCATGGGCAACAAAGAGGAGAGGCTGGAAGTCATGGCACAGCAGGAAAACTATACGTAGTTGCCATCTCAGAAACATGATGGGATAACTGGCTCAACTGTAGTGCTGCAATGGATGGCTATAAACTCTTCAAAAGGAATAGTCAAGGAAGGAGAGGCAGTGGGATAGCCCTCTAGGTCAGGGCTTGTCAAGTGCTTGACCATGGTGTTAATAGGATTGACTGTTTATGGGTAATAATCAGAGGGAAGGCCAACAAGGCAGACATTCTGGTGAGATTCTATTACAGACCCCTCAAAGAGGATGAAGAGGCAGATTAAATGTTCTGTAAGCAGCTGGGAGTCACTAGCCCTCATTCCCATGGGGGACTCCCACTTACCATATGTCTGCTAGAAATACAATAGAGCAGAGAGGGAACAGTTCAGGAGGTTGCTTCCTGGCACAACTGGTGAGTGAGCACTGCTGGACCTGCTGTTGGTGAATAGAGAAGGACTGGTGGGTGATGTGATGGTTGGAGGCTCTCTTGGGCATAGTGACCGTAAAATGATGGGTTTTATTGTTAGAGAAGTAAGGAGAGGGGGCAGCAGAACTACTGTCTTGGAGATACAAAGGGCAGACTGGTTCACGACACTGGTTGAGAAAGTCTCTTAAGAAAGTCCTGAAAGGCAAAGAGTCCAAGAAGGCTGAACCTTCTTCAATAAGGAAATAGTGAGGTGCGGGAGCAGGTCATCCCCATGTTCCAAAAGATTAGCCACTGGGGAAGAAGAGTGGCCTTTCTGAATAGAGAGATTTGACTGGAACTCAGGGTAAAAAGGAGAGTTTAAGACCTTTGGAAGAAGAGGCAGGAAACTCAGCAGGACCACGAGGATATCATGAGGTTATGCAGGGAGAAATGCCCAACTAGAACTTAGTCTGGCTACTGGTGTAAAAGACAACAAAAAATGTTTCTATAAATACTGTAGCAACAAAAGGAGAGCTAAGGAGAATTTCCACCCTTTATCAGATACCAGAGGGAAACATAGTGACAAAGGATGAGAAAAAAGCAGAGGTACTTAATACCTTCTTTGACCCAGTCTTTAATGGTAAGACCAATTGTTCACAGGGTACTCAGCCCCCTGAGCTGGAAGACAGGGAAAAGGAGGGGAAGTGATCAGTGATCAGGTGCTGCACCACTTAGGTACACCCAAGTCGATGGGGCCAGATGGGATCCATCCAAGGGTACCAAGGGAGCTGGTGGAAGAGCTTGTCAAGCCAGTTTCCATCATTTACCAGCAGCCTGGCTGACTGGGGAGATCCCAGTGGACTGGAGGTTAGTAAATGTGGCACCCATCTACAAGAAGGGTCAGAAGAAGGATCCGTGGAACTACAGGCCTGTCAGCCTGACTTTAGTGATGGAACAGATCATCTTGAGTGCCATCATGTGACACATACAGAATAATGAGGGGATCAGGCCTAGCCAGCATGGGTTTGTGAAAGGCAGGTCCTGCCTTGCTGTTGTGTATGGCTAAATGGTAGGATGAAGAACCATTTACGTTCCATAATGTGAATGTGGTGACAAGGCAAAATGATAAATTTGGAGATTTATGTGTGTTTATTGGCTGCTCCTTACAGTGAGCGTTATCTCTTACATGCCAATTCCCTACTCCACCTCTACTTCAAGCATGATCAACAGCATTTGTCTTAATGCATAAGCATGAGTGGCAGTTTTCTTCCATATAGTGTCCTTTCCCTTGAGTTCTTTGTTGAACTCATATGTAATGCTGGATTCGTCTGTGTTTTCAGAAGCATTGCTTATTAGTGAATAATAATGGTTGTAGTCACAGTTGCTGGTAGCCTGCATCTGCTCAATTGCAAGGAAGAATACAGTAATTTAAACTCTTTTCAGTGCAAACTAAATGTTTTTACTTAGCAGTTGAGGTGGTCAAAGGGCATATGTGTAGTTACAACAACCCAGCTACAATCAGCAACTTACTAAAAAGTCATCAGTTAATTGTGTTCTATTATGTGACTGTGCCCTGTTGAAAATCTTTCAAATCTAGAAGCTTGTTTCAAATACATAATTGTGTTCTAAACTTGACCCAGTCCTAAGAAGGCATGTAACAAACTGACCTTCTATTTCATTCCCTCTAAATTCCAGGAATTACTATGGGCAAGTAGTTGGGATTTTCTGAGGATGTTGAGACCTAAATGAGACAGACAGGAAAATCATAGAATCGCAGAATGGTTTGGGTTAGAAGGGACCTAAAAGATATCTAGTTCCAACCTCCATGTCATGGGCAGGGATGTCAAAAATAATCATCTATAAATTAGAAGTCTGTGACTGCTTTGATGACTTGGGCTTGTTCAGTCCATACTTAATAGTCTGGGTTCTTCCTGAACAAGGAGGAGAAGGAAATATTATGCCCTCTTAATAATAGCATAATGATCACATGATTTACTAAAAGAGGAGTTGAATTCTGGCCCTAGGCTGGGGGGCTAAAGCTAAAAGTTCCTAAGTAGGCATAAAACAGTGAAAAGGAAACTCATTTTTGTTGCTTTTAGTGTGTGCTGGGTCTGGCACCATATTAGAGAGGAGCACTTTGCTTGTTTTCCATTCAAGAGTCATTGGGAATATGTGTAAATAGTATGGGAAACAGAAACTAGAACCCAGGGCTAATTTTGCTCCATTGGAGTTAGATGGAAGTAAACCTGGAAACCAGATTTCCTACATCTTGAGTATATGTTCAAACAGCTCATAGAATTTCTTCTATAGCAAAAATACTACGTGTTGGCTCTAGAAACATGAGCAAGAAGTAAGGTATGCAACTAGTTGATTGACTAAGGGACAAGTCTTCTACAGCATTCCATATTCTTCACTTTTCCTGTTAAGTTTGCCTTGTAATATGATTTCTTTGCATGCCCTGAAAGTTTTTATACAGTGTCATTACTGATATAAATGTTACCTATTTTGACAGATTGCCCTGTACATTTGGCAGAAAGGGGAAGGACCACATCTTACTCCAGTGCCTGAGTTCTGCACAGATGATATGAACTCATATAAAGTTGATTATTGTGCAACAACATTCAGTAATTTTCTACCACTTTGCGTAAGTACCGTATTTTAAATATCATTCACTTAGTAAATGTAAAATTCTTAATAAAATGTATAATACTCGACTTCAGAAATCTCAAAATTTAAGAAAATATTTTTCAATGAGTTAAAAAAGACTTAAGAAAGTAGTTTGTTCTGGATATTTCCTAGCAATTAATATTGCAAATGCTTCAGTGGGTCTTTCTACCGCAATGTTTGATCAGCACATGATCTGTAAAGTATTTACCCTTGCACTTCTGTGAGATACTGAAGTATAGATGATCGTAATACAGTATTTGTTGCCCTGAAGTACAACCCATCTCTTCCACCTCTAGGAGAATACATTTGTGTTATTGTGACTTCAGTGTTACTGGAGGCCAAAAAATGTTCCATGCTTCCAGGAGAGAGAAATTCTAGGTGCCAAAAATGATAATTAATAAAAGTGGTCAAATGGTTTATTACAACTGAGAAAATTAAAAGATTTTTAGTGTGTAGCATTTAATCTGCTTTTTCCAAGTGTGATACAATTTAATGTGTTCTCATAGTGATTAATTTCAAAGAAATTAAAAAAACATTCTTTTTCAGACCTAGTTCATCAAGTTCTTGTACTAATTTTCTTTTCCTAATGGTAAGTGGTTTAGTTCATGTTGAAGTTCTTTATCGATGAAAAATGTATTTCAGTTATGTTATTTCAGGAATTTTAAACAACCAGTGACTTTTTTTTCAATAGATAAAAATGTACTTCCTGATGTATTACTAGTACACTATTCTGTTGATATGCTATACAATGAAAAGGTTATTATCTGTTTTATTATATGTATGGGCATGCATATCCTGTGAAGTATTACAGGCAGAGCCTGCACTTAAAGATTACGTTTTTTTCTGTTCATATAGGGAGAACCAGTGAAAAAGGAAGACATTTTTGTTGCTGTAAAAACATGTCGAAAATTTCATGATGACAGAAGTAAGTTGTTGACTGGTCAAGGTACTAGGTTTATGCAATATAGTTCATTAAATGAATATCTGAAAAACAAGCTGATCTTTGCTGTCTCTGTAGCTCTTGGGACTAATATTTGCAAAATCAGCTTGGAAACAGGAAAGTTTCAGAATTATAAACAGCTTATTCTTTAGACAGAATTTTTTTGCTGTTCAGAGTCCTCAGGAGTGCTGTCAAACATTTGAGATGAAAAGTTGTGGTTGTTTGATGTTTCATCATTAGTATTCTTGGCAAAAAACTTGAAATTTAATATCTAAATTAAAATATGCATGAAGTTAGCTTAAATTGTAAATTGGAGCTCTTGCAATATTAATTAATATAGCAGCTATTAGTATCCTTCAGTGACTTTGCCCCAGATAATTGGTTCACTTCTGTCCTTTGTACTAGCAGTGACAATTGTGCAGCTCTATGGTGACTGATTTAGAAATCGGAACAAGCTGAAAGGTCCCTCATCTCCTCCTTCCTTTTGTGCTGCCCTCCTCTCCAGTCAAAGATTGAGCAACTTATGTTGTCATATTCCTTCTGGCTGTTGTCACACTATGCAATTCGATGTGCACATGTGTTTTATAATGCTTCCAATGGGAAATTTTGTCTCTTGTAGATATTTGGTCATATGTAGTACTTTGTCCAACCTGTGACCCAGATTAAGAATCTCCCAAGTGTGTGAAACGCTCTGGCATGTTTCATTTGAAATTGTAGTGTTATACAAGTAATGATAATCACCAAAAAAATAGGACTTTGATATCCATGCTAAGAACAACAAAAAGAAAACCTAGCACCACCCAACAAGATACATGCAGTCAGCATTAACTTCCTTCTCATAGGCATGGAAAATAAAAACACAGAGAGACACTCGACTTCAGCTAATACACAGCAATGCTCAGATAAGTTGAGCTAGATCAAGTATTGCAGGAAAAATTCTATTCTAAATCTGCTGATTTAGCAGAAGACACTCTACTTACTAGATGCCACCTACCAGTGCATTCTAGTTTACTTCTAGACATTTGTTAATAAAGAAATTCAGGAATAGATTTATTTCCAGGAATTTGAGTTTTGTGTGCTCTTTAATACTGCAGGTGCATAATGTTGTCACCATTAGGCTTAATTTGTTTAAAAACGTAATTTAAAGTAATTGTGATTGACAAAAAAATTGAAAATTAAGTAATGGTTAGTAGCTGTACCAAATTTGGGGGGGGGGGGGGTTGCCACACGTATTGTCAGAGGACAGGACGAAGAGAAAAGCTCTTTTCTTAACTAAGTCTGGTTAAAAGCAGATTTTTTTTTTTCATAATAAGATTTATGAATTATTATTTTTAATGCTACTACACTTGAAGACACCTTTGTAATATTTTAATAACCTAATCATTAGGCTGTCTTTAAAGTAGCTTTTGACAAAACAAAATTGACTGTCCTGTAATTGGAGTTCACTGAAGAGTTCTCCTTTCTGGATCCATGTTTATTTTCTTACATCAAAATTTGAAAAAAATCAAAACAAAACAACCTAGAAAGTCAGACAATAACATAAGGCTTCAAAAAGATAGCGTAAACATCCTTCAGGAAACAGCTGTTGAAGACTGAGGAAAATTCTTGAACTTTCCTCACAGCTTCCAGTGTTATGCAATAGAGGATAATCTTACTCAAGATTTTGAAAGATTAATGAATGCCAACTTCAGAGAGCTCTTTTTACCTGGTAAGTCATTCTTTATTGTATGCCAAAAACTACATTAGTGCAGCTTTTAAACTTGGAAATTGATGTGCTTTTAAAAGCAGCTAAATTTTACCTCAGAATTTACTTCAGATACAGCTCTTCTTACACATAGCATACGTAGTTATAAAAGAAATTTTCAAGACTGCAAACATGGATCAAGGTTCTAGAAACTGCACAAATAAAATGTCATTAAGAGCACAGAGCTGACCTTCTATAAATATCTCTAGTGGTATTAAGATTTTGGTGTGATCACAAGTATTAATACGTTGATAAATATTTGCATTAGCATCTAGCCCAAAATTTCATATAGCTGTTCTTTCTTTGGAAGATACAAGTTGCTAGAAATGACAGAGTATTGTGGGATTCAATTTACAGTAGATACTAGTCTGGTGGTGACACTTCCATCAAGACAAGCAAGGAAAAGAGAAAGACACTTTAGCTAGTAGCCCCCTTGCTAGACCATTTAACTGAGGTGAGGTTCAAGTCCTTGCTTCAGTGAACATACTTCATTTATATGCAGAAGGGGACTCACTCCACTGAAGAAATTGAGAGGCTCAGTCTGTAATAGCAAATATTTCAGTATGTTAAAGCACCCTGCTGAGTTTCTGGTCCTCGGTTGGAGAAAGGTAAAACAACCTTTACAGATGTGTCTCTTCTACCAGGTGAAGGTTGGACACTTTTGTGTATGTGTGATACTTCTGTTCTGGGACCTTGTTTTCTGAAAGCTTTCAGGTTTTGTTCTCCTAAGAGACATTTTTAAGTAGAACATTTCCACAAAATAAGAAAATAATTTCCTGCCTACTTGTTTTCTTAATCTAGTTGAAAAAAAAAGTTTACTCTGCCAATTAGTGCCTGATTGTGCAGTGTTATATGATGTAATGTGACTTTTTATTACGTAGGAGGTAGAGTTAATGCTTTGTGAAATTCCTGGCTTTGCATTCAAAACTCTGCTATAAAGTTGTATGAGTAAATTTTTTTGTACATAATTCCCTTTGTATTTTTAATGGAAAAAAAAGAGAACACTTACATTTCTTTAAAAACTTTTAAAAGCGGGACGGACCATTGCACACTGCTACGGAAATGATTTTTTTCCAAATATTAAAGCCTTTCCATTAGTGCATTGAGTTCCTGTTACTCTGTCTTAACACTAAAATGAAATAAAAGGTAACTTATCAAACTGACTATTGGTCAATCAAGAATAATTAATCCTTCAAGTTCTTGTGTGGTCAGAGTACAAGGAAGTGAGCAAGTAGGTATGCAGCAAACATTGAATTAGACGATGGATGATTCTAGCAAGAGACTAAAATGAATTGTTCACAAGCATCGAAGTTATATAACAGCAAAGGGAAGTTATATGAGTATTTCCTCCATTTAGAGCAGTAGCTGCTACCAGTGAGACCTCCTGGATGGTGTCAGAGAACATAAAGCAGAGAAACAATGACAGCAGAATGCACAGTGTTTCAGAGTACTTGCTCATCTAAGGTCTGACCACTTAATTTTTAAGATGGAAAAGAGATCATTATTTTAATCTGATACTTTTCTTCCATACACCCTGCAGATGGTTGGGGGTTTTTTGTGTTACATTCACTTCTGGATGTAATTTAGACATTTACAGCATCATTGTTAGAATTCTGTGTGATCAATTTTAAATGTTGATGTGAAATGCCAACCTAATAAGAAAAGGGTTGCTTTTGTAGAGAAGCATTAAGCAATCCTCCTTTGAACAGAATCTCCATGGGATCAGAATTGGTTGTATGATATTTATAAATTACTCAAATATTTTTATTTATAAATAAAATAATAAATATTTATACATTTATAACAGGAATGGTTATAAAATGCTCTGCGAGTGTGCCTCCATAGATGCGTGCTTTTGAGCATTAATATGACGTTGCTGTCAGATAGGATGTGTATAACACAAGCGTAACATTTCCAAATGCAAATTTGGTCTGTTTCTAATTCAGAACATTTTATACGCTGTACAGTTGGATGTGTTGTTTTTAAAATGTGGCAGTTTCAATACTGGAAGTAGGATTGATTTCTGATTGTGTTTGTGCTGATGTGTGCTATGAAGTCTACCATAGCAAGTGTAAAAGTAATGAATTCCACGCTTCGGTTAGCCAAAATGTAAATATCACAGTTTTCAATGTAATATGAAACTATAGTCATATTTTAAAATAATTTTTTATCATGTATATAAAACTGTCCTGACTAGCTTTCATAAAGATATAAAATTGGTTCTAAGTATTATGGGAAAGAAAATAGAATGAACATTTGGAACCATAGTGCTGTATTTGAAACAGCATTTTTATTACCATGCGAAGGAATGTGGTTAACAATAAATGGTTAACATAAATTTTTTGATCAAGTACTTGTTTTAATCAAGTTACTTGTGTTTCAATATCAATCATTGTTTTGCAGTACCAGTTGTAAAGCAGACTTGGGAAAGAGAAGCTGCCCTTATTGAATACTACAGTGATTATGCAGACGTGTCCATTCCTACTATAGATTTAGGCATACCTAATACTGACAGAGGTGAGCTATAGACTGTTGTTGTCGGTTTTGCACAAATAACTGTCTGAAGAAGTTAAGTTTTATGGATGATATGTGTATTTCATGTCAAGTATGTAATTTAGAAATTATGTGTGCAGCACATCTCTGCAACCTAAAAAGAATGCTTTTGCCTCAGGAAATGGATGGAGAGTACATTGGGAGTTCCCCTGTGTAGGTAACATGTTCTTTATAGTAAAAACCTAAATACCGTGAGTATGAAAGCATGGTACACTGATATACTCCAAGACAAAAAAATTGGTGTTATTAGTTGGGGTAAGAGTAATAACTCTTCAGTTACTGATGATCTTGAGTAAGATCATCAACAGTAGCAGAAGTCATAAATTTATTTCAAAAGACCTTAGGCAGTGCCAGCTGAGCACAAACTGCTTGCCATGTGGTTTTCAAATATTAAATTCTTGTGCCTAGTATGTCTTGGTTTAAGCACAAAAACTAAATGTTAAGATTTAAATGTTTGTATGTCAAATAGTGGGGTTTTAAATTAATTTACTTTGTGTTTGAATAGAAAAAATACTATGGATATGGTGCCTTTCGTGAGTTTATTAATTTTGATTTTTTTTTTCTTTCATTTGATCTATTTTTCTTAGGCTTATAGTCTACAGGCTATACCTTCTGAATTAGAGGTGTCCAAGCAGTGAGTGACCTGTTAGCTTTATCTGGCCCACTAGGTCAATTGTTCTGATCTCTGGGTTATTTCTGCCCTTCTTTTTTGTCCTCCACAGGGTCTGTTAGAAGCAGAGATAGAATAGGCAGGGATTTCTATTTGCACAGGTGCAGTGGGACATATGCAAACAGAGCGTGTTTTCAGGAGGCAGCAGGCCTGATGGGCGTATGTGGATCATCTGTAGAAGTCATGCCCAGTATTTCTAGTTATGCCAGGGGGAAGGGACCTTCCACATTTTGTGATGAAATAAAATATAGAAATCTTGGCTCTAATTTTGTAAATGTACATACATCAGTCTGCATTTAGTTCACAGTTTCACAAAATCAGCACAGCCAGGACTTCCTTCATTTCTTAAGCATTTCTTATGGCATTTTCTCAAAAACATTTAAACTGGAAGTAGCTTCAAATATAATATCCTATCCTTATTTTTAATGTTTATTAATTTTAATATTGACGGTGACAATTGCTTACACAGCCAACTGTGTTGAATAAAGACTAACTGCAATTAGTTTTTTCCGAGATCTAAAGAACATTCAGTAGAAATCTGAAACTCCTTGTTTGTCTTGTCCTGCTCATTCTGAACAAGGGTGTTTCACTTCTCCATTCCTAGTAAAGGGTGTCTTACTCCTCCAGCTTCATCATAGTCTTGTGATAAATATTAAGACCTTTCCTTGGGGGGCAGTTATCAGGACCTGAGTTGTAGTGATGAATGCGGTAGATTAATATAGATCTAAATATTTATATAAAGGCGATGGATCTGCCTGATGCATCATGAAATGCTATGAAAATATCTTGGAGTATTTTGCAGAACATGTTTCTATCACAGTCTCCTAATTTTACAGTTTTCGAAATTAAAAGTAGCAACCTGTCCAGTATTGTCCAACAGCTTAACAGGATAGTTGGAATAAAGGTTATTTTTAATTCAAAGAATTAAATCCTTCAAAAGTGTGTTCCTGCATAGAAAGCAGTGGTTGTGCTGGAGCAGTTTGTACAAATACCATTCTGCATAACAAAGGTTGTAACTTAAACTCACATCTCCAATATTTTGGCAGTCATTTCCAAAATGTTTTACATAGTACAGTAGAACATTTACTTAATTAATAATAGTTTATTGTAAAATCCTGCTTTATTTAAATGTATATTGTGTTAATTTCTCTTTCTTTAGGTCACTGTGGGAAAACCTTTGCCATTTTGGAAAGGTTTTTGAATCATACCTCTCCCAGAACCCCTTGGTTAGTCATAGTGGATGATGACACACTGATAAGGTATAAATTTCATTACTGCAGGATTTACCACTGTTCATGCCAATAAGAGTTTGAGCAATATTCATCTATTCTTCTGTATTCAAGAGATACGCCTGTTTTATTAGTTACATATCTTTATATTTCTTCAAAAAAAACCTGTCACTTCAGCATTTTTTGATGGATATTAAAATCAGTGTAATCTTGTAACTTGGTTAAAACTATGCATATTAGTATTTTCATGTAATCATATAGTCTGAATATGATTACATATTGGTTCCTCAATATAGGTATGTCTGAGCTGATTGGTTTTAGTCATTGACTAATATGCTTTCTAAGACCTATTTCTCACATAAATGTGCAGAAAAAAGGTTCCATAAGCTAGGGTCAGTTGTCCAAGCTACCCAGAATGATGTTCAGAGACTTGCCTTTGTTAGGAATTTAGATTCCATTCACGTAAAATCTGACACTGCAATATAAGCAAAAAAAAAAAAGGCACAGTGATCAACGAGCAGAATCACATGGACATGAACATAAGTAGTTCAAGACAATACTTTACATGCAATAATGTGGCAGAAGAATTTGGAAGAGGATGTAACTGTAGATAGAGCAGTGTTCATATAACTAAAACTACCTTTTGTTTTTCAATTTGTAAACGTTCATTGGTAATTTGCAAAGATCTTACCATTGATCGGAAAAAATAATTTCACATTTTTTCTGAGATGAGGTGCACTTTTGCTGACAAACTTTACCTACCTCAGAAAAATATTTTAACCTATTTGATTCATCACTTGACCAAAATTGGCTGTCATATCTTATATAATCCATTGTAAATGCCTAACAGTTTGTGTCTCTGGGATTTTTTGGTAGAATTTCTGAATTTCTCCTGGTATCTTTGTACTACTTACTAGAATGCCATTTAAGGTAGCAATATGTTTCCAAATGAAGTTTTACAAGATTTTTTTTAATGGATTTTCATATTGTAGTATCTTCAGACTCCGAAAATTACTCAGCTGCTATGACCCAAATGAACCAGTATTTCTTGGAGAGCGTTACGGTTACGGCTTGGGAACAGGAGGATACAGTTATATCACTGGCGGAGGAGGGTAATTTATTTAAACTCCTACTGAGATCTATATTAGCTCCTCTTTTGAGTGCAAATGTTTTAAATTACAACACAAATCAGTTTCAATAGAAACAGTGCTGTTTCCCCCAAATATGTGCAATTTACCTCACACCTTCTGTGTAGCAACACTAGCTGGTCACAAGTCCCAACTCTTCCCCCTTGCCCCCAGGCTATAGTTTATTGTTCCCTCTCTGTTTGTGCTGACTCATACGACTTCCTATTGTACTGGGTTTTTTTCATTTTATTATATATGCAGTCTTCAAAGTTGCAATGGTATTGATGGAGTTTCTTGCTGCTTTAATCTGACAGTATTCTAAGGTCAGTCTCTTTGCCTTAGCATTCAGTATTTGTAGAATTTTTACCATATTCCAGTGTCAAGCGAAGGATTATCATACAGTGAATGAACTCATGAAGCCCTGCAGCAATTTCAGAGTGAATCTTTTTAATATAATTTGTAGTAGCTAGAGTACCCTTTATTCTGATTGGACTGGGTGGATAGAGGAACTTAAAGGCATCTATGGAACACTAGACAAGTTTGTAGTCCCTCAGATGTTGAACTTAAGATATCAACATGTTCCTGATCTAATTAAGGCTTATTTTAGTGATACTGATCTAACAGCTCTAGGCTCTCATTGATATTTAGATGAGCAGCAAAGTTAGGATGAACAGAAAAACCTTGCAATGGCTTAAAGGAACATTTTTTCAGTTATGGAGTGAAATCTGTCTAATGGATGATTCAAGGAATGACAGTTTAAGTTTAAACTTCTTTTCAGTTAATGGCTACATGATAACTAACTGGACAGTACACTTGAGTAACACAGAGAAGATCTCTTTTGCATCCGAGCCAAATTTAGGAGGAATTATCAGCTGTGGTAAAAATGGTGGATAGCTAAGTTATTGTTGGAATAACTGTAATTGGCATAATTGGTATAATTAATTTACATTCTGTAAAGTAATTATCTTTCAGAAAATGCCTCTTGCACTGTTTGTCAGTTCCGACTTCTCAGATTTTAAAATTTCCAATGTGTTGTATCAGAGGGCTACATTTGGTCTTGCAGCTTTATGTCATTCAGCAATATTTATTAATTACAGTATTTGACTTCTTTAATAGCTATTGTCTTACATATTTCATGTGGTTTTTTTTATTCAGGATGGTTTTCAGCAGAATAGCTGTTCAGAAACTACTTGCTAGTAAATGCCGGTGTTACAGCATGGATGCGCCTGATGATATGGTCCTTGGGATGTGTTTCAGTGGCCTAGGAATCCCTATAACACACAGTTCACTTTTTCATCAGGTCAGAGAGTTATTTCTAAGTATTTAAAATATATTGCATTTTTTAAGTGTACATATAAAGCAGAACTCATAAGTACTGCAAACTTGAATAATATGTAATAACAGTAACCAAGGTGCTGCTGCTATACGTTGTTTCTCTGCAGAACAAGATTGATCAGGCAAATAAGAACATTCTGAAAGCATGGATTACTATAATGCTTTACTAGTTATGATATTTCAGTTAACCTATAACATTTTTTATAACATGTTATAAAAAATGCAGAGGTGGGTATTTTGAGAAACAAATAGAATTAGGAGCCACGTACTTTGAATAGTTGTCATATGTCCTCTAAGAAAAGAAAAAAACTCACAATACAATACTTTTTTCATCAGGTAATGGAAAACTGACCATGAAATTTTTCGATAAATCTGCCTTGTCTACTTACCCAACTTTTTTACTGATTCAATATTTACTATTCTGAAATATCTCATTAGTGAAGATAGATCCCACAATATTTAACAAGCTAACTGTAGTGTCTGGGTGGAAAACACGATATATTGAGGCCTGTAGAGATTTTCTGCCTTGTAAACCAAATCCTTCCATGGTATTAACAAGAAGCACTAAAGATTTTTTATTTTTTTTTTAAAGTGCACAACTTTTTTAAAAATCAGCATGTAAATCAGTGTAGTGTTTGGTATTTTTCAAGTGTTGGTCCAGTTTAAAAACTGGGAAGACCTGTTTATCTGAATATGAACTGAGATTAAGATAACAGGCTACTTGAGAATTAGTAAATTACCATGTGGTTCCAAGTAGCTGTCAGTGGAAGGGGGGGGTGTTCATTTGAATTACCATTTTTTCCTATGTAAAGTTCTCTTTCTGATTACATTTTCTATTTAGAGAAATGTGAAGACTGAGAACACACTATTCAATACTTTAATTCCTTGTCCATATAAAAAAAAACCTGTTTACTTTCCTATTTTGTTTATCATTGCTTACTGTTTTAAGTATAAAAAGAAAGCATGTAATGCATCTTATAAAATCAACAGTTATTGAATAGTTTGTACTTGCACAGATGTTTTAAAAAAAAAACCAAACCAACCTACTTAAAGTGAAGTTGGAAAGAGTAGAACTCATTTTATAGATAAAAAAACGAAAGCACCTCCTTGTAATCCTTGCTGGTGTGCATTTGATACTGAATTGACACTGAATCACTGTAAAAGTGAAATCCTAAGCAGTTTGATTTTCCACATAGAAAATTACACTTGATTTGTAATTCATCACTGTTGCTTATAACAAATTCTAATTTGATATACCTTGAACAAAAATTAACCCTGGGGAGAAAACTACTGAATAAAAATTGAATGTCCTTATTCTGCAAATTCCACTATTATGCAAATGAGAAAAAAATGAGAAGACCAATTTTGGATTTTCTGTCAACCAGAAAATTATTTTTTTAAGGCTTGACTGAAATATGATGTGTAATGTTCCTTGAAGTACATGAATTCAAAATTGTTCTTAGATATTTATTATGAAACAGAAGCAAAGATATCTTTGTCCTTAGCGTGTCTGTGGTGTAACAGTGTTTGCTCACTCCTACTGTTTTCCTGTTGGCTGTATGCTAAGATAGATACATACGTGTTCTGTAACTTGTTCCAGAGGCTTTTGACATGATGAGTCTCTTAAAGAGAACAGGAACCTTCTCATGTTGAGTAGCAGCCAGGATTGTGATCTTAAATGTTCAGTCTGTCCACGAGGAAGTATATGGGTTTTCTAAAATACCAAATACAAATTCTAGAAAAGAAAAGAAAAAAAGAAAAGAGCAAATATTACAATAATAGATTCCACAAAGTGTAGGGAGAGAAGAAGAAATTCAGGGAATTTATATCTTTTAAGTTTAACCACTTATAAAGCTATATGATTCTCAGAGACCAATGTAATAAAAATTATACAAAACACCAAAATTTTGTGTATAGCTCAATACAAAGCTGTTTGATTTTTCAAACAGCAAAAATCTTTGATCCCAGATATCTAAAAATTGCCTCTATCCAAAGTAAATTCTTCAGATTTTTGAAACCTACATGTTTTTCAAAGTGTGTTTCAAAAGTCTTGAGGGCTATAGGCTGCCTCTTGATTTCTCCAGTGGAGTTTTTAAAAATAAGCACTCTGTGGTTTAAATATCAAAATTTAAAAAGCCACCAGCATCACATTCAGATTTCTTAATGTCAAATTCTGTTGCCTAATTTTATGACTGGAGTATATACAGAACTGCATGAAGAACACTGCATGTAGAATTCATAAATGCCACCATAAGTAGGTGAAGTTTGCAGTATTGAATCAGTCACTAGCTTAGGCATTAGATCAGTTATTTGGTATCCAAATCACTCGATTTTCTTTGTGCACTTTACATCTAGAAGAAACAACAGAAGTTTGCCTTTTGTGCATTTCTCTTTACAAAGGCTCTATCTATGATGACAAAGTATAGTTATTTTATCTGGAGCCAGTAAAGGTGGGGCTTTTTTATATGATGATGCACTTACAAGCCATTAAACTGCCAGAGGAAATGAAACGCTCATGGTGCATTTAGACAGCAGCTGCATCATGGAGCTGTGTTGTAATTCTGTCTGGTTTGATACAGCCTGATAAAGAATAACAATGCAGTTTTCTGGCACCACAATGTATCCCACATTTGAAACCTTTACCTAGCATAAAACTTCATGTGTTTTGGCTGTTTATGGGCTTATTAGGATCCTACAATCACACTGGCAGGGCTGGCAACTCTCATTAAGAGGAGGAGGAAGAGAATATGACTTAAAATTATTTTGTCATTACTGAGCCAAAGCTGCGTATTAAAAAAGATGCAATACAAACTACACTGTCACTTGTTTTCATAGATGGTGACCATTTAATCCCAAGAAACAGGACATATTTAATATCAGTGTACTTCATTCATAGCGTGATGACTGCAGTGCGAGTTGAAGATTTAAACTAATGCCTATCAATGGATTTAATAGAATGACGTAAAAACCCCTTTCTTGCCCTCATGTTTTATCAGTGCTACATGGCTTTGTTATGTTACAGAGGCCATTGAATAGTGATACTTTCTCTTTTTAAAATTATTCTTGATCACTGAGTATGAGTGGTTTTGCTTTATTCTTTCATCTTAGGCAAGGCCAATGGACTACCCAAAAGACTACCTTTCTCACCAAATTCCAGTATCATTTCACAAGCATTGGAATATTGATCCGGTGAAGGTGTATTTCGCATGGCTGGCACCAAACACAGAAGAATCACATAGTGGAAAAAAAGTTGGATATAACAGAGAAGATTTATAAGCAGTAGAAGAATGTAAGTTGTGCAGATGACAGACAGTCAGTACTGTGATTTTTGTTTTGTTTCCACTTTCTTCTTCTGTTCATGATGTAAGAAGGCAGTGTTTTGTTCCTGTTGGTTGCATCTCCTCAGAACAATGGAAGAAGGCACTTAAATGACTTTGGGGTTCTTTTGCTTTTGTATACTAATGAACTTGATACACATTTAAAATATCTTGTACAACTTTACCTGTGTTCTGATTTGGACTTGGGTCAAACATCATCAATTTACATTTCCTTCCTTTATTCTCTCAAAAGCTGAAGTTACGTATTTGGGAGCCTAACATTGAATATGTGTTGAACATCTATTGAACATCATTTCTCATTGACCTACAGAAAACAGTTCTCTAAAATGTTCTGAAACACTTTCTTAATAAATCATAGAGAAAAGTTGACTTTTTTTCTGTGACCAGGCTCTAGATCATGTGAAGACTGTGCTCCTTTACGCTCATTTCATATAGAAATACTGTAATTTCCTGAGGTAGTTGGACCAGGCACGACCCACTGTTGTACATTTTAAGTTTATTGGCATTTGTGTGGAATGTCCTGTACAAAATGGAAAAAAAAAGGTTAAGGACAGGGATTTCTTAAGTGGCCACGGGAGGTCACTGTGACTCCTTTTGAAACCTAAGTCACTGTGCATCTATTTGGCAAGTATAAATGTAACTCTTAAGGATTTTTTCAGAACTAACACTTCAGTATTTCTGATGTGTGCATTTCAATAGCATATGGATGCCACCTTTAAAAAGTTTGTAGTATTCCTAATTTATGTCATCAAGATAGGTGATTTTATGCATACAACATGTAAAAAGTGATTCATATTTAAAATGTTCTTGAATTTTTTTTTTAGTAATTCAGTTTTGTAAAAATATTTGTATGAAAACTGGCTTTAGTATGTTCTAAACTAATTTTTATATTGTAAAACTACTTCTTTTAAGATGACAGTATATGACACTTGTATGCTGTTATTTAACTTGGCTTGCTATATTGTTACCAAATACAGGGTCTTAAAGCCATACTGCTGAAGTAACTTGTGTTTTGGTTTCTTTTAGTAGGTTGTAAAATTGATTCCACTCCGAAGAAAAACAATACTTGCTCTAGAGTCAAAGTAGGGGAGCCACCAATTCCGGTTTTGGTAATTACCAAGGTTGTGTATACACATTTGTTTGTAAATGTAGCTTGTGGAATTTTAAGCATTGAATAGCAAGCACATATTTATCATAGATTCAAATTCTGGTTAAGTAGGAGCAATCCATGTTTTTTTTCTTCCCACACTATCAGTGCCTTAAACAGTAGACATTTTACTGATACCAGAACTGTGTTCTCCAGTACCATGGGTGAATTGTTAATTATGTTTACTGTTTAGAACTGTGACAGCTGAAAGCTGAATAAAAACATTCTTTAACCTTTTGCACTTTCTTTGTCTTTGCAAACCAAGTACAGGATTCTTTAAGCACCAGTGAAATAATTTTACCACGTTAATTGTATTTACTGTCAGTTGTACTGAAAGGCAACTTTTTTTTTTTCATGTTCTGTCCAGACATATTTCTCCAGATTAAGTTAATTTTCAGTCTCTGGTTTTGTGCAAGTGGAAAATGTTTTTTCAATGAACACCTCATGTGATTGAGAATCTTGATGATATCACAAAATATATGTCATTATCAAATTCTCCAAAGGTCTTGCAACACAGTCCAGACAGTTCCAACTTCCAGCTGGTGATATTTAATCTCTCCTTGGACCTGGTAGAGGCAGATTAGATCAACAAAAGATGATTAGCTTTGGGTCCAGGCTGTGTTTTACTTGTAGGCTGCTGTCTTATTTAAAGCTGGGGAACCATTGACTCACTGATTGACTACTTACTTGGACTTTTATTTCTGATCTGACAAATGTAATAGTAGCTGTCTTAAAATCCATTTTTTCCCTTGCTGTTAGCTGGGGTTTACTGCAAGGATTCAGGAGGTATTAGTAACCATTAGACTTCTGATTTTAGTCTTCAGTTTTGAAAGCAACAAAACCATAATTTACTCAAGTATTCTGCCTCCAAAACTCTGACTTTTGAGACACAGCTAATTATATGCAACCCTGACACAAGCAGCATGACAAAAGAGACCTTTTAGTCCACCAAGTAAAAAAAACTAGATTTTTTCAAGGAGAGGATCCCAAAGAGTTTCTATAAACAAGATGTAAAACCTTCTATATTAACTTTAGTTTCAGAAGACTCAGGATGACCATTACTACTTGAAACCTAAAGACAAAATGGTGTGTTAATGAGCCTGAACAGTGCTGATGTTTCTAATGAAATTCAAGTGGATTATAAATGGTGTTATGATAAAGCAAACCAATAGAAGGGGCATTCACAACTCACTTTGTAACAGGCAGGTTAAAATGGGACTGCAAAATTGATTGAAGTTTCCTTTTCTGGGACATTCCAGGATTGTGACATAAAAAAGAAAATTGACTGTGTTTAATGTTTATAACATAAAAAATTGCCATGTGTTAGGATCTTTCTTTCACAGAATTCTTTTGATAATTTGGTTGGTTGGTTAATCTGCTTTCAGAAGCCAAAAAAAACCTTGAAATACTGCCTTCAATACAGCATATATATAAATGAGTGATGCAGTATTTGAGGCCCACATTTGATCACAAGTGAGAATGAGGACTCTGAATCTGTTTTTATTTCCCTGCATCTGCAGATGGCCCAGGCATGGAGGGACCCAAAAAGATCTGACCTTGATCTCTTCCTCTGCGGTTAGGACAATGGGCAAGAGTCTTGAGGCAGCTTGCAAGCTGGGTAACTTTCATTTTGTGCTGGAAGACTCCGCCCTAAAAACAGCTCTAATGGCTACTGACTGGAGGAGGAGTCTTAGTTACGTTATTTTCAGTTCTTTAATTTCTTACGGGTTTTATCATGGCTGTAACTAGAATGTCTCAGCCAGAGGCCTCAGACACCATTCAACTAGATTCCTGGAAAGTGAGATCAACACAGTGTAAGGACTGCTATAACAGTCTACTGTGAAGTGCCTCCAAAGCCAGCAATGCCACTTCATTACCAAAAACCATGGAAAAGTAGTAAGAGGTTTGCTTTTTGCAACATTCTAAAACTCTGGAGGTTTTGTTCATTGCACTCCATGATAATATTTGACTTTGCTTTAATGCAATTGCTTCTGCTTATTGTTGATATGAAACTAAAGGAGAAATTTAGAATTCTGAACAAAATGCTCCTTGATGATGTCACCTCATCATACAATTGCTGAGAAAACTAAGAGTACTTTGATTCTGCTCCATTAACGCTGCCCAGCGCAGCTCTGGCTCTGAGGTCCCAGGTCACAGCAGCACGGTTGTTTCACTCTCCCCACTAAACTGGTGTACACATCTACTGTGTCGGTATAGAACAAATTTACCTCCCCAGTCACACTGAAGATTATATCTTTTAAGTAATTGTTGCATTCAGAAAAAAAAAAATGATATTGAGTTGTAGGTAACCAATTTTTCTATTTCAATTTGTTTCATGTTAAGTGTATGTATAAAGAGTAGCTTTTTTCATACCCAGTCTTGTAGTGCTAACCATTGTGTAACTACTTGATTTATATTTTGTCCTGAGAAGAAAAAGCCTCATGCTTTTCAAATCTCAATCTGGTGGCTTACAGGAAGAAACCTGTGGAACTAGAGGAAGCAGAGAGAGGTGAACTATCTGTTTGCATCTAGATGCTTTTGCAGATTCCCTTGACTTGTTTATTTGTGCTCTTGTCAGTGAGGAAGCAGCAGTGCCTCCACTGAAATCAGTTAATGAGATTTCTTCTGCCAGGACCTGCATTTGCATGGCAAGAATGAAACAGCTTTGGTGGAGTGTCTGTGCACTGATTAGTTCTGAAACTAGGGGGAAAGACACAGTAGAAATAATGTATTTAAAGATGAAAAGTAGGCATTATGCAAATACATACAGAGGCCTAAAGGATTCAAAGTCAAAGAAAGGAAGAACTGGTTTGGAAAACAGGCTGTGGAGAGGAGTGATAGGAAATTACATCAATGGAGTTTAGTGAAACATTCTTTATGGAAAACCTATATACATGCTGGTTTTGTAAGCTAAAAAAAATAATACTAAGCTATTCCCATGAGAAATAAAATTTTAAAGCAATGTTTTTAAGTCTGAAGGCTTAAGAGCCTGACTCTTACACAGAACAAGTCCAAAAAAGTTAAAAACACTAGATTGTTAATATTATACAGAATTGACTTTTTAAAAAAAAAAAGATTACAGTGTAAGCAGTTTGTTAATTATCATAAAAAGAAACCAAAAAAGGGAATAATCTTCTGCTGGGAAGATTATTGTGCATCATCAACTAGTTTGTGCCCACTTCTCTTGGATGTATTTCCAACAGTTCTGACTTTGCAGGAACATCTGTTGCTCACTGATGCCATGGGATGAAGTGTTAAGGTACCTTCTCTTCATGTGAAAATATTAATGAAGTGAACTGTTACATATGCTGTGCACTCAGATCTAACTCAAATAGTAGAAAGAAAAGAGACAGAAATAAAAAGCCAACACCAACCATAGCCAATGTTACAACACACGATCTCAGCCATCTTTGTCATTCACTCTTAAAATTCCTTTGGAAGTGTGGCAATATTAGACTATGGGCAAAGAGAAAGGGGATGGGCCATGTGAGGTTTGGACAATGCACTGGGCATTTCACTGGATTCTAGTTGGGCCATCCTCCAGATGAAGGCCTAATCAGACAGTTTATGCTGAAGTCCATCAAGGTCCTTGTAGCAAGAAGCCATGTGTTAGTCCTAACTCTACAGGCACTGCACCCCCTGGATGAGCTACTGCGAAGTACTGCTTCCGAAGTAGTGTCTAGAGTATACCCAGAGGTATTAAGGAATTGGGTTGGGCTTGGCAAAGCTGTGCTGAGCTTCCCTACAGGACTGCATAGGGTCCTTTCAGGTTGCCAGTGCTCTAGTAAGTGCTGCCTGCCATCACTCAAATTGTTTGAATGGCCGTCTGAGGACCAAAGAAGCAGTAACTTCCCAGTTCTCTTAAGACTTAGAGCTCTACATCCTACCTCCCCCACCTCCTGTTTTTTCTTCCTTGTGCTTTGCATGGGTTTTCTGGCTTTGCAGGTTGAAAGGAATGGATATTTTAGTCTACACATCCGGCTGAGACCAAATGTTCTTGAATGCTTTTATGCAAAAGGCAACTTCAGCACAGCTCTGGCCAATATGGCACAAGGAGACCTGTACACCTACAAAGAGACCTGTGCAGATAATCCATGGAGCAATACTTCCACTAGCTCCTAGTCCAGACAATACGTGGGCCCATAAGACTTGAATTTAGACATAAATATTAATTCAGACAATTCTGGCAATTCAGAAGTGATATCTTCTCCACAGGGTTTGTGATGTCTTTTGATACTGAAACTCTTGGTGCCACATGGCTCTGAAGTTAGTAAATTACTACTAAAAGCACAGCAAACAGAGAGATGAGGGAAGTTGCTGTGTGGAAACAGCCTTGAGCCAGTACAATGCCGCCATTGTCCAAACCCTGCTCTTGGGAGACCTGATGCTTGAAATCTGAAGCTCAAAGAAGGGAAGTTTCTTAGTCTTGTCTCTAATTTTCTCTTGTTTTCTGTATGTCCTGCAAAGTGCCTTTACAGCTGGACCTGTGAACAGAGCTGTGCCATAGCGCCTGGCTTGAGAAAAGGAAGATGGAGCCCAGCTCTAGCTAGGCTGAAATACCTACTCCAGGTGAGTATTTAATTGACTACCATCAGTATTGATCACACTCAGTCCCTGAGAGGAATGGAGCCAATACTGTACTACCTGCTTCTGGGTGAGCAGATCCCTTGTACTTCACTTCCTTCAGGGAGTGCCCGTCTGAGCTATTTCTCAACAGAACAACACATTTGCAGAGAAATCAGAATTGAAGAATAGCCCAGGCTCCTCTGGAGGTCATGTGGTCCAGCCCCCCTGATCTACCATGGCTTTTGAGTGTCTCCAAGGATGGAGACCCCACCACCTCTTTAGGAAACCTATGACAGTGTTTGACCATCCTCACAGTATAAAAGACTTTTATTATATTTGATTGAACTTCCCTGTGTTTCAATTTGTGCCCATTACCTCTTGTCCCGTCACTGGGCTCCATCGAGAAGACAACAGCACCATCTAATCTATACCTTCCCGTCAGGTACTTATTGAATCTCTGCCTGTGAGAAGCCTCTGAAGCTGCAGAAGTGGGGTTCAGATCCAATTTATTTTTACTTGTTTAACAGTTTAACATGCCAAGGTGACTCCAGGCACTTTCCACTAGTCTGTTTACAGGTTTTTAATAACTGTCACAGTGCCAGGCATTTGCTGCATGGTGAGAAGCTGCTGGGAATAATTAGCACTGAGGGGAAAATGTCAAAGAGATTCAAATGTAGCATTTATACAAAATGCTGCTGCTTTTTAAAGTTCCTGTCAGCAGCAGCACAAAAACCTCTGTGAGTCCCCATGCCCAGGAGTTCATCCCGCCCACGCAGCTATGCAAAGCAATTTCCCACTCAAAAGTCCCATTTCTCTTCCCTGCAATGCTGGTGCCAGCAGCGTTGGGAGCTGGAGAGCCTCACGAGCTCCTCAGTGCCCTGTCACCCTGCACATGGCACATTTCCTCAAGCTGGGTTATCCACAGATCATGCCCCTGTGGGAAGCTGCTCAATCTGTCTGCATCACTTACCTCACATCACTGCTCAGGCTGTTTCTCCTATTTCCTCACTTTCCTGCTTGGTTTTGCCTCTAGGTACCCATCACCGTACCCAGCTCTCCAGTTCTACACATCAGTCCCCCAGTATCAGCAATTAGTTATGCGACATGTTCCTTCTGGTACCCTCCTCCTACCAAAAATCAATAGGGAGTTTCCTGTGATTTGCAGGTTTTAAATCATTTCCATGCTAAGTGTTAAAGAGAGTCAATTTTCAATTAACACTTTTCCCCTTGCAGGGCTTATTACCAGCATCTACCATAATATCTATGCTATATCTATGCAGCCTTCCTTTAGATTGTATTGCTTGGATGGTGGAGGTGTAACACTGGAAGTGCTGGGGAAGAGATTTCCTCCAAAACCCACTTGCTCTGTGGCTTCCCTGACACTCCATTGTGGAAGTACCTTTGTCCTGCCAGCACACAGGCAACCTGCTTGTAGAAGTGCACAGTTTGCTCTGTTGGTTATTTGGGATGTCACACTGAGTCATCTCCATGAGCCTGTCTCCCAGTGCAAAGAATGGAAGAAAAGTGTTTGCTGCTGAGACTGAGCAGAGAGTTCAAAACATCTAACAGACCGGTTCACACAGATATCTCCCTAAGTGTTCATATGAAATTGCTTCCATGGCGAGAAAAATATGAGTACAGTTCTCCAGCAATGCCCCAGTGGGACTGAAGTTTCTAAATTCAGAGCACTTCAGGAGCAGACAATTTGTTCCACAGCAGCTCCATCACGGAACGCAGAGCATACCAGGACCAGCAAATGAGTACTGAATTGCTGCCCTCTTGCAAGAAATTAAGTCCTCCTGATTAGTGAAAAAATAGTTATTAATTGCAGATTTACAAATAATCATGATGTATTCTCCTCCCAACCACAAATAAAAAAAAAAATTCAGCTGCAATCTCTGTGGAGTGTGTGCCTAAAGAGAATTTGTAGATATATGTTCTTCTACATATGTACATTTATATGATCTGTTTTAAAGACCTATGATTCTATCAAACCTCAGTGTTAATAGCTCTGAGGAGTTCATTTGATACAGTCACCACCATTAAGATCCTGTATTTACATTGCACTATTCCTGGGTTGGGAAATAATGGTATGATACAGAGGAGCATAGACGTAATGATTTATACAGTTCAGCATAATTTTCTCAGGTGTTCCTAGTGCCTTGGTTGGCCAAACCCCTTTCTGATGTGCCCTTTTCACTTGTGCTGAAGCACTCCAAAGGGATACAAGCATTAAAATTCAAGACTTAAGCTTCATACGGCCACTATTTCTGTCTAAACTATTCAGATACTCAAGAACCTGTTAGTGAGAACAGCCAGAGCATCATGATGGTATGACAACATCAAGACTTTCAGCCCTGCCCTGGGGTTTACACATAAGATGATCCTGCACCTACTCATGATGATAAGAGGTTTTCATACTGCCCAGAACACAAAGTTTCCATTACCCAAGCATATGGTGCTTACAGCATCCTCAGATGGGGAGTCATCTGAGAGGGAGCCTGAGCACCCATCTCTAAGCTTTAAGCAGAAACCCTCCATGCTACCTGAAGCCACTGGACTCACAAAGCTGCAGTGGTGGACAGGTTGCTGTTGAAGATGTTCTGTTTTACATGGAGTACGGAAACACCCAGAGAATCAGGCTACAGATCCCAGGTCTTCCTTTCTGCTGGCTGAGTAGCTGCTGTAGGTGTTGAGATAAAGATAGTTAAGAGGACCCTATGCAGGTGACGAGGCTGCAGCTACCCATCTTTTCTACTGAGAAATGTTTAGCAAAGTTCTGTTTGCATTGCTGTGGACATAGAGCATCTCTGCAATAGAGGACCGTTTATCCCTTCTCACAGTAACTGTGAGCCAGAAGTAAAAAAAATGAATGTGGTATTCATTAGTGAATTTTGGGCTTTTACTTCTAAGGTTATGGTGAGGAACTTTACAAGACTTTCTTAATTCCATCATCTTAGAATTTATTTTTAAATGCATTCTTTCTAATTTATCTCATTGAATGACTATTGCACAAACAGAAACATCCCACATTAGACAAATACAGATCCCATTTGAGTTAACTGAATCATCCTTTTCAGTGTGCAATTTATTATTCAAGATGTACACATCCAAACATTGCATAAGAGCTCTCTTCGTTCTGAAATTACCAAATATATTTAAATATTTATAAAGGAGGAGACAAATAGCTTCAAATAACTTTGTGAACTTCTAATTGTTTTCAAAATAGGTTCAAAGGAGTATAAAAATTCCAAGTGTAACTCAGCATACTGCTACAGGGTTTGTGCCCACAGGCATGTGGAGCTCCCTGGGCAAAATCTCACCATTATCCACGAATCCTTTATTATTTAGCAAGATATCACTTCCCTCAGAGCAACCAGTGAGCTCATGTTGTTGACTTCTCTGGGAGCAGAACTGCCCCTGAGATGACCAATGGCCATACCTTGACTTCCTGGTGCCTGCAGCACCCCTTCTAAGAGCAAGCCTCATGCCTCTGACATCTGTGTGCCACTGCCATTCCTGACCAGCACCATCCTGCCCTGGCAGCTGATCTAACACCACAGTCTGATTAACAAAACAAACAAAACCAGGGCAAAGACTTAGGTTTAAATCACTCACTAGAAGAGATTATTGAATAGAAAATTATGAGAGTTTGCTTTTCCTAGCAGCAGGAAACAAGAATTTTAAACAATAAGCTCTTTAATAACAAACATTATCATTGTTGCTGGGCAATTGTCTCAATTTTCTTCATGAATAAGGGAGATAAAAAGGGAGTTTTACTCACAGGCTGAAAAACATAACAATTTTTTCTTTCTCTAGGTATTTGTCAAGGATTGTGGATCAGCCCTGTCAGACAGGCACAGGGAAATGTTCTGTAGAAGTAACAGAGGTGGATTAACCTGGTGGGGCTTCTTCACAGGCCTGCTGCAAAACTCGACACATTTCATCCATCCTGCAGGGATAATTGCAAGTTCGTTGGTTCCTCCTAAAACACTTTAAACTTTCACAGCATTCAGCACTCAGAACTGGTATTTCTTAACAAATCCCATGTCACATAAGGTTCTTGGAAACTCTTTTTCATGTGGCCTTAAATTTTACTTCCCTGCGCTTTCCTATTTCTTCCTTTCTTTCTCCATGCTTTTCTCCCCCAGTATATTTTACTACATTTTGCTCCCACAGAGAAGACAGATGTGGCATCTGTTGACAGGGGCAATGCAAAGAAGCCCCCCATGTCCTCTGTGTGTCAGCACTTTCACCACTGCCTGCTGCAAGGAATATTCTGAAAAAAGAAAAACCATCGTATTTTCTTGCTTACCAGTGCTTGGACCCTTGGCAGTGTCTTTGTAAATCTGCCTTTGGTATTTGTAATAGCCAGTCCCTTACCCATTGTTAAGGTCCCTATATGTAACCGCTGAACGCAGTTAGGAGATTTGGCCCAAGTGCTACTGTGAAGGAAGAATTATCAATGCCTGGTGAACATACTCAGAGCTGGAGAACTTTACAGGAGGAGGCAGAACTCAGTGCTATAAAAACCCAATGGAAAGGGAGGAGTTTTGCAAGCTGTTAAAAACCAATAGATAGTTGCTATTTTGTCTTTCCTTAATTCCTGTGCACCCAGTACCTGTGAATACTGCAGCGGTATCATTTCTCTGCAAAACTGGAAGAAAAATTCTCCATAGCCAGTGCAATTCCTTTTAACATCCATTTCCCAGAAAATGAGGCTGTTTTGCTTTCTGCTGTGACTGAGAACCTCCAGCTCAGTGCACCAAGTGCCTGTCTTCATTCGTGAGCGTTGAAAGGACTGACAGCCCCGTGGTCATTCTGCTCAGGCTTGACCCTGCATCACCCTGGCTGTGCCTGGTGCCACAGCAGCAGCTTTGGGTACTCGAGCATACATGAAATTCCCATGTTCAATTGTCTATTCCCTATGGATATCACAGTATAGGTTTTAAGACTGATAGGACTTAGTTACTGTCTGGTCCTATGTGCTGCAGAATGAGAGCCCTATGCCCTGCTGGAGGATTGGGTGCACAGTCTGGGGAAAGAGTGAGGTGGGTAAGATGGGACTTCACTTGAAGGAGGCATGGCACCATCCCTGGGAAGGGGTGAAAGGGGGGGGTGAAAGGGGAAAGCAAAGAAAGGAGGGGATATGTGCTTTAGGGGCAGGAGGAGCTCTAATACTTGCAGTGAAAACGAAAGGAGCCCCAAGGCAGATTGTGTGAGACCAGCTACTCTGTCGTTATAGTAAGTTCCCTTAAGGGCTACCTAGAAAAAAAATGCAGCAAGGAAGGGAACAACTTATTTAATTTTTTAAAAAGCAAAAACAATTCTCTGCATGTCTTGGAGTTCATGGCTTTCCTTGACATTTATAAATCAAAATGTTACTGTATAGATAAAATACAGAACTTTACTCCAAATCATGCTTAAATATTAGAAAAAATTTACATAAGCCCAAGTATTCAAAGACTGAATACTCAGTTGTATTTCATCATGATGGCTTTCACTGATATCCCTTTCTTGGTGATGATTTAGTTATGACTCTAAGTAAAATTCCATTCAAAACCAGGCCCCAGTAATAATTTATTGTTGGTCACAGTTTCTTAATAGCAGTCAGCCATAAAAGTTTCTTCTCTACCTGCAGATTTCCAGACAGTCTCTGTCTCCTTGAACATTTTGGGTCATGCCATAAAATGCCTTCCCAGATGATTTTCCAGGACTGTGGCAATTCTTCCTGCATGTGCCTATTGCTCAGGGGTATTTAATCGCCGTCTTCCAAAGCACTGTTCTGTGCTGCAGTCCTGGCAAAGGTGATGAAACTCCACAGAGACTGAGAGAATGTGAATTAGATATGTTCTGAGGTTTTTCTGCAAAACCCTCTGTGATATCAGGCAAGTTACTCTGTGCCTGGTGAGATGGAATAGCTGTGGATGTCAACTGGTACCCCAGTTTCATGGCTGTTAAAGTGTAGCTCAATCCATAGAAAGTCCTGGATTGCAGTATATTTGAAAATAAAGCCATAGGTACCTAAAGCTAGACACCTGAAACAAAAAAACCTTCAGTGAAATGTGGGTCTCCATTTTATTTTACCTTTACTTTCTGGCCACAGGAATAAACTGTAGCTTCAGAGAACTATACGTTTGGTTAAAGTAAATTTTATTTCTACATGATAGATGAGTCCTGGGGACTTGTTTGGTACACGTATGCATTTGTGTACATATACATGAGAAGGGTAATTTCACAACTCCTGCAAAAACGCTTTTTGATACGGCTTTTTTTATGAAACCCCCAAAGAGGGATTTTACATTACAGATTCATTTTGGCTGACAAATGTATTTTAAATACTGCTCCTTATATCAGCTCTGCCAGCTCTTCTTTGCTAATAAATTTGAGATTTAGGAATTGAGACAAACAGAATGTATGGAAATGAAAACCTATATGATATGAACAGTGTCAGTCACTGAGTCATAAAACCTAATGTATTGTAACCCATTAGTAGTAATTCTAGCTGTATCTGGCTGTTGGGAAGGAATGGATTAAAATATTTCAAAAGGCTAAGAAAAGACAAATTTCAACTCAAGATTCAAAGCTGAGGTGAATTGTTTGCCTTCAAAGCAAGAAAGGAAGATAGATAGATAGAAGCAGCATCTTCAGCTCTGTGTAAGGCAGTGCTGCCCGATGGTCTTATCTCACACGATTATTCTAAGGCTGTTTGCCACAGCCAGCCCTGTGACCACCCCATGGCCTATGGCAAACAAAAATCAGGCTCAGAGGATGCTTTGCTTTGAGGAGCTGCTGTGTAAGGTTCCACCACAAACGTAAAAATCTCAAACCTATCCCAGGACTCATATTTGTGTTCAAAGGGAGAGAAGTACTACCTGTTCTGTTCATCTTTTATGGGCCGTGCAAGCTAAGGTTTTGCTCAAATGGGAATTTCTCTTGATGTCATATTTAAATAACCACCTTCCACCCTTACTGGGATAATGGGGATGAGCTCAGGGTCAGAACTCCTTAAGGAAACCATCTTGAAACCTCCTTCATGCCTGTGGGTGTCTCTGCAAGCAGATTTATTGAAATCCTTAGAGTTACTTTGAAACAACCCTTTAATCAAGTAAAGGGGAGCAGAATACCTATGGCCTGGTAGCTTTGGAGTCCTTTTTTCCTCTGAATGCTGATCAAGCTCTGGGGTTATTGTGCAGTCCCTCTAACGTTATGCTTTATGGGAAGAAAGTGGATCTCACAATGGTTCCTTGGGTTTCCTGCTCATTTCAATAAATCTGAACAAAAGCAAGGGATTTTTGCCAATTTCCACTGAAAAACTTCACCCAGCTCTACAGAGTCTCACAAAACTAAATCTATTTGAGGCACTGCTGGAAATTTAGTGATGCATTTGCAGCTCACATCTCCTATTCACTTCTGTACATTCATCTGGTCCTAAGGGAAAAGATAATGTTTTATCTAAGGAAGCAGCAATGTTTTTATTTAAATCTAAAATTATTAATTTGAAAATAGGCATAAATTTACCTATGTTTCTGTCCTCAGAAAAATTTTCCTTCCTTACTTGAAAGTGCAAGTTGGTAAATCTATGAAGATTTCAAGTAATTAAATTTCTTATTATACTTTTTTTATTCAAAACTAGAGTTAACCAGAAAACTTTGATCAGAAAGGCATTTAAAAGAAAAATAATTGTTAGAAAAACCCCAGTGTTTTCCTGGTGAAAAATTGTTTTTTATACAGATTTGAAGCAATTCCCAGTGTTCTGTGAACTGTCATGAGCTGTCTTGAGTTTGCAGGATTCAGGGACTCCTGGCTTCTTTTCTCTTTTCATTCCTCTCACAGGACAGGATTTGTAGAAAATGGTATGTCCCTTCGAACAACCCTTTGGACATGCTACACAGCATGTTTGTAGGGCACACCACACTGAATTTGTTCCATCCTCTTGCCCACAGAAATCAATCAGGTAATCATCAGCCCTGAGCTGAAATTCCCATGAAGCAGTGGAAAATATCAAATAAACTTAGCAACAAGATCAATTCAGTGTGACAAAACAAAGCACTCTGATTGTGCAAATGCTGAAGTGATTTATTCTGATATCCCTCAAAATCATACATCTCAACTTTTGCCCTGAAATGGGATGACAAACATAAGTTTAAGGCTAGCATTTGCTGCAGTCTGGATCTTCTAGCTCAGCACTGCTCAGTTTGGTGGAACAGCGCAGGAGGCAGCATCCCTGCAACATCCTCCCTCATCATTGTAGTGCAAACTGGAGTGAATCCAAACCTCTAAAGGTCACTGACATTTTCCCAGTGCTCAGTTATCAAAGAGCATGTAACTTTTGTGGTTTCATAGTGAGAAGTGATGCCTTGTGCCCGACAGGGTGATAAACGCCTGTGCCTGGGGCCACTGGCACTGTTCTTAAGCTTGTACATGGTCATGCAAGAAATTGTCTCTCCCAAGACCCCTACAGGGATCAGCCCTTCTCCTGCTCACTTGAGCGACTGCTTGGTCTTCAATTTCACCCAGAAAATGCAACAGAAATAGTCACTGGTTTCAGTGAGCAATTACCTATATAGCAGAGCCTTGGGCATGGGAAGGTGAAGAGATTTTTGCTTTTTTAAAACAGCATGCAAAGCGCTCCCTTTTTGGAGCTTTCATCGTGATCATGTAAGTGGTACTTCTAAAGCTTGGACTAGCATTTTTTTTGCAATCTTTTGTCTCTTGGTGGTGTGTGTCTGCTGTGTATTTTGCTCTGATATGCTGCTGAGAGCCACTCAGCTTGCTGCCTCTGCATTATCATTACATCTGCAGTGGGAAACCCTGTGATTGAATGAATCAATATCACATATGGCCTAGTTCTAGGGAGGTAGATTTAATTAGTACAAACCATCACTGATACTGTGTTTTTTCATTGTTAGGCCAAATCTATCCAAAATTTTCATTGTCAGATGTCTGCAACTCAGTGCATGTGGTAACAGTTTTCCCAAGGTCCCAGAAAATTTGATGATCCAAATATTATGAGCCAATCTGGTTCTCAGTGGCAAAATTCCCAGGGCTGGACCAAAGAGAGGACAGGAAGGTGGAAAGTGAGTTTTGGACTGCAAAATGATGAAACCATTGGATGTACTTAACCCCATTAGGCTAATGGGGTCTTAGGGTTACATCCACAGAGACTTCCATGAGGATATGGTGCTTAGGATTTGTGGCCCTGTTATTCTTTGCACATAGTCATTACTGCAGGAGCTGTCTTTAAATAACGTATGTCTGTTTGCACGTTTTGTGGGTTTCTTTTCAAGACGTGAATCTCTCTTAAAGCAGTTAATAGAGGTATGCAGAACAGAGTTTGACTCTGTTACCCTGTAAGAAAAATCATGGAAGAGACTTTAAAGCTCTCCAAGATCTACAAAGCCAGTGTTTTTTCCCTTGAGGTAAACTGAGCCTGGTGAGGGAACACCAGGCAGAGGCAGTCCTGATGCAAAAGTCGCGCTGTCCTTCATCCAAATCAGAGCAATGCCAAAGACCATCCTCAGCTTCCCCACTGTACCAGCACCATTGGCACACATGGATTTTCATCGGAGACTGGGTGGATAGAACTCTGAAAAAATCTCTGCTTGGAAACATTGCCTGAAAGAGGAATGTTTTATTGTATTGACTTATTTTCATTATATTATTATACTGCACATTATAAGGGAATATTACACATTATAAAGGAATAGATGGATAGGACTCATTAAATTCTAATTTACTTGCTATATGATCTTTCAATTTAACTAATGTGTTCTTTAGTTTGATTCCTGGGGCAATACTTGGCACATACATAAAACAACTTGTTACTCTAAGTGAAGAAGATGCCGGTCTTGTTTCTGCCTCAAAGCTGAGCAAAGCTTCAGGGCAGCCCATTCCAGATCCAACCTGATCCTAGTGCCTCAGGAAGGATCCCTGTGTGACAGGAGGTGGTTTTCAGGGCACAGATCAGAGTTAGAGGGCAGATGGGAAGGTAAAAGTGTGTCTTTAGTCCCAGCTGCTCTTGAGAGGAACAGAGCAGTTGGGTCTTGCACCCTGGCCACTCTGGGCATACAGACAGCAGCAACAGCCTGACCAGAGCCCTGGGAAGCCCTGTCCCTCCCAAGCCCTCAGCAAAGCAGACGGATCTGACAGAGGAAGGTATCAAGAAAGCAGAAAAGAAACCTTTGGTGGAGTGGGGGTCTCATGTGCAAGGTTGGCTGCCGTGTGCACCCTGCCTTGGGAATTGCACCCAGGGCCAGGGTTTCTTGCCACATGTGAGGCCTCCAAACCATGCTGTGCAGATCCCAGTACAGGCTGTTGATCCATGTGACACCGTGGACCAGCACAGCACAGCAAACCCAGGGCAAGCAGGCTGTACACCTGGATGGAGGTGGTCAGTACAAAATCCAGGTACAAAGGTCTCACCTGAGAAGAGGAAGATCACCATCACATGTTCCCATAGCAAACTGAAGACTGATTAGCAAGGAACTTGTCTGGAGTTCATCCATCAACCACACAGCCGCAGTACTTCTCTGCCTGGGTTCACCACACCCTTTTGCCAGAGGAGCAGTGAAATATGAGGGGGAAATTACTTGGAAGAATCTCACAGGAGTTCATGTGCAGGGATTTCGCTAGTGAGAAACTATAGCATTATCCAAAAAAATCTCACTAAGGGTCATACGTCAACCCAAGCACCTTCCATGTCCAGGAAATAAAATGGCTGTAAACTTAACAGTGTCTATTGCCTGCAACAAGCTTTGCTATGGCTCCTTATCCTTGGTGTGGAGGGCAGACATCCCACCCACAGGGTGAGTGGGCGGAAAAAGAAAGTAGGAGAACATTTAGATCAAAACCTTTTCTTCTATAACTGGACAGCAAGAGGAGGAAATTAGTTTCCTGTATTATGTTAAAACATCATTCAGGGAAGCCCAGGGTCTTCTTAACATGTAAAGCAGGAATAGCCTCTAGAACTTGTTTTTCTCTTTCAGAGAAGTCTAAAATTAGCTGCTAAATGATTCTCATCTCTGCTGGCTAAAAAAAACCACCATCCACGAATTACTCATGTTTGACTTAATTTGAATAAATGTACTATCACTGACATGATTGCTAATTATCCTTGTACTCAGTTACTCAAATTAGCATCCTATGCCATGTCCAAAACATTCTCCTCTGCTCAACTTTCTAGCTCCTGCATTTGGCTCTATTTTGCTAAAATTGCTGCAAAGAATTGTTTTACTTCAGAAAATAGAATATATGAACAATATTCTAAAATGGTTTGGTTATGTTCACCAAGTATTTCTGGCTTTGCATAAATAAGCAATTACATCTAACCTTTCAAAATGTCTGGTGCAAACTGTGTGAAAATTATTCTAACAGTTGAAACTAATTGAATTCAACACAATCATAAGATATCAGAAAAGCCTCTGATAATCCTATTACAGGATTACAAAAAATCTTGTGGGAAAATATAATCAGTATATATATATATTGGACCTGGTGTCCTGTCATGTGTCCTGTCGTGTGTCCCTATCTTTAATACTGAGCGTAAAAAACAGGCAGGGCATGATCAGCCCTTCCATTTGGCTGATAAGATGCTTAGCTCAAGCATAAGATGCCTTCAAACTGATTCCCAGTAGCTCAGCTGCCCAATTTCACATGAAGATAATAATAATGAAAATTCTACGAAAATAAATTTATATAGAGCAATGTTTGCTAAAATCTCATTCATCAGTTTTATGCTGGCTTTTCTGTAAGTGTCCCAGAGAGCTGTGAACATCCATCCCCTAAAGCCTTGGGAAGTCACCCAGCACTGGCCCCCATCAGCAGTCCCAGCCATCGCAAGGAGAGCAGGCTCTCAACTTGTCTTATTAAACTTTTCATACTGCTATTAAGGCATTTAGGATCTTTCATTTCCTCCATTTTCACCTCTCTCTTTCCTTTTAAAATCACTAATAGTCCTTCACAATTTTTCCTGGTAGAGATCTTAAAATGCAGGCACAAAATGTATTATCCCCCACAACCCTTCTACACCTCAACATATTCCATTAGCTGAGAGGAGAAGCTGACTCACTCTCTCATAATCGATGCATCTCCTGTATAATGTAAACAGTCAGGAAACTTGAAATACAGCATTTCTAAGGGATTGTTTATAATCTGTTCACTCAATCGTTTCGCTAATCCAATTAAATCTGCTGATCCTGTTGAAGTGTGTAAAGCCATTTGCTTGAGCTACCTTTAACATGCATCTAAATTATTCTTTGTTTTGTAACCTGTGCAGCCCCAGAGCACGATAATGCTGTTTCAGCCCCACAGTGACACATGCCAGTGTCAAAGTTGACTCCCCGTTTCTACACATAAATCTAAACAAGCATAAACCTGTGCTCAGCTCTTAGGAATTACTTTAACCTCCCAAATAAACTCCCTGTCATTTACCATTTGCGATTAATGTCCACTCTTTTTAAGTAAAACAGTCAAATTAATTCTATTAAAGGTACTGTGTTTGCTAAGCAATGTCATAAATAAAATACACTTTCAGGGAATTATGTCAGTGCTTTTTCCCATTAGCTTTTTTTATTCTCTAGAAATCATCTTTTCCTCAGCTGGTCTAAGGCTGCCTTTCTCTCCCCATTCTTGTCTGCTTTGGTGCTGCCATCGCAAGCACCCCAGGGGAGCCATGGAAGAGATTGGTGGTAATGCACACAGTCACCATGCTCCTCCTGTTAAAAACTGTTCTGCATCTGTCCTTAGAAAAACAAAGCTTTTACCTCAAAGCAGGGCAATCGAGCACTCAGGGAAAAAAAAGAAAAAGAAACAAAACTCAAAACTCTTTCAGTAGTATATGTCACAGCTTTAATTGAATCCCTGTAATTTCAACTGGGTCTTTCAACAGCTTTGACAACTCAGTGAGCCGTTGAAAACTTGTGCTGGAAAAGAGCTTAGTGTGGCTGTAGGCCAGGACAGCTCTCCCCGACAATGTGTGTTAAGGCAGAATTAATCGAAACAGCAACATCCTGCTTGTACCAGTGTGGCTATTGTGTAAAAAAGCCACATGGTTTCATTCCAATACAAGCTCATGTTTGCATCTTCTGTAAGAAGAGTCCTGGAGCAAAGCCTGGCTTATTTGAGTGAGGTAAAGTTAATACTACATCTGTATTAGCCCAGCAAGTAAAATGCAAAAATTAAATAAGTTTTTAGGTACAATAGTTTCCAAAACCATGAAGGGACAGGAGGGGCCATTTCAGAACCTAAAACAGGGTTTCTGTGCTCAAAATTTTCTTTGTCTTCCAAGTCTACCAGGTGGTCTCCTGAAGGACAGTTATCCTTACCTACAAAAATTTGATTCCCTTATGTTCCTAGATAGTGAGGTCTGTACTAGTACAGGGTAATACTGATTCATTTGTCCCTCAGCCTACATGTGCACTCCATGGTGTTTTTTTCTGGACCACCTCATACAGTAAGGTCCCTTTAAAAGACTGAAACCTTTTAAGCTCAAAAAAGGTAAGTATCATTCAAATAAAAATCGAATTTTTAAAAATAAAAATTAGTGGTTAGGTCAGATAGACTGATATAAAAATATTTCTTTTTTTTTTTTTTGCTACACATGTGTCTGTACGTATATAATGTGTAACTTTCCCCTGCCCACCCTTGAAGGTGTGCTCAAGGGCAAGTTCTTATTTCCAGCTAACTCCATGTCTGAAAGGCAATGTATTGTTTCCTGGTCCCTAGGCAAGTCCTCTTTCCCTGGGAAGCCTGTCTTTATCGTATCTGTAGCACAGCGTTTTGGCCTCTCTGCACAAGCCAGAGATCCTCAGCTTCATGCTACAATCTCCTCTTAGGCCATCCTTTGGTCTTTGGAGCCTTCTGTCCTAGAGCAGAAGGGACATGGCTCCAAGAAAAGGCACCATCTGCCCCAGCCTGGAGCAGACACCTCCACTGGAATACGGGTCAATGAGTTGCCCCTGAAGCCTGCTTCACAGCAGCATAGAAAGGTTATGGATACTTGTAACCTTGAAATGAAACCCACTGACATTTATTTATTTCCTGGAACACAGACATGATTTCTGAAATTTAATATACTTAGTACTGCAGTTGTGAACCAGACATCTAGAACTTTTTACAAGGGCAGTTAGTAATAGGAAGGGGGAATACTTTTAAATTGAAAGTAGATTTAGGTGTTAAGAAGAAACTCTTTACTATGAGGGTGGTGAAGCACTGATTCAAGATTCCTGGAGAAGTTGTTTATGTCCAATCCCTGGGAGTGTTCAAGGCCAGGTTGGATGGAGCTTTGAGCAACCTGGTCTAGTGGAAGGTACTTCTGCCCATGGCAGGAGTAGAAGATCTGTAAGGTAGTTTCCAACCCAAACTGTTCTATGATTCTATCAATAACACCTATGGAAGTTCAAGGAGTCTGTTTCACAGAGTGGCTACTTTGGCTTCCTGAGAGCCCAGGTGGGACGGGACATCCCCTTCACTTTGTGACAGTCCAGAATTTTCCATAAACCTTGCCTCACTACAGAGCAGCCCAAAAATTTCTTCTTTCATTTACATGATCAAAAACCTCTCAGTTTCTATTTAAACCTCCACCAAAAAGGCCTAATTTAATTCCGTTTTTAATGTTTTTTACTTTATGCTCCTACTTTCTGAATTCCAAAGGGCATTTCTTGTTTTTCACAAGCTCACTTCATATTCTATTCTCTTTGAGGTGAACAGTCACCTGACTTTGCAGAATTCACCTTCAGTCAACAGATGCAACTTTGCTCTTACAAGCATTTATCCCTTCCTTGAGAAGCGTGTTCCAAATGTTATTTGTATATTTGACTTCAACAAATGTCAAGTTCTGTCCACATTCAAGACCCTGATCCCGTCTGCACAGTGGTCTGAACTATGCAGGTCCTTCCATTTCTCAGTACATTATCTGCTGATCCAATCTTGAAGAATGAGAGGCATTTACAACAGGTCAGGTTACTAAATTATGGGCATGAAAGAGCTCAGTCTGCCTCTGAATGAATGAGTAGAAAAGGAGGAAAGTAAGGGAGAACTGGGGCACAGGAGTCATTCTTTGTCTCTTTGCTGTTTGATCTCCATGGATTGGGTTATTTCATCTAGATCAGAATGTAAACAACATGGTGGAATGAAGGAGTGTCAGAGGCGTGTCTGTGTTGACCAAATAGATCATCAAAACTTCTTAACATAGTAGTTTACCTGGGTAACAGAGTAGATATGAAAAATTGACTGGTGCTTTCCAGACAGCTGGAAACTCAATGACTTGGGAGTTGAGGCTGCTATAGGGGAAATTGTCCAGGACTTTATGAAATTTCTCACCTGCCATTCACAGAAAGGCAGGATGAGTGACACTTTTCCCCTGAGTTCAGATGTACATCGAAAATAAGCATGAATCCCTCGTTCTAGCCCTGCTATTCCCAGCTTTCAGGCCTGGCTGAATAAAACCTGGTCTGGTTCTAAAAATGCATTTTGTGAAGATCATCTGCCTGTGGGTCAGGGCATAGATTTCCTCCTATTCATCCATAGGCTAACTTGTTCAAGACTGTGCCACTTATAGTTGCCTACAGAATTTCCCCCAAAGCTGCCTGGTGTCCTGCCTGAGCACCTCTGAAATGGCTCCTCTCCACCACATTGTAAAACTAGTCCCATGCTCATCTTGAAACAGTGTTTTCCCTAGTGCCTTCAACGCCATCCTCTTGGTCTGCTGGTTGGCTCCCTCTGTGTCCTTTGGAGATTCAATCCTCTTGGAAGGCTGGTGGCCACTTCTATTGGCACACTGTTCTAAGGAGCCCCCTTATAAACACAGCTTCAATGGCCATTTCTGTGATTATTTGTATGTTAAACACATTTTCGAGGTACTTCTTAAAAATAAGGCTTTGGTCCTCCTTTCCGACACCGCTCACAGCAGTTTAATGCTTGGCTCAGGATCTTCTCTCAGCTACTTTAGTTAAAAACACTGTCTTGACTTTTGCTCAGGTTAAATCTGGGTGGGCACCTGTGGTGCTGTCTTGCAGTGTTCTTGCAACCTTGATAAATTTGTTTTGCCATTTTCATAGCCACGAAGAATGCTGCTGTTAAAAATAACTTCTAAGCACACTATTTTAACTGTGCCAAGTCTTTCTGAACATCTGCCTACTAGAAAATTTTTGTCTATTACATTCAGTGTCTTCAAGCCTCTTTAGGATTTACCTCTACAGACACTGTAGCATTTACTGGCAGTAAATGCTCAGTGACAGAGCTCAGGCTCTGTTCATATGTGCATAAAAGGAGAAAATACCAAATTAACTCAGACCTGCTGAAAATGTGGAGAAATACCAGCAAAACCTTGCTGGCTTTAACATTTTCTGAACTACAGACCCAGCATTCCAGTGCAAAAAACAGTGATAATCCCAGAAAGTCACAAAATAAACTATGCAGAATAATTTACTTTCTATAAGGCCATGTCAGGTTGTGACATCAACTGTCCCCAAAATAATGCATGGAACCGTCCATCCCTGGAGGGGAGAGAAAGGACTGTGCAAAGAGTCTTCTAACTGGAAATTGATGAAACTGTCGTTTAACTGTCGAATGGAGTAAAACTACCCCAAACCCTCTTGTACAGAAAGAAAGAAGAACATTTCTGGCATTTATAAAGATACCTAAATACACAAAATGATGCTGCAAAAATTGATGACTGAAGGTACCACAGTGCTGAGTATCCTGTATTTATCAGAATACCACGGGAAACCCCCTGCTACCACTGTGCAGATGAAAACTTTTCTTTTTCTTATTATGTCCTTCCTGAATGCCTATTCTGTCTTGAATATCAGCAATTTATGGTGATTCACAGCCTGGGAAGTAACAATATGACTGAAACACCACACACACATAAGAGTTCTTGGCTGAGGAAGCACCGGGGAGAAATGCAGATGTGAGATCTTTTGGTTGAGAGAATACTTTGTTATGGCAGCAGATGTTTTTCTATCTCTTGTTGCCAGAGATGTTCTTTATTACATGAACATACCAAAAAACTTGCTAGGACTGTTAGACAGCTGTCACAGTGTTCAGATTTGGGATATGAGAGTGTAGCATGGGTTTTATTTTCATCTGAGCAAAATGGCTGGATAACATCCTGCAGTGGTAGAGAGTATAAATAATTCAGCTGCTTAGAGAGTTTTATAAATAAAAATAGGAATTATTTAACACCACTTTTTAATTTGTAATAAGACCAGCTAGCCACTCTTAAAATTCTTTTTTAATTTTAAAAAAGAAATTAAATCAATTTTTTAATTTAATTTATATTTTTTCTTTGTGTCTCTCTTTTTTCATAAACAATAAATATAGGATTTTTCCCTCAGGAGTTATTGTACTTGCACTGGCTTTGATAAAGTCAATCTCTTTTGGTAATTTTTAATTAAATCAGTGTAATATATCCTTCTGTCTTTGTTGTTGCTGCAGCTTCCTTCAGCATTCACTGTATGATATTAGAGGAAGAAAAATAATTCTGTGTCAGAAATGCAGGATTATTATCAGAAGATATCTATTATTTTTGTGCTTTTTACAGTTTTCATTACACTTCAGAAATGCAAGTAATATGTATTCACCAATGTCACCAGGTAGTTTGAGCTCTAATTTTCTTTGCTTACAATTTTAGACCCTTAAAAAGTGGACACTGTATTCGGATAAGGTACTGCTTCCTACCTATTTTTGCAGGGTGTCAGCCTGATATTACTCCTCTGAATTACCAGGTCATTAAACGCTGTGAGATACTAGCTGGTGTTAACAATCATGTTCACATAGCTCTACCAAAAGTGGTTCAAATGGTTATTGTCACCTGGAGGCCATTTCCCCCAGTGCTGAAAACATTAAACCTGATTGTGTGAGCTCTCCAGGCTGCTTCACAGCAAAGTAGCCGTAAATTAACAAATCATCTTCAGCATAAGAGGTCAGGAAGCATTGTGATGAGATGAAACCTGAAAAAAGGTAAGCTAAATGATAGGCTGCAATTACCTTACATTTTCTTAAGTTACACGGAATAAAAAGCACTTCTTAAGTCATATCAATCACAAGAGGAAAACAAAAGATACAGGGTCACCAGTGCAGGGAGAGAGGGGTAGTCTGAAAGCATTCTAAGCATGGTCCCTGCCTAAATGCTTACAACGAATTTGTTTTGAATACCTCTGGAGTGTGATGGCAAAGGCAGGAGCAGGATATGAAAAGAGAAATCTGAGGAAGGAATAAAAATCAGCTTAATGAGGAGGGGCATAAATCCACTTTGTGGAATGAACTGTCTTCAGAAATGGTATGATAGCAAGAATTTCAAATAAATCTCTTGAGCTGTGAGACGTGATTGAGAAAGTGAGCCAGGCAATTGAAAGTGTAGCTTAATATTCATGTTAGTTTTTAAGTATCTGTGAACGTTATTAGCACACAGCCAGCCTGTATTGCTCTGCCATGCTAAAGGTGAGCCAGCTGTGTCCCTGCCTTGCACAGACTCGGTAAAAGGCTGTTGGGGCACAGGCTATCCTGAGTCTGTGGGCTCCTCCCAGGCATCCTGCTGTTATCTCAAATGATGCACTGGCATGAAAAGATAGGCCATGGAGCATATGGCAACTGCGGTGCCATAGAGCAGATTGAATTTGCCGCTAGAAAAAAAACAACAATGAGGACAAAATGAGGACAGCTGCTGAATCTCTTTGCTAGATTCAGCACAGAAAACCACACCAACAAACATCTTTTATGCGGTTAATAATGTTCCACTCAATAAGCTTTTACAGTTCCATTGTAAAAACATCAAATATCAATTTATTTGTTTAATGCACTTACTGAGGTACCTCATATATTTCCTGAGCAGTGGAGGCTCATCATGCCACAGCATGATGACCTCTACTCATCATGCTGCAGCCTCTCTTCGTGCTACCATGTAACTGATGCTAGGAAGGTTTTCCTGCCATCCTGCAGTCTTAGGATGTCTCAAAGCAGGAGTAACCCCTTGCACATCTGCCTTGTCTTATTTACATTCATAAATCCAGTCTGATGCCTGTCTGATTGACTCAGAAATAGGTCAGAAAAATCCTGTTTCTGCATTGAATTGTACTAGTTATCCCCCCAAACATGAGATGCTTCTCCCCTCCTCCTCTGTGTTCTTTTTCAAATCTGAAAATTGTCATCTCGGTTGCAAAGGGAATTTTCTGTTTTGCCCATCCTTGCCCTAAATGTGAAAAACAATATGTGTTCAGTTTGTGCTCTCATAACTGTGCTCATTCCTTCTCTTTCCATTACATGCACACATCCTCTGCAAACTCTTTTTACTAATACATAATCCAAGCAGAAACCCTCCTCCTCTTCTCAGACCCTGTTTCAGCACATTTGCCCTCATGAATAACTCCTTGGTAATGCCAGAGCATTCCCATCCCTACCAAGGAACAGATGGTTGGAGTTTACAATGGCATGATGAAAGAAAACTCTATTTGTGACAGCATGTAACTTTGATTCCTAACTTAGGGCATGTTCTAATTACATTTTCCATTTGCAGCCCTGTGTTTATTTCCACATTCAATTCTAAATTGGTTCTACAATCAATTTTAAAATGTAATCTTTTCAACTGCTCAGCTGGATTCAAGAATCCCACTTCTTGTGGTTGTCATGGACAAGTATTGTGTTTTCAGTTTATGACCATATATCATAATACAGAGAGACCAACATTATCCTGGTAATGCTTCATTTAACTGATATTACTATGACGTGTTGGAAAATAAGCATAACAGTACAATCTATTTGAACACAAAGGATTAGTTGCTAGAGCAAGATGCAGACCACACAAGCCACTCTTGATCTCCTTTCTCTTTCTTTGTTCTGCTCAGTTCTTCGTGCATGATGAACATGCCTGCAGCCCAACTCCAGCTGTCATGGAACCTCTTGTGCTATTCGTAGGAGTAACTATTGATTTTAGGATTGTAGAAGATTGATCACTGCTGAGTCTGTTTGTGGGACTGAGGCACCAAAATATAATTTAGGGAGGTTCCAGACAACCTGTGATGTAGTTCCTTTAGTTATTAGTGAAAAGCAATATTTTGATTCTATTTTTGAGGTAATCATTTTTATCTGTCACAATGTTTGTTTTCATTCATCCCATTCCCAGAGAAAAGTTGTGTTTAGTCTCTTATACTAGCTGATATACATGTGTACATGTACATACACACACACACATTCATATATATATATACATACATATACATATACACATGTTCCAGGTTTCTGGAGGTAAAAGGTTTCAGTGTCATTAAAACAAATGTTAGTCCAAATAAAATTATATTTTAGTTTTCTTTCCATGAAAACATAGAAATTCCAGCTTGGCATCCAGATGTGCAAGAAAACCTGTTAAAACAACAATGAGGTAAACTGAAATTTATGTTCAAGCGGACACCTGATTTATGTTTAGTTCTAGTAAGCTTCTGCAAGGTGATGGAGGCTGAAAAAGCCTGTCTTTCTCAGCTGCGCCACAGGAAGCATAGACACACAGATAGCCCCAGCAGCAATAATTGCCTTGATCTTTCCATTCCATCTACCACTTTGAGGCCCCTCTTCTCCTAGCTTTGCTTTTGGTGACAGTAGTTTCCTATAGTACAAACTCAGTATAGATGAATGTTGAACAAAGCCTAGCTGATGAGCAAGTAGAATCCAATTGATTTTATTATTATAATATTCATCACTAAATTTGTGCAAGAAATTTTTGCATCAGAAATTCTGGCAATTCAACCAGTGGATTAAACCTCAAATTCATTCATGTTCAAAGCCTTTATGACCAGAACATTGAAAAGATCTCTTGAAGATAAAAGCTCAAGACACAATGGGCATATCTTGCTGCCTAACTACACGCATTTCTGAAGAGAAGAAAATTACATAAGCAGTTCATGAAACTGTTTTTACAGAGAAGCTCTTCTTAGAGGATCAGGAGTAGAATTTCATAAAGATTGCTACCTGTTCTAATGCATTTTCTTTCAGGTAAAAGAAAAAAGAATTAGTGTCAACCAAGATGAATAATATAAAACTTTGATTCAAAGTTCAAAAGACACCAGTAAAACCACAGTGAACTTGTTAGCGTCATGACAGTCAATCCAACTTTTTTTTTTTTTCAATGTTGTCGTAATTTAGGATATTCCTTGCTAAACAAGAAAATTTTGTTAAAATGAAAGTAATTGGCTATACCAATGAATTTGTTGCTCTTCAAAATTCTCTAGCTAAAGGGATTGTTATTTCTGGAGGCAGATGATGGAGCAAACCATGGGAGTCTTCAGAACATAATAGAGATTACTGATTGGTAGAAAGCTTTCTAGTTATGAATTTTTAGTGCATTAGATTCTTCAAACACTCTGTCAAAATTTTGCGACAATTACATCTGAGAAACAGGGGACATGAAACCGTATTGTTTGCTAAAAAGTCCAGGTTTATAACTAATAGATCCAAATAGTTATCAACTGAGTTTTGGTAGGTTTTCCCATCTCTTCCTGCACATATCATATAATATGCATAATAATATCCAATAACATGCTTTTAAATACTAGACTGAATTATTTCAGCATGTTATTTAAGGGTCACACAGCCTGCTTCCAATTACAGCAGCCATCACAGACGAAAGAATAATTTTGCTAGTGGTATACTCCATAATAAGGATGTGAGACCTGGAGAGGGAGGAGAAATGTGGGTCTTCTCAGAATTTTTATTGCAGAATATGGTCTTTTGAAGATCTTACTTCTGGAAATTGCTCCTGAGGAAGACTAAGCACCAAGAGTGGGACAAGAAGTGTACAACCCAATGTCCTTGTCCAGAAAATTACTTATTTTACCTATTCTAGAATTTAGAGGTGTCCACACATGATCTGTAGGATGAAGGGAATGGTTGTTTATTCATTCTAAAACAGTCAGATTGTTCTGATTTATGAGTGATTTTGAACAGAAAATGATAAGCGCAGGCATTAATCCAAACTACTTAGAGTTGCAGGAAACCCGATGGAAACAGGAGTTACTACTACTGCCACCTGTCACTTCCATTCCTTCAAACTGGATATGTATAGAAACAGGTGTCAATTAAGATTTAAGTACCTATGGCAAATCTAGCACTGAGCGAGATAAATAAAATAGCTTATTCTGTTTATTATTGAAGTTGCCAGCTGGGAAATTAACCATAATACTTCGGAACAGCTACAAATTGGTTTCAAATTATAGGAGGGAAGTAGGAGGTAACTGAGCCACCAGTTCAGCTGGAAGAAAAAATGAATAGCACATCTGGGTCAATCCGTGCTAAATTTAGCTATTCATGGACTTGCTGTGACAGGGAGATCCAGATTAGGTTTAGCTTTGGTGGAAAAAGTCAGGAACAGGTAATTGTTCATACCCGTAGTTCTACACTGTGTTTTCCCAGTGGAGTAAGTCTTGATTATGCTGAGCCTGATCTTCACCATTTTTACAATAACGTCTCTAAATAGATGTTTCCACCTTCACTGTGTATTTGCACTATCTAGAAACACTTTCTCTGCTGCACAGTATGCCTTTGGGTGCCTGTCTGTGTGTAGATTTGTGTTTGAAGTGGACAACTTATCTCCTCTTTCCGCACCATGATTTAGACGTTCAGGGACTTTGTGAAGAACGGATACCTGGTGGTGGCTGCATCTTGACAGAACAAGAACCAGATCCACACCTTACAAGTCCTGCTGGTGGACAACCTTCTTGGTGCCAGCAACCTAATCCCTACTTAGCTTTCCTGCTCAACCTGTCTTTTCTTCCATCTCTACTTGTTCCTGTTCCCAAGTCACCACCTCCTCCTCCCATAGAGACTTTTCCACACTTTCTACTGCAGTTAAACAAGGGCAGGGGGCTCCTTCAATTGTTTGGGTACCAGCCAGATCCCACTCTCCAGAGAAGGTAGCTGCCTCAGCCAGCAGCATCTCTGGGGCTGCCTAGTGGATCACTCTATTCCAGTTACATCAAGGCTTTCTATCAAAGACAACCAAGTAATTCTTGGACTGCAAATCCAGGGCATGCTGTGAGAAGGTGTACAACCTACTGCCAGTATTGGTCATGGGTGTTTGTATGGGACATGAGTCTTGGAGATAACCTTTCAGAGGATATGTGTTCCCCTCCTCTCTCTGGATATAAATATAGGAAGTTCTGTCCCAGTGCTTTTCCAAGGTGTGAGTGGACTGGATCCATGTGAAGATAGGTATGTGCACTTTATTGTAAACAATACAATAAAGTTGTGGTTTTGATTTTTTTCTGCTGATTTATTAGGTGAACAGAATTTTTTATAACCAAATTTCCTGAGCAAAAGCTTGTAATTTAAAATAGGCACTTTCTGTGAATAGTTTGAACTGATATTCAAGTCATGTGACTCAAAAAGACTTTTGCCATTAAATTTTGGTATAAGTATTCTTACAGAAAGTGAACAGAAAAAGACTATGAAGTCAGTCAAAGCACATTTATTTAAAAAAAACATTTCCTGAACAGATTCTGTTGTATTCATGCATTAAATGTTTCTGAAACTTGAAAGGAGATGTAATGGAAACAGTGACATCAAAGACATTAAGAGTCTCCACAACAAGAATTTGGAAAATGTAATTGACATCTCTCAAATTATTTACTTTGGGGAAAAAGCTATTCATATTTTATTCCTTTTCTGAAAGACTATTATATCATATTATGATGTGATGAAGGTAATGATCTGATTGATAATGATTTTTATCCTGTTTGAATACTGTTTGCTAGGCCCACTGTTTCTGTGAACAGTGTGGATATCTGCAGTCAGGAAAGTGGTATTTGCAACAGAAAGCCCCTGGGTCCTCAGGTTCACCAGATCCTGCAACCTCTAACAAAATCAAAAAACCATAATCTATGTATATTTTTGAATGTTTACTATGCATTACAATTTTTCATCGGTTTGATACTATAACAAACATAAATTCAGAGAGCCCCTGTAATGAAAGGCAGTGTTGGAGGACAACTTATTTCATTTGAACCTATGATATGTTAGTCTACAGCAGTTCCTATGCTAAAACTATATTTAAGCATATTATACTGAGACTGGGTTTTAAATAGTAATTAGATAGTTACACTTGTGAACACAACACATTGATGTCTGTCTATTTATAACTTCATTTTGGAGTTGGCAAAAGAAGTAAAATAAATTTTTTAATATGGTTTTATGTAGATTTAAACATGAAAGCGAAAAGTCAACTAAATGGGTACAAAATTATATATTCTAAATTGAATGCTTTACATTCCCCAGGAACACCAAAAACATTTTCCTGTAATGTTCAGAGTCACCTAGAAAGTCTTTGTAAAGCTGAAACATGTTCAGCTGCCTGATGTGCCAGATTGAGAGAAGAATTAATCTTTTGTTCTTGATTTTTTGAAATAAACTGAGTGAATTCACAAAGGCAGCAGTGAAATACACTAAACATAAAACCAGGGCACCAGATTTATGAAATGGTTGCTGTTCTCCCTCATGATAATATACTGTTATTATCTCTATTTGTCAGGATATTTTTGCCATTTTGAGATTAATCTTATTTTCGGTTTTCTGACAGACATTAATACCTTTCTTTTACTATCTTGGCTTCTAAGGCTTTCAACAGATTTTCAACACTTTTAGACTGTATTGTCTGAACTTTTCACCTGTATGAGGGGAGCAGCTATTTGCATCATAACTCTGTCTTGTTTGTAATTACCTTATCTCTCAAGAGTGTGATTGTTGTATTTTTTTGTGAATAACATTAACATTTTTGAGACTTAGAAGTAAAAACTGAAGACCTGCATTGATTTTAAGTTGATTTACATTACTTTAAACAATTATTTTGGCAATATCCCTTTGCTTAGAAACAAATACCAGCGCTCCCACAAGCACAGTGTGCTCTAGGGCTCTGGCAGCAGCCAGGAAAACTCACTCTATTGTCTTGTTTTGAATTTAATTATATTTGTGAAATCACAAACTTTGTTAAAGATGGCAAAATCCCCTGCTGTTAGGATATCAATTACTGTATGAAAGAGATGACAAATGCAGGTACATGTTGCAAACAACTGTGTAATCAAATAGAATTTTTGTCAAGTACCTAAACAAACTATGAGAACAAGACATGCATATACAATATTTCTTTCTAATATGCTCCAAGATTCCAACTGTTTTCAGCTCCAGAGACCTCCTTAGGCTGATGTGGTTTCTGTGTGGTTAGGAAACCTCTAGTTTACCCTTCCATGAAATTATTCTCTCTTTGACCCCATATGAACAGTTGCTATCTTCAGCAACCTGAAGCAAGGAGTTCAGAGGTTTACTGCATTTTCAATCAAGAATTCCATGCATGACTGTCACCTAATCATGCCTGAGCAACACACAGCTTTTCCAGCCACTGTCACCCGGAACAGCAAAAACAATGTAAGTGGAGCATCATATGCAATTTCTGAACTGCCACTCCACTGGCAATTGCACTCTAAAAACCATGAAGTTTCCAGAAGCCCTTGCAAATTTTCTGTTTCACCAACAATTCAAGAAAGCTGAGACCTTTATAAAAAGTTGATTACTTCTTTTTTGACTATACTTTTATCTTCCAGGGCTTTGGAAGTCTTTCCTTCCCCAGCACTGCCTCTCAGAAAAGGGAATGCCTGAAGTGCAGCTTAGTTTGAAAAAGCAAACATAGATAACACATCTCAATTGCACTTACTACCAGCATCCCACAATGATGGGACTCTAGACAACTTCAGAGAGGTCCATTTTCATTGCTCCTAAGACATGCAACATAAAGTAGCTAAAACATTAGTGCAATGGATGCACATTACTGAAGTGACACAAACAGTAAAATTATCTAATGCTGGGAAAGTACATAATTGGTTGCAAAATCAGTCAATAATTTTTAAATGTGTATTTAAAATGAGGTGCTTTTGAGACTGAAGTGCTTTTTGAGTCACAGTACATGTTAAGTGGCCTTAAAAGAAATGTTTAAAAGTCTTAAACCAGTGTTTAAGCTTTTTCATCTAATTTAGATTTGGACTTGAATCAAAACCCCAACATCAAGTTTTGAATGTCTTATTAATTAATCCCTTTTTATCTGGATTTCAGATTTTATCTGGCTGTCTGACTGTTTCTATCACCTAGGAGTCTGCCCCACAAAAAGTTGGGTTGGCTAAATTGTAGTGAGGTATTTATTTTTAATAAGTCCTATTATGATTTTAGTGTTGTTTACTACATAATCAAGTACTCCCAAGCAGAGACCAATTGTGCCTGTCTGACTTGGAATGTAAAAATCACTACAGCACCATGTCATACTGTAATACTAAATAATATCAAGGAGCAAGTAGAAATTTTATACGAGACTTTCCTGTAGAAAAATGGGATCTTATTGAAATTTTCCGTTAGGAAGATACTCTTTCTGTAGACGTTTCTGTCAGGAAAGTCCAAATGACCTATTGCATGTGTAAATTTTCATGTCTGCCTTAGGTATTTCAAAGTTCTGTGCTCATAATCCCATTTCTGCAGTGATTCAATTTTCCATTGGTCCCCATCACACCAGACTAAGTGCCATCCTCCCTGCTTGGGAGGTACCTGTGAGGTGAGGCTGCAGATGAGACCACAGCTCACCAGGCAAGATGTGCTGCAAGAGGACAATGTCTCATGCATTCCTGAGCTGTGATTCCTACAGAGCAATGCGCTGGCTCTAGAGGCTGCAAAAATATTTTCTAAACCAGAAAATGCTAAAATGTAGCTAATTTGATATTTCAGATATGAAAGCAAAAAGACTTTTAGTACAATAACTATTTCTGCATTTTCACTTTTGTCCTTGTGACAGAAAATAAAATACAAAAATATTGACATGCCTCACACAATGGAAGCTTTGGAAGGGTTAATCTCATGCAGTGATATTTTTGCTGGCTGTATATACAGACTGGGGAATGAGATGCTGGAAAGCTGTGCCACAGAAAGTGACCTGGGGATCCTGGTCAATGGCAAATTGAATATGAGTCAGCAGTGCCCTGGCAGCCAGGAGGGCCAACCATGTCTGGGGGGGCATCAAGCAAAGCATCAAGCAAAGCATGTCCTGCTCTACTCTGCACTGCTGTGGCCTTACCTTGAATATTGTGTGCAGTTTTGGGCACTGCAACATAAGAAAGATATTGAGCTCTTAGAGAGCATCCAAAAGAGGGCAACGAAGATGGTGAAGGGCCTTGAGGGGAAGCTGTATGATGAGCAGCTGAGGTCACTTGGTCTGTTCAGCCTGGAGAAGGGGAGGCTGAGTTGCAGTTACAACTTCCTCATGAGAGGAAGAGGAATGGCAGGCACTGATCTCTTCTCTGGTGGTGACCAGTAACAGAATCAAAGGGAATGGCCTGAAGTTGTGTCACGGGAGGTTTAGGTTAGATAATAGAAAAAGGTTCTTCCCCCAGAGGGTGGTTGAGCACCGGAACAGGCTCCCCAGGGAAGTGGTCACAGCACCAAGTCTGACAGAGTTCAAGAAGTGTTTGGACAATACTCTCGGGCACATGGTGTGACTCTTGAGGATGGTCCTGTGCTGGGCCAGGAGTTGGACCTGATGATCCTTGTGGGTCTCTTCCAACTCAGCATATTTTGTGATTCTGCAACAGCCAAGACTTACTCTCAGAAGAACTAGAGTTGAAAAGTCCAGATCCTTCTGCTGAACAAGTCACAGCCATTTTCCTTTGGAATATATCATATACACATAAACAATCTCATTTTATTATGCCTTATTTTTTTTACTGTGTACTCTCACTTGCACACTGTAGTCACATTATGTAATAAAAGCACAGAAATTCTGCATTCCCCACAAATTTGCATGTAGGATTGTTACTTACCACTACTTCATCCTCTTCACTGCAAGGCACTGTGACAGGCATACAGTCTTTACAAGAAAGATTGTTAAGAGTAAACAGTTCATTTTTTTCTGAAACTCAGACCAAGTATAACACATTTCATAGAATCATAGAATCATCAAATGGCTCATGTTGGAAGGAGCCTTAAAGATCATCTATTTCCAACCCTCCTCCAGTGGGTAGGAACACCTTCCACTAGACCAGGTTGCTCAAAGCTCCGTGCAATCTCTCCTTGAACACTTCTGTGGATGGGGCATCCTCAACTGCTCTGTGCAACCTGTTCCAGTGCCTCAGCACCTCACAGTAAAGAATATCTTCCTCATATCTAATCTTAATCTATTCTCTATCAGCCCAAACCAATTCCCCCTTGTACTATCACTACATGCCCTTCTAAAAAGTTCCTCTCCAGTTCTTTTGTAGATCCTCTCTACTGATGTGACGACGCACCTTTCCTTTTCAGCCTGCAAAGCAGTGAGGTGGTTCTGAAGGGCATCTCAGGCTTTGGGGGAAGTCTCTTCCTCCTGAAGATTCTTGCTGCTCCAAGCTTCCATTCTTCTATATTATTGGTCCCCCTTCTGTGTGTGCCATTGGGGGAGTTTTTCGCTATTTGGCTGTGGTCTGTGAGTCCACTGCAGGCTGCACTTAGACCCTGCTATCCAACTCCTTCTCAGTCTCCCTGACATTATACAGCCTTCTCACCACCTTCTGCAGCTCAGCCACCTGTAGCAGGAAGTCCTTCACTGGGCACACCTTTTGGAGGCAGGTCTGCTGACTGTCCCTGCCCCAGGCAAAAGGTCTCAGCACTTCTGCAGTCTGAGGTCTGCACTTCAGCCTCTCCCTTGAGCAGCTCCATCTGGGTGGGGGCCATCAGGGTGAGTGGTTCAGATCCCCCAGTCAGAGCTGCAGCCAGTGCTCTCAGACAAGAGCCAAACTGGTGGAAGTTTTGAAGAAGTTCTGGTGTTGCTTGCTCAACTAATCTGCAAAAATTCATATTTGTCTCATTGAAGAGAGGATGCAAAATCCCCCAAATTAGCAAAAGATTTGCTAATAATGTAATTGTCATCAGGATCTGGTCCATAGTACGCAGCGAATCCTTCACAAACTAATGAAACAACAGTGGCAATGTGGGACCTTTCTTGCTATGAATCATACTGGTATTGATCACTGCTGTAATTTATCATGCTTCTGGCATTTGTTCATTGATGTACTCTGTTGGCAAAAACAGAATATTGATCACTCATTATCAGGGAAATTTGCAGAAAATTTAATTGGCAGAAAATGCAGCACAATCTTGTGTTTATAGCCATGGAAAACACAAAGACCACAAACAGAATAAAGTAATTTGTTTCATGGATATCCAGGAGAGGAAGTTCGTCTGCAGTATACTCATAGCCATTTAAACATAAATAAATAATAAAAAAATAATCATAGAAACAAACTGAAAATAACTAAGAAGAGAGAAAAAAATGCAGCTCCTTATATACACAAAAAGGTGCTGCTAATGATTTACTTACTGTGAATTACTTGAAAAATTTCCAGCTTTCTTCTCTTTCCTACCTCTTGACAGAACTGCCGTCATAGGACTTTTCACACGAACTTAAATTTCAGGTCTGATAAAACCAAAGCCCTTTTAAGTGCTAATAGTTTTCTTTGAACTTCAAAGGGGGTATGTGTACAACGGGGTACTGTATGAATTTATAGCAAAGTGAGAGCTAAAATATATTGAAAACATAAACCAGTAAGCCATGGACTAGCTTTTAAAGGAGAAGTTAGTAGGTGAAAAAACTTAAGAAATTATATCATCACTTTGTGCCTTTATAATAAAATAATTCCATCTTCCAGAACTTTAGGATTTAATATAATAGAAATACGGGGTTGTTATCAACATAGAATACAGTGGCTGTGACAGTTGCTGTGCCATTTTCCCTATGAAGCAAGAAAGGGTCTTTGACAGGTGTCTATACAAGAAACACTTTCCTGTTGATTTTTCAGTAGAATGGTAAATTGTCATAATTTTGAATGCTGGAAATAATTACTATCCAAACTATTTGTAGCTGTAACCTTGTTGTAGAGCTATTCACTTTGTGAAGTTACTTCAAGTTTAAAAAAAATCTTGTTATGATTTACCTCCAATTATTTTGAGTACGCATAGCAGGACTTCCAGTGCAAATATGCAGATTAAAGATTTTTCTATCTATCTCTTACAGAGTGATTCCTCTGGATGTTCAAAATTATGATAAACTGAACATGTATGCTAAAAATAATGTTGGATTTTTTTCATTTAGAAGCAAGTTTGTGTGTGTAGAGTGGCTACAACAGCTGACTCCTGATTGCAGTGCTGATGAATTTTTCAAAATTTAGCTCTGTACATTTGGCATCTCCACAATATGAGTGTATCTCAGTCCTATCATCGTGGTTAGATGGCAGTAAAGATGTTGCACAAGAACAGTGAGATGTGGAGAAGGTCTGAGCCATCACGTGATGGTGAATATGACTTAAGAGAGTCAGAGAAAAGAGCAGAAATGTGAAAAGATCATCCCCACAAAGTGCAAATACACATGTTGCAGTGGGCACATGTCACACAGAGATGCTAGGGAGAAATGGCTGTCAGTTCAGGGGAGAGACTCTTAGCCGATGGAAGTACAGGAGGATCATGAAATATCAATATGCAGTTTTATTTTATTTGCACTTTTCTGACATGTTTGCGTGATGCGTTTCTGCATTTCTTGAAAGGTATCCTAATAGAATATAGAAGACTGCCATAAGCTTCCTGATGTGGAAGAGATTCTTCAAGACAGAAAGAAAGAACACCAGTAAAAAAATGTAAGAAAACAAAGACTGCAATTTAGTGAAGCTCAGGTGGGCAACTGTGGGTGTAAAGCTGCTTTTTGACCTAATCTCGGACAACTGCAATTTTTTGGTAGACAATTGCTACTAGCACTACATTCAGTAGAGAAGACAGGATAAAGCAAAAGAAACATGCACCATATACTGAATGGAACCATGGTAGCATGGATAGATGGAAAGATGAGAGTTTTGGTAGCATCCAGACTATAATAGAGCCAAGACTCAGAAAGTCAAGATGTCCAACTTGAATAGATTGGGTTTTTAAAAACACATAAATGTTTCAAGCATTTTTAGAGAGTAACTTTTAGGTTTAACTTTTTATGATATTAATGAAATGATAAAACAGGAAATGAAAACAAGTAGTAGATCAGTCCATTCATAACCTATATGTCTGAGATAAACATTTTTAGGGTCTAGTAAAAGCATGGCTCCTGTGAGGCTTCCTTTTCTGCACATTTGAAGGTTGCCTCTTCAACAGACTTCAATGAAAACATGATTTTCTTAATATTAAATATATATTTTTCTTATTACTTTTCCTTTATTTAAATAAACATTAAATAAATATCTCATGCACCATCTGTATTTTTCCTACTCTTTTGATTCAACTTCTTCTCAGTTATTTGAGTTTTGTGATTTCTGATCTTGCCCGTGGTTGTGCAGCTTTTATTCTGTAAGGCAGAAACAAGCCCTACTAGGAGAAAAGACCAGTAGTTTTCCACATATAGAGCCTACAAGGGAAAAAGGATTGAAAAATCCCCAAAACAACAAAGCAACCTTCAAACCTAAAAAAACCAGAATATTTGCAAAAGTTGGATTAGGGGTTCACATAACATCCAATATGACTATTGGCTATGTACTGGTGATATGACTACGTTCATGGGCAGGTTGTCACGGTACATCCAGGTGATGGCAACAGTTAACATTGTGCTAAAAATAAGCCCCACAGCTTTGTTATAGCAGTGCTGATATGATTCACCAAGATAGCACTTACAATTCTGGCATTCTGTATGGGGTAAGTGCAGGCATATTCTTGAACTCTGGTCAAAGACTAGCAGGAAAGCCCACCAGCAAGTGCTTTCTTGGCTTTCTTATTTTTGCTTTTCTAAGAGGTCTGCAAGAAACACACAGCCTGACTTTGTTGTGCCTCTGAAGTCTGCCTTCCTCTTTTTTTTATTTGCTTCTTATAGCTATTGCCTTTTACAATATTTTCTACCTTGTCATCTTTGAGAAGTAGTGGGAAAGGAAGGCTTCCTTCTCTTTTGCAAAGTAGCAGGCTTTTAATTCATTCTTTTTGCAGTGAGACAGGCTGTTTGCAATAAGTGCTTCTGAAAGGCTCATGCTCTGCCCCTAAGGTGTGTACATATTCCTAGCTCATCTTCCCCTTCGCTTCTCACCAGCCTTGCTTACATGTGATGCTCCACTGCTGGATTGCCCTACATAAACGTGGGAAATGCCTTGAGGTAAGTGTTTCACTCTGTTTTATTTTGCAAGATGCACAGAACTTTTCCAGATGCTTTTAATAAGCAAAAAATATTTTTTGTGTATAACTTCAGGACTCAGAGTGTGATCATTTATCACTCAGTACGTATATTATATGTCTGACAGATGAACAGGATTTCCACAGCAATTTATCACACCATGAAGATTTGGTCTCATTCCCACTGAAATAAAGCTTACTACTGACGTCAAATGGTGCAGGGCAGAAAGTACAGACTTGAAAACATTTGAGCTGAATTACCTACTCAGATTTATGAAACTCAGTAAACAAATACTCTATAAAAACAAAAAGAATGAGAGCTCAGTACTGCAAGGATTTGAGGGCTTTGGTTTTGATCCAACAAAGCACAGAAGTATGTATTTAGATTTAAGCATATTTATTCCCCAGAGTATTCCTATGCACTCTGAGTTAAATACTTGTTTAAGTGTTTTACTGGCCAGAGCATTTTTGGCATCTTTTACAGTTGAGTTCTTACATAAGACTTTTTCCTCTCAGATCTCAAAGCATTTCACAAACCATAATAAAAATTATTGTTAGAAATAATAAGATGAAGTACTGCCATAGGACAGAACGTGATATTATTCCCCTGGGTGGGTGGCTACAACATTTCCTCCATTACTAAGGCTCCTGAGGTTTCTAAATCTGTGACAGAAAAAAAAATCTACTTTTGCTCCTTTAAATCTCTCCATCTCCATAAAAGATGCCTTTCTCCAGTAAACACTGAAATGAATGAGTCATGTAAGAAAGGCAGGTTTTAAAGTAAGATACAATGATGAAACTCCATAGCTACAGGGGTTTTGGGATGTGTTTTGTTTTCTCATGAGAGGATGCAGACAGATGGGATTTATTTCTTTGGACAGTAAGATTTAAAAGCACTAAAAAGATAAACTAAAGACCATTTATAATAGAGGCAGTATACAGTCTTAAGAAAAATAACAAGGAGCTGTAAAAAAGATAAAGTTCTTGTCTGGGATACTGAACTAAAAGAAGTTCAGTAATACTACTGAACTAGTAAATGTGTGTATGGACGGCAAGTAAATCTCACTCTAGATAATTATGTTATAGCAATGTCAAAAGAGCTCATCTAATTTCTTTGTGCAAGCAGTGCAAACACATATGCAGAATTAAAATGTATTTAAAGAACGTTCTGCAGCACATTTGCCCAAGAAAGAAAAAGAAGAAAAATAAAACTTGTAATTTCTTCTCCTTTCCTAGAAGGCATCCCTCTACCTTCCTGGATTAGCTGCTAGCTACACAAGCCTTTGGACACAAGCCTACACAAGCCTTGGAACAGGTCTGGCCACACTACCTTCTCCCAGTTGTGCCCTCTCTCAGCTGCAGAGGATAGTGTGTGGTGGAGAAGCTCCACGCTCCAGCCCCCAGAAACACCCTATGAGATCTGCTTGTGGGTAGCCAGTCACTCTGCTTCTCTCCTTCTAGATTTTGTCCATTAAAAATATATATATTTTTTATATATATATATATATACATATATATATATATATGTATTTTATATAATCTCATTTGTATCCAGACTTCCTTCGGCTTTTCTGTAGTTTGTTTTTTTTCCTCTCACTTGGGAGAGTGGGAGGGGGCAGGAGAGAGCTTGGACTTGGTCTGAGAGCCAGGCCAAACTGCCACAAGAATCAGTGCTTAAGTAGTCTGTGCAAATGAAAAAAATAAGTCTTTCAAAGTTTGTCAAATGGAATTAATATTAACCCAAAATAACAAGTATGTCAAATCTCATTCCTTCAGTTTAGACAGCAATATTAGAGTTCTGTAATGGTGACCATATGTTTATTTTTCATGATGGGAAAGTTGTTTTCTCTTTGCCTACATTGCATTATCATTAGAAACAGAATAATTCTGGCTCAGCCATAGCAGTACCTTCAGAAAGTAAAGATATCAAATTTCAGCCTGAACAATGAATATCAGAAAAGCTGAAGGTATCTAATATGATGTCATCAGAAAGAAAACATTCGAGAAACTTTAAATATCAGTTTCTTAATAATCTTCATAAAAATAAGCACCTAAGACACAGAACTTAAACTTTTGTCACCTATGAATGACACCAAAACAATAACTTGACCTGTCACATATGTGTCACAAATATCGATCTTGATCCAAGCTATAAGGGCTCTGCTAGAGTAATCTTGCCCTATTCAGTTCAGCCAAGCCTTTGAAATCATTGGCAGTTCTCAAGACTACCTAATCTTCACTACTTGTCCTGTCCCATTCCCTCAGGATTCTGTGCTGCTTCAGGATAGAGGAGAGGGGGAGAAGTTCTCACCCTACATCAGTATGGCCCTCAGCTGAAATCACCTCCCAAATCTGGATGTGGAGGGGCAGACTAAAGATGGGAAAGACAGCGATGGAGCGTCACTGCCTCTGTCTTCCTCCAGCTTCCTTGATCCTGCTGCTGGAACATAGGAACAACCAAAGGCAGAACAGCTCTGCAAATATACCCTTCTGGCTTTTATATGGGGTTTTCATCAACTGGGGGGACATCTGCCAAAAGTGTGACAAGCAAGTACAGAATGTAAGTCAGCTGGAGAGGTTGTTGGGACTATGGTCTATTTAAAAAAAATCCACATAACTGGCTCAGGTAGTTCAGAGAAGAATGGAGTCAAGGAGTTTTTGTATGGGTTGCAGTAACAAAAGAGTATTGTGGCTGTTCTCCATGTCTGCCAAAGCTAGAAGAAAAAATAATTAGCTTAATTTTCAGAAATAGAGGTATCAGGCTAACAGAGAAGAAAGTGCTAAAAGGCTTTGACAGGCTTTAAGAAAAATAGTAAAATCCTCAGCCCTGGATGATTCTGGTTTAGCCAAGTACCTCTCAGAAGAGGTGTAACCTTACTTGCCTATCAGAGCATATAAAAGGTTCATTTTAGGTCCCTTTCACTACGCATTTCTGTGATTTTTATGATTTGACAAAGCAATGTAATTAAAACACTAGCTTTTTGCTATGATCTGCCAGATGGATCTAGTGATAAATCACATTCCCTTTGGCGTCCTTTTCTCAGCAATACAGAATTTAAATTAGAGCTGACCTAGTTTACATATTCACCATGGTGTGCTTTTGCCTATTTTAAAGGTGAATCAGTTTCTAATAATTCACTATTAAATTCTGCAAATGTAATTTCAACGGTCCAGTTTAAATAAGGATAATATTTTTATTAGCATTTTTAACATCTCTGACCTTAATTTCCAAAGCAGGAAGATTTTTACAATACCTCTGGCATTAGTAGAATGAGGTCCTAGTTCATCCTAAAGGCTACAAGTTCATGTTACTGTTTTACAGTGATTGCTGTTGTTTTTCTCCTCCCTCTCTCTTTCTTCCTGCCATCCCCAGTCACTCACCTCTGCCACGAGAGATTTATGCCTCTACATTCACATTTCACTCAATGGGGATTTATACACAAGGTACATATACATGCATGCACATGTGAATCATATGCAAAATAATAACTGATTTAGATAGCTGTGTGGTATCTTCTGCATTTATACTTAGGTACATTTCAGAAAACGATTTTATTACTTGTCACTTATTTTATGAGCATGTCATATTCCTCCAACACAACACCATTTTGGATGTAAGATGATTTTATGCTGGGAAACAAGTCAATTTTTCTTTCAGAATTCTGGGAATGTAGAGATCATGATAAAGACATGGACAGCTTGATAGAATGTCTAGCCTGACATTATATCTACAAAATGTGCTATATTTCGATGTCTCTGGTAAATCACAGAATGTTCCTCTCTTTTTTCTCTCTCTCTTTTATGAGAATACTCATTGAAAAATGCAGCTTTGGGATTTGGAGGTGAACTGCAATGAACTGAACTGGGAGTCACCCTAAGCATACAAGCCAACTGAGGAAGCGAGTAATATATTTTTATGGGAAAATACGAAAACCTCTTCACCACACATGTTCACACTGGGTCTGAAAATGTTACAGTCCCAAAAATTAGCTTGCTTATTGTCTTTAAGCATCTCCTGTTCACTCTAAGCCACCTAGATTCCTCTAACGTGCTTTTTATAATTTCTCCTAACAGGCTTCCAAATCTTCTTTCCAGTAACCATATGTTAGGGGAGAAAGATTAAATAAAACTTCTTAATTAAGATTGCATTTACATCTATTCATGTTTCCCAGTCTCTCAAGTTTGGCTATGGAGTCAGAATCACACAGTCATCCATGTGTCTGTAATAATTAAAGAACCCAAAACGTATGTGTTGATTTTTGTAGTGCAATTGACACATTCAAGGAACAGAAACTTCCAGTAGCTCTGGAAATATAGCAAGGAATTCTATATGAGGCACTGTGGGAAGAACTCACAGTGGAGGCTTGAGCTAGGCATAGTACCTCCAAGAGCAATGGAGACCATCCAGGACTGGGGTTACTGTGCTGACCTCTTGCTCCCACACAAGCTTCATCTCAATGTAGTCAGTGTACAGGGCATGATAAGATCGGACACACAGAGAGGTTGGTAGGAAACATGTACTGATTGCAGGAAGATGGAGAGCATCTACCAACTGCAGAAGAAATTTTAAGGTAGATGGTTCCCTGTTTCTGCTGCATGGTTCCCAATCCGGCATGGGAAACAGGATTTGATGCTGAACTTCTTTTGGAAAGGTAGTATTTCTCCTTTTAGAAGCTCAGTATGTTTTCAACATTTATGTGTGTGTTTCAGTGTGTTATTAAGTTCTGTATCCTCTTTTCTATAGGCCAGCTAGCTCTTGAATGGCGTGGGTCTGAACCTATGCATCAAACAAAATTTCAAGAGACCAGAAGGAAGTACAGCTGACAGCTGTACCACCACAAGCCAAGGCAAACAAATGTTTAAACACACACAAAAAAATGTCCTAGCCATTTTTTTTTAAACAAAGTTTTATTTTTTTTTTCTGACAACAGAAAGCAAGTTTGCATTGAAGGAGCAAGAGTGGGGCTAGAAGTAAAATAGAGAACTTGACTAGAAAAGTAGAGAGCTCATTCACCTCCAGATTTTTCTGTCATAAATAAACACACTTCATAGATTCCCTTTTGTTTGCCACAGGCAGTACTTTTTTCTTTTCTATTATTATTCTTATCATCCTTTTTACTGCAAAAAGTACAGCCTACAGAGTCTATGCTGAAGAGGGTTGCATGTGTATGTTGTCCTAACACACCATGAGGAAGCACCCATAAAAGTGCCGCATGTCATTGTACTGGGAATTACCTCTGAGTAATTTCTGAAGGAGAAAACTGTTAGTGTTTGAAGCTTTTGAGACCATCTTTTTACCAATTTAATATATGTTTGAGATGTGCAATGAGAGTCTTCTTTGTAGAAGCTGACTGATTTTAGATATAAAATGGAAATTAGTAACCTTGCTAACTTTAATGGCCATGATGTGGCATTCTCAAGCCCACAAAACAGTTCTCTGAAGTGGCACCAGACTTTTAGCACTTAATCAAATTACTACACTGGTTCAGAATGGAGGAGAAAGAAATCGTGAAACTTCTGAGATTTTAATAAAAGCAGAAAATGCAATATTTGTGTTACATGAGCACACATGAAGAGATAAAGAGAATTTAGGCTGGCAAACTAACCCATCCAAATGAATTTAACTGCCTGCAAATGGTAAGTCAGACAAATGGCCCCTACACCTTGGTAAACAGAACATTCTTCTAAAGGAACTAAGAGGAATATATAAACATTGAAAAGAGTATTATTAATACAATTTTTAATTGACATCAAATTCAGTTTTACAAGAAAAATTGCTTGCTGGGTAAATATCTGTCAGAATCTTGTGCATTTAGGAAAACAACATAATACATGAACAGCAAACGTGTTTTCCTGGAAGGAATGACAAGCAGAGGATTTTAGATATAGTGATTTTTAATTACTGCTTTTCTGCGGTTAAAAACAGCCAAAGACTTGATGGGAGCTAGGGAATTGTGACAGCTTTTCCTGAAAACCACCTAACAACCTCCTCCAGATAACCTTTTCACTGGAACATACACATCTTGTGTCTGTCAAAACTGAACAGCTGCAAATTACCTTCTGGATTCATTTCCTATACTGTAAAGGAAAAATTAACAGAAGAATCAGAGGAAAATTTACATATGAGGGGTTCAGGGTTGAACTTTATTGGCTATGTTTTTAAAAGTCAAACCAAAGATCATACATGGGATATTCTTGATTAACTGCCAAACTTGACAGACTTGGCTCTCAGGCTTTCCAAATATGTGAAAGATCTCATCTATGAATTTATCTATTTTCAAGTCAGACGCACAGTCTCAAGGAACCTAATGTAAAAACAAATAACTATTCCGTACATTCATTATGACACAGTTGATAATGAGGAAAGGAACATAAAAATAAAAATATTACAAGGTATTTAAGCATCTAACAGGAATCATTCCAGGTACAAAGCTTGGATGCCACCAGTCTGTTTAAACAGGGTTTACTGAGTATGGTTTTACTGGTATAAATGTGGGCCATTCTTTACTACTTGATCTTCGTGTTCAAGAACATGTCTGGGTGCTGTTTGACCTGCTAGTAAAGACATGGCTGGAAGCTGCTGGAAGCTGCTTTCCACCTGGTCTGTTGAGATCACCAGCCTTGTGATTCAATATGCCTGCGAGAGCAAGCTGAGGAGTAGGAAGAGTGGAAGCCTTCTCCTTCCCACATATCAAATTGGCCATCACATAAAATGATGTCACTGCTCCTCTTCCTCCTTCAGATGGGTTTTGAAAGGGAAAGCCTTGTGCAGTTCAGTGCAGAGCTGTTTACAAGTACCTTCCTGAAACCTATCAGAAGGCTGATAAATGGAGATGCTTCAACGTATCTGAAATAAGGTACTCACACACTAGAAGGCACAGGAGTTGAAATCTTCTCTTCTCTGTGTATCTTTCTAGAAGCTGTGTGCTAATCACATTGATTTTGACTTCAAATTAATGAGCTGGGAATTGTCATCTGAGAGAGTCTAAATTTCCATAAAACTCATAAAGCTTTAATTATAGGTGTCTGTATCTCACTCTGGAAGGATATGACTTGCATATTAATTATATGTACTGCACTATATAATTTCTGGCCTTAAGTGTTAAAGCATCATCATTTAAGGCCCTCATACATTTATGTTTCCTTGAAAAGAATCAGAAAAATTTCCTTGACAAATGTCTAAGACCAGTACCAATTCCTATATTATGTAAAGTTTTTATATTCAACACAAACCTTCTTCTGGTATGTAAATGTAATATATCAGCTAAAGTTCTGGGTAGGTATGTAGGTAGAAGAAGTTGAAATCTAAAAGCAAAATAATACAAACCTCACCTGAGTCAACCACAAAGTTTGTGTTGATTACCTCTTGTGTTAATTTGGTAATCAATTTAGCCTATTGATTAAATTATAATTGTAATCTCAGTTTGGTCCTTGCAGTGTTTTATTTTTAGTTTTTTTCAAGAGTCTGTTCATTTTCTTACTCTTATTATTAGAATTCAGGAAAAAGTAAGTCAACCCAACTTATGCTGCTTTAGTCAAGTCCCAAAATGAATCATAGACTCCAAAGACAGGGGTAACCTCTAATTAAAAGATCTTGCTCACTAGGTTTTGTTTCCAAAGGAAATACATGTTCCGAAGAACTTCTTTCTACTTCTTAAAAATAAACTACTCTTACTACCACAGAGACATTGTTTATGCCTTATTTTCATTTTGAAGTGCCTGGTGTCTTGGTGAGCTATGCAGTTTCCCAGTAATTCTGACTGTTTCCAGATGAATATATTTTTAAAACATTTAAATGTGTTACATTTGTAGACAATTATATTTTAAATCTAAGTACATGGCTCTATTGTATTAAATCCTTGAATAATTCTTTGAATGTTTCTTATTTTTAAGTTAGTGTCACAAATGTTTTCACTTATTACCATATTTCATAAAAATATTTCCCTATGTGTCCAATTTTGATTGCATTTCATTTCCTTTTCTAACTCACAAAATCTATAAATAATTTTTCATGTACCTTCTTATTTTAACAAATGTCAGCAGTAATGCATGCAGATTTATTTTTTTTTATAATAACTATTTTTAATTTTCATTACATGTCTTCTTGGCAGTAAACCAAAAGCTTATGCAATATATGGAGAAGTATTACTGTGATTCATATCACATGTTTTTAACCCGAACACAGCAATTATAAGAAAAGAAAAAGCAACATTTGTTGAAGCAATTCAGTCAGAGGGTACAAGTTCATTTTTCCACGTGTAGTGACCACCATTTTCATTAAATTTGAGTTGGAATTCACTGTACCTAACCTGAGCCCAGTAGTATTTAATTTACTGTGAGTATTGCAGCACTGAATTCATCCTATTCCCTCACTCTTTGTGGTGTTCTGCTGGTTCCTTTCATGCCATTTGCACAGAATAATGCACCAAATAAGACATAAGCCTTTTTGCTCAGCAGCAGGTATCAGGGAGGGAATTTTTGTTCCTTAGCAATCACTGACCAGGTTTTAAACAAACATATCATTACACCAGCATGCCTGGAATATTTCTACATCACCTAGCACTCCTGTGTAATGCAGCAAGTAACTGTTCCTCAGACCTGGCAGCTCTCTGCTTGTCAGTAAACCTGTACTGTGGTATTCTGAAGCATTTACTAGATAGTATTTTGCAGGTTCTGCCAGGCAAAGCAGGTGCACGAGCCCCCCCCAAACTGGACCTGCAGCACCATCTATGGCAGGCCCTGAAAGTCGCTCACAGACTCCTCCAGCTCAGCTGAAGTGAGTTTTACATGCTGTGTAATGTACTGCAAGAGGCACTGCAAGACTGGCTTGTTTCCAGCCACTACACCCTTAAGTTAGAAAAGGAGACCTTTGCAGCGACTTTTACAAAAACACTTACAAGACTCTACCTAATCAGCTATGACTGAGTAAATGATAATGTGACATTGATGGAATTGATAGGGCAGGCTGCAGCTTTTCTTGTTTATACACTGTGCAAAATTTAAAAACCAAACCAATCAACCAAAAAAATATCAACCCAAAATTCAGTCTTGGATATTGGACATCACCATCTGGTTAGGAATTCACAAATAATGGTCAGCAAAAGCTGTACATCTCCACTGACTTTTCAAGGCTCTGGATCCCCCAGTTATTGTCTAAATAACCCCAGCTCACATCCCAGTGCTAACACTTCTTACTGTGGGCTGGGCTTTGGCTGTCTACCAGCACAACACCTCTCTGGGCTTCACAGTTCAGGCTAGCAAACTGAAGACCAAGCTACAAGCTAGATGCTATCAATGATGATGTGGATTAAACAAGTTTTTGTGGGCCTAAACTATTCCTTAATTTCTTGGCATGTGTGAGTACTAACAAAAAGGTAGTTCTTAAATTCGTTTCTGCTGCCAGTTGACCCCTTTCTGGAGTAGGAGGGAGCTTGCTATCTGCAGTTCTGGAAGTACAACATAATCTTGGGGTGTGCCAAGTGCCACCCCATCTGTTTTTTCCCTGCCTTCCTGACCAGTCAGCTTCTCATAAAATACATTCCTTGTCCATACATGTTATTTGTACAATGGAGTAAAGTCAGTACCAACCCTGGGGAGAGTCCTCCTCCACGCTGCAACACCTAGGGAAGTCCAAATTTCACTCAGAAAATGGGCAGCTCCCAACTTTGTCAGCCTTCTCTGCTGTTTTGTGAATTTGTCAGATTCTGCCTCTCATTATACAGAAATTTTTTCCTTTTTTTAATTAACTCATCATCAACAAAGATTGGTTAAAAAAGTGTTGAGAGGTTTTCTCCTTGTCTCCTTTGATAATCCTTGATCTCCAGACCAGAGAAAGATCTTAGAGTAACTTCTGATTGGAACAGCCTGTCCTGTCTACCCCTACCTGCTCCTGGCTTCATGTTTGCACCAGCTCTCTTGCTTCCCTTGTGCTTGCAGACCCATACTGAGCTCATAAAGGAAACTAAACCAGCAGAAAACTATTCTTGCAGAGAGTGACCATGCTGCGCCAGAGCTAGATGACAAAGCAGACGGGACTGTGGAAGTGGAGAAGAGGGGCCAGCCCACTTTACTAGGTCAGTTTGGCCTTAAGGAGAAGCCTCACTTCCGTTAAGCAGCCTGGTAACACAACAACCAATTAAAGAAAAAAACATCCACTGGGGACTTGTGAATATTCCTAATTAATTAACAGTTTTGCTCCCCATCTTAAAGTCTCTAGACAAACTAACTGACAGCACAATTGTGAACATAAAGGCCTCCATCCCCTGAAACATCAGCCTAGATCTTTTATGTACTGCACAGCCAGGCACAGGAAAATAGCTTAAGCAGGATGCAGAGGCTGTGTTGGTACAGCACAGACTTAACCTGTTGGATCCATTTTTTTGTTACAGGTTAGGCAGGTAGCTGCTGTTGGGCATCTCTCACAGTGAGTGGGAAGGGTCTTCAGGCCCTCACAGATGAAACCACTACCATTGCCGCTGCCTTTGCCAGCAGCATCACTTATGCAAGGCAACAGCTCTGAAACATTGCAGGTGAGGTTGAGGACACGGCTGACAACAGACTTGTGAATCATTCATCACAAGAAGCATGAGTGCTGCTTTCATTCCTCCTTTCAGGCTAGATGACAACTCTAATTTCTCAAGCTCTATTTTTTCACAGTTCTGGTAAATTTTTATGCATATGACTGTCACAAACATTACTGTAAAGATCTATATTCAATATTGAAAATTCAGGTCGGGAGTATCACAAAGCCTGTATGCTCCTGTCTCTCATTTTTGACAGGGACAGCATTTTGTGCATTTTCAGACATACAGATGAAGATAACTCAGCTTTTTAAAAGGTCAGTGTTCAAATTTAGTTTTATTAGATTAATTAACCAGGAGTTTAAAAGGAGCTTACCTGGGACTCATGTTTCAGTCACAATGACAAGCTGTCTCCTCCGAGCTGGTTCCCTGAAACCCACTGAGGAGGTGACGCTGGACCTCCTATTTGATGCCTGGGAGCCCATCCAGTGAGATGCCTTGCCCTGAAGGAAGTGGTGGGAAAGCTCAGGCACCCAGTTGCAGCTGAACAGCTGACATCCTGCAGCCCTGGCTGGCCTGAAAGCCTCAGCCCAGACGGGGAGTTCCTGGTAGCTGTGAGACACTATCCTTGGGGAGGCTTGGGGAGGACGGGGAGGGGGAGAACTGAATATTTTCTTGTGTAAAATGTTGATTTTAAATAGTGGTCTTTTTCAGCCAGAGAGAAGCAGGTGGAACTGAGGGAGCCCAGCAGGGCTTGAGGGAGCCTGGACCAACAACCAAGGGGCAGTGGGCAGCCACACCCTCCCTGCACTGTGTGTATCCTTTACAGTAACAACCTTCTCAGATTGATGTTTCCTTCCACTTTCTTATGCAAGTTACCCCTCATCTCCACGTGCTATTTCTTCAGTCATTTATAAGAAAGACTTAATATTGGACTTGATGATCCTTGTGAGGCCCTTCCAACTCAGGATATTCTATATTCCAAAGAGGTTGAACTATGGGTTGAATTAATAGTCTACTGAGGAGTATTTATCTACAATTCGCTGTGCCATTATAAGCAGTGGTCTGGTACAGCCATGTACATGAATTCTAGAGAATTCCCTTTGTCCTGTACAACACCCAGCAGGTTTAGACATGCAGTGTGAAGCTGTGACACTTACCATTGCTTCACTGACAGAGGCCTCTGTCAAGGTACCACAGAACAGCGGTGCTGAACAATTCACTGGTACTGTGCAGCCTCCAGGCGACTGCTGCAGCTGCACATTGAAATGAAGGAAGGAATAAGCAACTGCAGAAGACAGGAGGAACACTTCTCCGGCATTATCACTGAAACAGTGATACACTAAAACGCAGCTTCAAACACTGATGCTGATGTTTGGAATTGCAGGAATTGCATATAGGAGTGTAATCACATGGGAATTCTAATTAAGGGATCAAGCAGCAGTTCAACCTGGAACAACTCAGGTTGTGAAGCAATACTGAATTTGTATTAAGATAAAATACAGCATGTAAAACAGTAATTATCTCAACAGAGACTTCACTTTTCTACAACAACACCTGTTGTCAGTTACAAAGGACTAAAAAAGGTCCATAGAAGTCCCTATGGCATTGTGTCTCTTACAGCTTACTTGGATATATCAAAAATGAATAGGCATTTTCAACATGCAACAAATTCACTTTTATAACCTCTTGCTTTTGTTTTTATCTGAAGGCAAAACCATTTTTTTTTCTTATTTCCAATAATTGAGGTTTCAAAATGCTTTGACAGGACAGTCAATGAAGTTAGCTACTTCAGCATTTGGGGAGTCAGAGGGTTCATTTGTTCATTTGCCTGATGTTACAAAGGCTTTCTCTAGAATTTTGTATTGGCTTTCATGGAAATAATGACTCGATGATCTGTCCTTCTGTGGCTGGTGAGCAGTTCTTAGAGTGTATTCCTGACATCTCAGAAAAAAAAAGGGTCCCCCACACAAAACTCCTGAAAACAATGAATGAAAATTAAACTTCCTCAGAAATCACTCATATGTGTCATTTTCAGCACAGTATTATTCTACTTTCCCTTTTACTTAAAACAGTGCTATATTTTGTGTTTCAAACAATTTTTACTAGATAAATGCGACTTCAACTGAATGGAGAAAACAAACATTGTTTTAAGGGGACATTGCTTAGGTTATAGTGAAGTATGAAAACAAGTCACTCTTCCCTGCACATGGAAAGAGTTATTAAAATGGTAAACCAAGAGACTGAAGACAACATAGTGCCATAGCAGGCCTCAGAATGGAGTTCATACAGTGTTAAGAGATAGGATTTTAACTATAGGTAAAACAAACCATCCTCTGCTACCAAAAAAAAAACTGTATAAGTTTGGAGGTGGCTTCCTGCCAAGTCTCTGAGACCCAGCGAAAGCCTTTTCCCTCCCTTCCTCTTTGGGCAAAGGAAAAAAAAACTATAGAAACTGAAAGAAACCAAAACCAACCAAATTATACCAAAATATACATATATATTTTTACATATATCACAGTCATATGCAGTGAGAATACTATGTACAACCCCTAAAAAGGGAAAGGGAAAAGGAAAGAGGGAAAAGGGACAAAAAGGGACAAAAATAAAACAGATATGCATAATCGAAACCCAGGAACTAGCAAAATAAAGAACTAGTGAAATGAAAGCTCAATACCTCCCTTGAAAAAGCAGGATCGCGCCAGACACCGCCAGCACACTCCACCTCCCGCATGGCAAACAAGCCTGAGCAGGCCTCAACTCCCAGATAAGCGAGACCAATCGCAGGGACCTGCTGTCCCCCAAGTTCACCAGAAGAGAGGAAGAGGCCTCTCTCTCCATCTTATTTATACCTCTGTTAACATAAAGGGATAGGGTGGAATACTTCCTTGGTTACCAGGAAGGAAGGCCTAAGGCTCAAAACCATTACATCCTCTTTCTGGGGAAAAAGGGTTTTTATTAAGGGAGGAACATATATAAGGCTGTCATAACATGAGGCAGAAGATTACTAACTTTCCAGAGTAATAATTAGAGCAAAGAGGTAATGATTTTTCTTTGAGAAACTGTCATTTCACAAATCATTCTGGGAGACAACTAAGCAATTGAGTTCCACAGGCCAACTCCACGAATTGTTTGATTACACATTTAAGTATTTGGATATTTGAATTTAGATGGCATTGTATCTGTGTAGTGGGTTGGTTTTTTGGATTTTTTAGGCCTTCCTTAGCAATTGGGTCAGAAATCTAAGGAAGTATTCCATATCATCCCTTTCCATAACACAACACATAAAAAGGCACAGATAAGAGAGCTTGTTCTCTTCTCTCTTCCAGTGGCTGAAGGCGACAGGTCTCTCCACAAACGGCCTGCCTGCTTGGACCTGCCGTTATCTCTGGTCCCTCCGGGAGGCGTGAGGGAGTTGGTTGGTGCTTTGCATAGTTCTGCTGTCGCGTTCAGGGAAGTATTTAATTTGCTTTTTTGTATTTATTCGCTAGCTCTATAGTAACGGTGTATATTTGGAGGATATTTGTTTTAGTGGGTTGTTTTTCATACCTGTTTCCCCTTCCCTTTTCCCTTTTTTCCTCCTCGGGAGCTCCCTATCGTGTGTACAATATATTCAAAATGTATGTATAATTGTAAATATGTATTTGTGGTATAGCTTTGGCTGTTTTCCTCTCTCTCTGGGCAGTAGGCTTTTTCACTGGGTCTTGGCAATTTGGCGGACAGCCAGCTCCAAATTTACACAATCTGAAAAATCAAACTGACATTTTTGTAATCCCCGCTGCAATATAATAACGGCAAACTTGAAATTTTCATCTCCCTTATAAAGTAACTTACTATTTTTATAAAAGAAACCTATCCCATAATGTCAAATTACCTTGTCAGAAATCACTCATGAATCCAGTAAAATTAAAATCCCTTACACTCTGTCATGGTTTGAGATTCCCAAAATCTAATTCCCTAGCTCCATCCCCCCTCCCACATCTCAACCTAATGTGGGATGATTCTTTCCAGACAAAACACACCAGACTCAAAGTGGGGGAAAGGGAATATATTACAATGACTGCACAAATAAATATTATAATGCATTATACACACGATCACAACTATCTCTACCATGACATAAGTATTTACAATGGATCAGATCTCTTCTCCCCTCCAAATAAAAGTCCAGGAGGGAAGAAGGCCAGATCCCTTCTTCAGAGCAGCAATGTCTCTAAGGCAGCAGGCTCTCTCTCTTCTTTTCTTGCAGCAGGTGATAGCTGGATCTGTGTCAGCACTCACGAGCGGGTATCCCCCTCGGCCCCTTGACGCAGGCAAAGGGGTCTTCCGTGGGCTACATCACCCCAGACAAAGGTCGTTCCACCACGGTCATATCACGAGCCCAGGGGGGTCTTTGTGACGGTCTGGTATCTCCAGGGGACTCAGCCCCTTCCAGAGCTTCTGTGCCCTGCTTCAAAATGGCTGCGAGCTTCTTTGTAGCTTGCAGCAAGGGAGGGCCTCAAGGTCAACCTCCACACACCGTCCTGGCTGAGCTCTCAGGACAACCGAGCTTCTTAGCTCCTTTACTCCATCTAGGACTTCTAATCAGTAAGAGTCCACCCAGTCTCAAAGGAGTCTGGGGTCTTTTGGTTCAGTTCTTACCCCAACTCTCTCTGTAGAGCTAGTTCTGCTCTCATCTGCTGCTGTTCTCTCTCTCTTGGCTCTCTGTCTCCTTCCAGGAGTCCTCTCTGCAGTGCATGCCGTTTGCTGTTTAGTTCAGTTCTTATCTGTCCTGGCTCTCTGCCACCTTCTCCGGCCAGTGTTGCTTCTGCTGCCGCTGTTGTTGCTCTGTCTCCGCTGCCCACGGTGGAGAAAACATCTCCCGGCATAACTACAGGCACCCAGCCCAGCTTTATGCTGTTCCAGGTCCCTGCAGCTCCCCCAGCCCAGGGCTGGGGGGGCCCCAGAGGCCCCAAGGGGCTCAGAGCCCCTTTCCTCGTGGCAGTCAGAACATGGCTACTTTCTACTACTACCAACTAAAAACTACAACTCTTCTCTTCCGTTTGGTTGTGATATGTTTATATTTTGCAGAAGCACTCATTGGACAAAACTCCAAAACTTCAAGAGTTACCACCCCCTGGGGGTTACCACTTTCAACTGCAGGGGGAAAACCTGGTTGAAACTACTACAACACTCCACCCCCTTGGAGGTTCTACCGCGATTTGAACTTGGATCACTGGATTCAAAGTCCAGAGTGCTGACCATTACAGATGAGAGGAGTAGTAATCCCAAAGCCAGACAAAACTGCTCCAATGGTTTAAATAATTTCTCCTTCAGAAGTAGCAATCAGCAGATTGTGAGCATGCTCAATGCCACATGAAGCTGTACTGGAGCTTTCTTTATGAGAAAGCTACAAAGGTGTCCAGAGCCTAAGTACTGCTCAATGGCCATAAACATCCTACTGCCCTTCTCTTAATCTTATTGACTTCAGACTGTCAGCAATGCTCCATATTGTTCCTCTATATTTGTTCCTCTAGAAATCCAAGGTAAAGTTGTTTCATTCTTAATTCTTTATAAAGCTGACTGCCTTTTGGGACACAGTAGCAAATTTGCTTTCACGTTAAGGAATAATCAAGGCATTTCATCTAAAGTAAGGAATCAGTAAGGAATTTTAACTTACATGATTTTGAAAAAACCATATTTTTAGAGGAAAAAGTGGTCACAGCACGTGAGGAAATTTGATTTCATAAAATTGTCCAACCAAGCTACTCTAAATTTTGAGGAAATTAAATTCATTGAATGTATGAATACAGGATAAACTGATACTTTTTGGAAAAGTACTTGACATAATAAATCATTATTGTAAACAGAAAGCTTCACACTGGTGTCATAACACATTTTCTATATATTAGGTTAAAAAAATAAGCATTTAACCTAGCAACTGAGTTTTAATAAATATTTCTCTATTGCAACAAAAAATGTGATAATTTGGTCAAGAAAATCCTTTCAGTATCAGCATATTAAAATTAAACACTTATTTTTTAATGATAAACTATTCTTTTGTTCTTAGCAATTCCTGAAGCATCACAGAAAAGTGAATAAATGGTTGTCACTGCAATTAGCTCATGCATTATAATTTCTCAGCTTGTGAAAAGTTCTTTAAAAAATATCTTTTTTTTTCCTGTTAATACACATAGGACAGGCTATATTGTAATTAAAATAAGAATTGAAACAGAAAATATATTGCAAACAAAAAAAAATAAGTTTTCAAAGTTGCCAGCCTGTTAGAACCAGAAAATAAATATTTGTATTTATTTGTTATGTAGACACCCTGTTACAGAAAGAGTGGAATATGCAGTGTTTTAATGTACTGAATTTTACTTTAAAATTGCTATTTTTAACTATGTTTTGTTATTGATGAAGGAAATTTTACTCATGTAAAGTTTTTATTTTAACATAAACTTTATTATGTTTTCAACATTTGGTTTAAGATAATGTGGTTAATAAAAGTCATACAATAACTCACCTTTTCGTTACATAAATTATCATACTGCTTTCATTACTACAAATTTGATTGAAGAAATAAAAGTTGAAGATAATTTGTTACCAAAGCAACTCTTTGTTTCCTACATCTTTGTTTATTTTGAACTATTAGAAAAAAATACAAATATCCATCTTACCATTGTTTCAAATTGATTTTTCCACATGCTCCCCATCAAGAATAGACTATAAGGCTTGAACCAATATTGCCATGAATTATCTTGGTTTAACAGTATAATCTCTGTTCCCTTTAGCCAAATAAGACTAGTTCTGATGGCTCCACTGAGGGACTGAACTCAAGATGACACTTGGGCACCCCAAGGCAGTGCACACTCCATACTAAACAGGTTCCAGTTTAAAAGCCTTGGCTAATCACAGGTAGAAGGAAAAAACATAGGGAAGGAGATATGTATCAGAGAGATTTTTCTTGTGTGGACAAGTCCTCACAGCCCTCACATAACTGTGTTCTAAGTGGTACAGAAATACCACAGAGAATGCCTGATCAGTTCCTGACTTGCTTCCTCCTCTTAAATGTGTCTACGAATTTATATGTTCAGTATAGCACCTTCGGGAATGTCATAGGATGCAGTTATGCCTGGGAAACCCTCATCTGTGCCATGTTTCTGAGGAAAACATCTATGGTGTAAAATGGGTATTGATTACAGGCTATTTAGGCTTCACTAGGTACGTACTTTGTTTCCTAGAACAGATACATGAGTCCACTTCAAAAGAGTGGAAAACATCACTTGATTATAAATACTGTTGATATATGAATGGCTGGTTAACCTTCAAAAACTGCCCTTAGTAATTAGTGTGAATAAACTAATACTGTATAAAAAGATGGTGTTTTACCGCCCTCTAATGGCAGGCAATAACCAGCTCCCTTTTTTTGCATTTATTCCCCAAAAAGCTCTCCCCAATAGGCCACTGAGACACAAAGACTTACAGCCAGAATGAACCTCGTATAGTTATCCTTACATGCCAAGACCTGTGGAAAGTAACTATACAGCATCTGGGACATGTTGGAGAAATAAAACTGGCATCCTACTGAGTGGAAAAAAGGTTCTTCAAACCAGAGCTGTAACTTTGTAATGGATGGTAGTTAGACAAACTGTGTCTAAAACACCAGTGACTGAAATTTCAACATTTGAATAAGTCTTATCAGTTTGAATTGATAAGCCCAGAAGGATCATCTGATGTAGCTGATAGAACAGGTATCTTTGACAGCAGTTTCAGACTTTTTGTGTCACTGCCTAGAGATTCTATTAGTGACAAATTTAAGGATAAAACATTTAAATGCAGCCTTTTCTTTTTTTATGATGAGCAACTGTTCCCAGGAGCTGTAGGACCCCTTCAGTGAGTAGCTGTTTCTGGGTGTCAGGAAGGAATTTACAGTCCAGTCCTTAATAAGAGTACCAATGACAGTAGAAACCCCCCACCTATTATAAATCACAAAATCAATCCTATTTAAGTGCCATACAACCACTCAGTGTAAAATATAGTGTGAGTCATTTTTATGCCAGGGAAAAGAATAACCTTGTAAAGGATCCATTCATTTCAAAAAGAGTATTCAGGGATGCTGTTTTCCTGTGGAACACCGCGGATGAAGAGTCTGTCACTATAGTAGATACAGGAATCCTAAATTAAGCACATTTTAGATTAATGTGAAAACCTTATGACAGTGCCATTTTTTTGTAGATTTTATAAATTTCACAAGTGGATAGTATCTAATTTGCACTGTTGCTTTAATCCTGCTCACTGTTCAGTCATGGATGGTTCATGTGGACAGTCCACAGCATGTTCAAAATTTTATGACAACAGTTCTTGTAGTTCATCAGATATCTCTTTGACCTGTAGTTTGAATTGGTCCAGTTTTTTTCTATGTAAAATCTGATATAAACCCAAATTTTTATTTTCACAACTAGAAAAGACGCATTGATGGAAAAGATTAGTTATGAAAACTTAGATCTGTGTGCAAGTAAATAACTTTGTGTATGTTTTACTGTGTGTGTTCATTGAAACAGGATCCAGAAATGTAAAGACTTCTTTTCTTTATTTTCCAAAATTTTTTACTAATACTGAGTGCTTGTGATTCATTTGACTTCGTTTTTTTTTCTTTTCATCTCTTCCTTCTTATGCAATATGTGAACAACAGCTGTGCTCCCACTGAGCTCTCAGGCAGTAATATTTTAGTGATTTTGAAGCTAAGTAAAGCAAGCCATCTCTCAGTGACCTGGGAGCAGTAATAATAAGATCAAAAAAAAAATATTCTGTTATCACCTGAAATGTGCCTTAATTATGTGTGTTACAACTGCTTCAAGCAGTATTGATTCCACTAGGGGCTTTCACTAAACCAATTTTAACCAGTGCTGAAATCTCTGGATCTGTCTTATTGCAAAGGAGAGCTTTTGCACAACTTGGACATCTGCAGAGAACCTTTCAGTTTTTCTGCTTCAAACAAAACTGTTCTTAGAACCACAGTCACTGAAAGAATTGACATTCCTTATTTGTACTACCAAGTGTGCAATCAATTTATAGACTTATTTCATTAAAATATATTGAATAACAATGACATGATTGAGAAGTGTGCACATGTTGCATGAATGTAATGCTATGGTTTGGTTGATTTTTGCCCCTCAGAAATTCATTGTGAGAAATAGGGGAAATTTAACGTTAAGTAGAGGAGGAGCAATTTAATCATAGACAGAAATTCGATGACTGAATTATATCACATAGTGAGTTAATGGCATCATTGCTTTGAAAGAGAAGCTTCTGCTTTATTTGTATCTATTCATCAGCCAAAATGCTGTCCATGGGGTAGTAAATCATGAGTCTTAGGGACCTGCTTCACATAATACTGCAGATATTGATGAGAATGGATGTGGATACTCAGCAGATGACACCGTTATTTGTGTGTCAGCGTTACTGGAAATTGTGTCAGGAACAGAGGCAGCCTTCAGAGCACTAAATGCATTATGCTTGATAAAAAAGTAAATTAAGACAAGTTAAAATGAATTTAGAGACTCAAAGAGAAAAACTAAGAGAGTAAGTATCTGTTTGGATAATAGGTGGTTTCTTGTCTGCCAGGGTAATTAACTGAATGCTTAGAGCGAACAGAGACTTAGGGTTCATTTTCAGCTCTGCTACACCACATGCATTCTGTTGCAGCTTTGCTTCTCTCAAGTGGTCATGCACACAGTTCTTTAAAAGAGACTGTCAGGCCATATTGAACATATACATGTACTTTGAAGAAGTGCTTTTTCTGTCCTTGAATGAATACAGAAAGTAAGCTATTTCCAGTCCAACATCTGATACATGAAAAAATAAGTCAGAACTACAGATAGTGGTGCTACCATAAGAACTTCCATGAAAACAGAGAACAAGCAGAGTCTAATTGTTAAAATACTGATATACAAAGATCTATAGTTTAACCAGTCTAAACTATGTGTTTTTCTCCACATAATGGATCCCTACAAAAGCCTTCAAAAAAGCTAGTCTAAACCACTTCAGCCACCTTTTAAGTTTTGTAGCAAGAGACTGTTAGAGGTATCTCACTTACAAGGCAAGGAATTTCTTGTTGAGATATCCAAAATTCATTGAATTGGGAATTAAAGTCTGATTTTGGAATCAACTATGTATCTCAAATTCAATTCTTTGCCTCATACAAAAGCAGTTCTATTGGGACATAGTTAGATAAGACCAAAACATACTTACTTTTTCAAAGATTACCATTAACTGAATTTTTGTTGTTTCCATCCTTGTAGATGCTTTCCATTTACCTCATAGGAACTAGATGATTTCACTTTGTTTCTGTCATTCCTCCTCATAATTTTATCCCATGTTTCATTTTAATCTGGTCTATATCCTATAGGAATCTCCTGTGTCTACAGTCAGCACATCTATCTTTGCAAGCTGAGTTCATAGACATTTTTACCTCTCTGACTAAGATTATAATCAAATTTGCTTTGTCAAATTTGAACTTCACTTTTGAAAGATATGGCTAATGAGTAAAAATAGTAAAAGTAGAATCAGCTCTGTATGATACAAAGAACTTTCCTGTTCAGTTTGGTTTGGTTTGCTTTTTTTTTTTTTCGGTTTTAGCATTTTTTTCATTAGTTTTTCTTGGCTCCTGTAAACTTTTTGAAAGAAAAAAAGTGGTTTTGCAAATTGACATATGCTCCATACCTGTAGTGAAACAATAGAGCCGATTTCCTACAAATGTTCTGCAGAAAACCAGTCATTTGTAATGTGCACCCGTAGAGAAAATAAAAACTATTCTCTTGCTTTGAACATCACTAAATGAGTGATTTACAAGGCTATATATGTAATTTCATTATTGCCAAAAAAAGAATCCCAAAAGAAAAGCCATGAATCTGAGACCAACTCTGCAAATTCACACCATGATTTGACCTGCCAATTGCTCAAAGATTTTACTGTAATTGTGTGCATTAAGTGCTCTAGGTAGTTGTACCTCCCTGATGTGTAAGTGAACACTTCCTTGCTTGTCAGTTGCCTTCAGCACAGAAAGTGGCTTTCCACATGCTTCAGCTGGAATTTCTCTCTTCACATGAGACTTCCCTTTCCCCCAGCCATGAGCACCTAAGTACAACTTCCCTGTCCATCCCCAGCCATGCTACAGAGTTCTACCTACTTAATGCTTATACCTTCGAGGAGTCAATCTACCAGGAAAGTATGTTGATATTCTGGCCAGCAATGTGTTCTGCAGATGACAGAAAAGAAACAGAAATTTTAAGCTGTCTATTCCAAATTTCAGTGGTGGTAAGCCATTTGCAGGTGACACTGTAACACAAAAGTCTGAATTATAATGGCATACAATGCACTTTAAAGTAAAAATGAAATATTCACATGTGGTTCTTGTAGTTTAATCAGGTCTGTCTAATTTGAAAGTTACTCAGCTATGGAGGAAATGTTTTCCCATACTTTCTCAGAATCCTGGCTGATGGAAAACATTTCAGTTGGTGATTTCTACCAAAAGGGCTTTTTTCCATGCAGTAATCATACGACAAACCTCCCATGGGCATTTCTCTGTGATAGCATAAATGACTGAGAGAATGGGGCAGATGAAAAGAACTGTGGTGAGTACTGCAACATCTGTAAGCACACAGCCACAAAATCTGGTTGTGAGATGTGCTTCTCTAGCTATTACACACTCAATCACTAATAGTCAGTAGGTGATCCACAAGTCTGACAAATCCACAGTTTTCAATGTAAATTAATATTTTCTTTACTTCAATGAATGAGGAAATTACACCATGCAAAGAAAACTGACAGGGTCTCTAAGGCAGGCCTCAGATAAACTCCAGTCAGTGAGATTCCTGTAGAATTCCTCTTAAATTATCCTCTGCTGTGGACAATGGGTAATCACTGCATACCTGTGTGCCGAATTCTTTAAAGTGATGCATGAAAGCCCACACATAGGTAGGGGTACTCAGTAGGGCTTTCTAGCAGTAAAAATGAAGAATTCTTATGCTATGATATTTCAAGTGTTGTAAGTCTTAGATCTATACATATGTTGGTACGTGCACACACACACATACGTGTTTGGTGGTGATCACACTACTGTTCCTCCCTGTCTTATTGGTCTCCATGCCCACTGTCAATCCAAACAGCAATGAGGAAGTCAGATCAATGAGACCAATCTCCCTTTCTGGCTAATAAACGATCCCTATTTTGGAGTATGATGCCTTCTGTATCACATTTGACTTCTTCTGTGACTCTGAAGCATGTTGGGTCAGAAGATATCATGTCAACTCCACTATCATCTCCTGCTTTGTATCTTCTCTCCTTGTCTGCCTTCTAGTGAAGCTCTTGCATCTCTTTCACTTCCTTTTCTTCTTTCTAGGTATTTTAAATTATCCTCCTGTGCCTCTTTCCTGTTTCATTACCATCAGTCCTCAGCTACCATCTTTGGATGTGGTCATTTGTGTTTACGACTTCCCACATTGCACCTTTCATGTTTATAGTTCACCCACAGGTCAGTGCCAAACTGCACTCTGGTGTCCTAGCACTGACTACCCCAAAGACTGATAGTCTCTATATGTAAGAAAGATTCCCACCTTCTGCCAATCTTTAAAAAAAAAAAATCTGATTTTCTATAAAATTTAATATAACAATTGGCTATACATTTAGATGGTCCAGTAACAATCTGTTCTTGTCATCTTCCATGGTTTTGCCTGAAACCTGAGATGACCAAATATATCCATTTACCAAAATTGATGTAAGCTTTCTGGTTTTTACAGTCACTCTTTGCCTTTCAGTCTTGTCCTAGAACATTTCCATTATCATGTATAGATTTTCACTGTAAACAGTTTGTAACTCTCCATGCTATATCATGTACCTTGGTATGAGTTTCTCCACTACATGAATCATTCCACTTTAGCATTCAGTTATTTTTATAAACACATCTTCTAATAATAATTTGCATCAATATTAGATTTCTCTCCTTATTTATCTATCTCACTCTCAAGCTTATAGTCTGGTACACTTCTGATATTCCATTTGTATGAGATTTTTTAATGTGGGCTTATAATTGCTACTGAGAATCAGCAGAAAAGACAATAAAAATTTGCACTCCATATTGATAAAACACATGTACCCCACAGACGAACAGGCATTAATATTCCAGTTTTCATTAAAATCTGATAGAAAATCTACCATTGACAAATATTACTACTTTTTATAGGAAATAAAGTACATGAGCAGGTATCAGGTTCATGGAAAGTCTTATTATCTTGATTTATCAGAAGAATTCCAACTTGATCCTAATGTCCTTATTAATATCCTTAAACTATTTTACACTTCTATGTCTTTTCACTACATGCATATATTTACTATAATTATAGAGATATCTGGAATTACAGATGCACTCAGGGTACTCCTTTATTTTTCCAGAGCTTTTTGCATGCAGAGCAGAGCAGAGTAGAGTAATGCAATGTGGAACTCAGTTGCTAATACTATACTGCAGCTATATAAAGTTGCAGGAAAATGGTAATTATATTTCTGGAAACTTTTGAAAAGTGGGTATAGTTTTCATACCACTCTGGAACAAAAGAAAAAAGAAAGAATTCTCTGTGGGACACTAAAAAAATTAAATCTTGAAATGCTTCACATTGATCCCTTTGAAAATATTTCTTCCTGTCTACTGATCAGGATTCATAAAAGCAAAAGCCTCAGCTGAGTCAAAGTGTTAGAGCACTGGGAAAGCTCTTCAGACAGACTGCCAAGTTGAGGCACCCAAAAAGCCCAGAAAACCCCAGAAAACAAGGGCAGTGTCTTGGCAAGCAAGAGGCAAGTTTAGATGTTATGTTTCCTCTATCTGCACTAAAATGTGATTCTATGATTCTGTGATTTAGAAATCTCACTCTATTACATCCAATTTCTCAGAAAAGTGTAGTGACTTGAACAAATCTGCATTCTCTAGTGAGAACTATTCCACTGGAAGTTTCTCACATGTTCTCATTTGTGCACATGTATCAATTAATATGTACATCAAATACATGTGTTTCAGTTACCCATATTGTAGCTTATAGACAGCAGGATATTAAACTTGATTTAAGTGTTAATTAGATTTGCTTTCACTGAATGTAAAGTACTGCAGTCCTAGGAAGTTTCAGTGTTTTAGAGCATTCCTGATGCGTGAACCTTACTAAGGTACTTTGGGGGTGTTGCACCTAGATATCCAATCCCTTTCTAAAAAGAAGTGTCAAAATGACTCTCCATCTGATCAAACAAACTTGTTTCAAGTAATAGAACCCTCCTGTGAGTAGAGTTCCCTTTGGTCTCCAGTATAAAGCTCTTTTACAAGCAAAGAAATGCCTAAACACACTCTGCATTAAGTGACTGCAAAAAAGATTGAGCCACTATAGATATTTACTAGGTGATTTACTAGTATGTAGTGAATGCTGTGAGCATTTTTCTGCAAGGCCCACTTCATTGTGGAATTTATCTGACAAAATAGCATCAACACTGTAAGCTGGTCAACTAACACAGGCCATAAGGATTGCACCCAGAACATGTTTACATGTCTCCTCTACAGAGAGATTGGGTTGTTAGCCACGATGTGCATTTTGCACTGTAGATGTTTGTAATTAGGTGAGCTGAATGCTCTTTGGGTTCATCATTCCTACTGCTTAAAGCCTGACGGCCCCAGGCCACTTACTGAAGATCATTGGTTGTGCAGCCTGCATTGAGGTAATGAACACCCACTAAATATTGCTGAAGTTACCAAATCGGGAATTTCAAGATTAGTGGTTCTTAATGATGACTGACAGCTCCCTATTTCATTTTGCCAGTTCCAGTCCTACAAGTTGTCAAAATTTATATATGGCAGAATACTTGTTAATATGAGAAATTCTCAAAGATCTACCTGACTCATGGAAGGAAAATAGTTAAAAGAGGCTGGTCTTAAAAATCAGCAATGAAGTTCCCTGGCTTTCATCTAGTTTTTTCAAGTAGCCAAGTACATTTACTACCCAAACAGACCCAATGGAGGCCTGTCTTCTCACAGCTAATCCCAGGAGGCCATTCAAACTTCATCTTGGAATTAAACAATAAGGACAGAGGACAAAGAAGCTGAGGTTACCTAGGCTTCACAGGCAAGGCAACTCACCCAAGGTACTGTACCCAGCATATTGTAAATGAAATGTGCTCAAAGTCCTTTCCAGTCTACATAAGAAAACAGGGACAGTTCTAAACTTAGAAATTAATAGAACAAACTTAAGATAAATCCTCATAAAATCTGTCCGTGCACAGTTTAGCTCTTGTTTCTAACTGAATGCTGTATGCCTTTTATTGAGGAATTCCTAATAGGAACTCTAACTTCCATCCAATAGCGTTTAGCAGACTGTGAGAACAACCACCACTTGAAAGGACTATCATTTCAAGAGTGGGTAGAGTGCTATAACCAATTACATAAACAAAATACATATGCCACTAATTTTCAGCTGGGGTGCATTAGCAGATGCAATATATGTTAACATAAGTGTTACAAGAAGGATGGCTAGTGATGGTTTACATTTAATAAAATTCAAAGTAATACACCTGTAGCCTGGAACAGTGTTGGCTTTTTGGCCCAGTCTCCAGTGCTTTCTATCTTCTATTGGTTTTTTTATACCCTATGACCTTCTGTGCCAAAAACATGATCAAGAAATAGGACATGATGCAACCCAGAGAAAGACCCAAACAAAATAGCCTCAAAAAAGTCATTAGAAAGTTCTGTACTGGAAGAAAATACTGAATCTGACTTCAGTAGTGCTACAACAGGCATTAATTTAGCAGTTTGCTTAAAATGGCAGAAGGGGATAAATACAGGATTATAAAATATTTGCATTTCTAAGAAGTTAATGAATCATGATTACACTGGCTTTCTTGCCTTACTTACCTGTATCAGATTTCTACAACACAACTGCCTTCAAACAATGTTACAGAAAGCATTATTTGGACTATAAAACTTCAGAAATTGTGAAGCAAAGAATTGGAACAGACTGTCCACCTGAATCACCATCCCTGGAAGCACTCAAAAAATATGTGGATGTGACACTTGTGGATATGGTTTATCGGTGAACATGGTGGTTGAACTCAGTGAAGTTAGAGGTCTTTTCCAACATTAATGATTCTATGATTTTATTCTGCACAAATAACTTGGAATGACTGCTGAAGCTTACAACTCCTTATCACACAAGTTACAGTTCAGTTTCTGGAGATAACACCTAGTTATTTTGGATTTGCAGAAGAAAAGTTCCCTCATGATTTGCTCATCGCAGCCATTTTTTCATTGTTTTTTATAAGGATTGGTGTTGTAGTAAACTATTATTTTTTTCCATAATTGTAAATTATAACCTCATAGCAAGAATCTCACAACAGTATTCCTCTTGCATATTTTCATATTGGTATTGTTCAATATCCAAGTAACTTTTCTTAGTTCCATAAAAGTGTTAAAGTTGGATGAGACCTTTAAGATCATCAAGTCTAACCACAACCACCACGTTCACCATGAAACAATCTTTTTGCTTTTCCTTTCTTTAAGATCCTTTCTTTCTTTAAGACTTCAAGACATCTTCATGAATGAATCATGCTTGTCAATACCCCATGTTAACCATGTCCGGATTAAAACTGGGATCCAGGTTTCTCATAGGTGTCTTCCATGCTGGGACTATCTTTGCTATGTTTCTGTTAAATCTAAAGCATATCCCTGAAGTTGTACAATTGTTTATAATTATATCTCTTCTCAGAATGCCTACTGGGACCTCATGATGTAAATTGAAAATCCTTGGATGCAACCTTACATCTCCTTTTAGAAAACTGAAATAGCATTTAGGTACTTGAACAATTTCCCATGCAGATATCACTGTGATGACTGTAACAGAAAATTCCATATCTGACAGAACTTACAGTGTGTAGAAGGGAGACATGAAGTCCTATAAGCATTTTCCATCACCAGCCCTGAAAAGTACAATCTTGATTTCTAATGAAAGCTGTTTCCAGGGAAATACATTATTTGATTTTGCAAGAAGAAAATTAAGGTTTTGTTGCTAGTCCTTTGGCTCAGAGTAAAGAAAATTAAGAACTTTGTGTCTTTAATGATTCATTGACTCAGCTGTTTCAGCCAAGTTCATGGTAGGCAGCTGCTGGTATCAGAGCTGGTACCAGTAGCCTTTGTACCAGGCTTCACAGAGTGAGTGCTGAAGCAATGGATGGAGCAGGAGCTGAAATACCTTTCCACTCTTACGAGCTCCCACAGGAAACAGTAAGATGAAAAAGAAGGTCATAGCCTGTATGGAAAACTACAGTAATCATACTGCAAATATAAATTATTTAATAAACACAGCAGGGTTTTTTAGTTGTTCAATTTAGCATATTTCTCTGTCAATCAATGAATCTACTGCCTATAAATCAAATAAATTAATGAGCTAGTATCAAAAGTATTATTTATGCTATGTCTTGCTACTGGTAACTTAAAAAAAAAATCTTTTCTCTTGTGTAGGTTCTGTAAAATCTACTTTAAATTTCAAAGCAATGTAACCGAATCTAAACTTGGATTCTCTCAAAAGTTTACATTTGCATATCTTTCTTACACTTACATATTGTGTTATGAAATATGATAAAACATCTTGTTTTCTAACCATGATTTAGTTTATGATAAACAGTATGCTTGAGATTCTTCCCAAGAAGATCTGTATTCAAATGCCTCTTTATTGACTGGATATAAGTAAATGATGCAAAAGTTTTATTTGATAAATGAATATATCTTTTTCTGTGAAGGTGAAAATCCATAATTTGTTTATTCTGTTATACCAAGCCATTTTTAAAGTGTGACATTCAGAAAAAAAGTATAACCTTGCCAAAGTTGAACCTCACAGTCTTTAAACTGACTGTCTAAAAAATACCAGACCTTTGCCAGCATAAATCTTTAGAGCTGCTTCTTGTTTCATGACTATCATGAGTTTAGCAAAATTCTGCCTTCACTTTATTTTCCCAGTGAAAATGAAATCTATTACTGTGAATGTATGTTTATCCTAAGTATAACTTAGAATCTACAGATACATGTTGCAATGTAAAATCTCCACCTAGTGATCTCTGTTTGTTGTGTACTCAGATTACATGTAAGAAATGACAATATATTAGCCTATTATTGCTGAAAGGACTGGTGAGCCCATAAATAGATATGAAATAAAACTGAAGAAAAGGGTATTATTTGCTTTATTTGATATTTACATTCACATTCAAAACTAGGTAATAAATCTAGGCTATTTTTAAAATAAATAAATAAATAAAGGAAGGTCAGAATAAAGAACACAAGCCCAGAGCTTAAACTCCCTCCTGCAAAACTATTATACAACACATGAAAAAAATCACTTCCCTTATTGTTGTTCAGGGATGTTGAGGGCAATCATTTTAAGGCCTTAACTAATCGCACCTTCCCGGAATGTGATGTGCTCGCTGTGTTGTAAGAGATAAAAAGTATGAAAATAAGGCAACAAAACCCTTTTGAATATGCGTGACTCTCAGTTCTCAACATAGGATTTGTCTCGATGTATAAAGTCTCATCGGGACAGCTGTGCTATTGTCAAGGAGATGTTCTTTATGATTAATTGTACTATTGTATGCGTAGTCACATGGTACATTTTGGCAATTGTCACAATCACTTGTTTCAACAAACTGAATAAGAAACAGGCCAACTGTATTATTTTTGCCTTGTGATCAGATCATGAGCACCAGGGTACTTTAAACTCCAGTAAATCCTGGGACTTGCAATCTGATCACGAAGCAGAAACTGTATAGTGTGCCTGTATCTCAGCATACAGATATTTTCTATTGTGGAATCCATTCCTCTTTCAGAATGGGTTTTCCCTTTGCAGAAGACCCAAGCAAAACATTTTGTTGCTGCTAAAATTAAATATATTGGTGTAAGGTAATGACTCACATATTAATTTTTATTTTTTTAATATTCAGCTTTATCTCATATCATAGGATGAGAAAAGCAGCATCTGAAGGAGGATCATGTTCATGAATAGATATTCTACAGCTTAAGAAATATAAAATGCTCCTGAGTGTTATTCATGTGGTATCTTACCACTGATGAACAGGAATTGGGGCTGTGGTAATCACAGTGAGAGCAAAAGCAAAACAAGCTAAATTTGTACATGTAGCATTTCTGTCTGAATAGGAAAGCCCTTAATCAAACAAAAATCCATATTTGTATTTTCAGTTTGCTTGGTTTTAATTAATACTAAAGAAAGTTTTACTTTAAAACCTACTTAGTCTTTTGTGGTTTTCTTTCGCACTAACTACAGTAACAAACCTTGCTGCAGCTTGGAAAGATTAACTGGAATCCTGTGTAACTTCTAACACAACCAGAAAAAAAAGGGTCAAGTAATCATACTGAAACATGAAATTAGCACCCAATATTAAATTGAATCATTGAGTACTTATTCTAATATATATTTTATTTTGCAGTTTTGTTCTTGGAAATCAAATTCGCTTGCTACCTGAAAATACCTTTTCCTCATTAAAAGACTGTGGGGAATTGTGAACTTTCTAAAATTTCTTTTTAAATTATAGAGTGTGAACTCTTTGGTACCTGTAATCTGTAAGTGTACTGCACCTTTCCTGCCAGAGGCGAGGCAGGAAGCCGCGCAGAATTGAAGGCAGAAGGACAGAAAGGGAGAAGGCAAGAGGGATCTGCAGGCATTGCTTAGGGCAGCATCATGAGCAGAGGAGAAATTCCAAGACTTTTTGGGTTTTACAACAGACATAGTTGTATGGGCTGAACAACAAGGTCTCCCTCTATCCCAGTGACTGTCAGGCTCCCTCCCTCCTGGGCATACAAGTGTCCACTGGGTGCTTCACAAGTACTTCACCTCAGTCCTCTGGAGTCCTTAAGACATTTTTCAGTTGCATCAGCACAGTTCCCTGTGAAGTCTATAGAAAGATTGCTAGGGCAGCATCTCTGTGCTTTAGAGTTGATCCAGCCTCTCCCAGGAGCTGTCTGGGGAACCTAGACACCCACTTTAAGATTTGAGACCTTCACTAACCCTGGGGATAAGTGTGTATGTATTAGGTTCATCTGCATATAAAGTAGGCAAGCTGCATCTGGGTTTTGGTTGCCTCATTATCTGACATGACATGTTTAGGCAAAAATGTAAAACAGCTGTAGAAAGTGTAGAAGCAGAAAAGAGAAGGGAAAGCTTGAAGGATAAGGCGAGCTGTCAGTGACTGGAGTGATATGAGTGATTGAAACAGGCTGCTACTGGCTGTGGAATGAGAGCAGTAACTGATGTTATTTGTCGAAGCCACTGATTTGCTGGCGTGATTAAAACTCATTCACTAATACCAATCTTCAGAGGTGAATTTACTGTGGGATTTTTAAATTTTTTTTGCTTTGTTTTTTCCTTGTTCTACCTATATTAAATGTGAAAGCTTCACATCTATGTAATTAGGCTTTGATACATCTCACCTCTCAGAAATTATTAAGTTCATAAATTATAGACAGACCCTCAGGCAACCAGGTTCCCAAATTAGATACCTCAGCTGAATTAGTTATGATGAATCAGAGCTGAAATAATCCATGTTTAGCAATTGCCAAACATCAGTACCTGTACCAACTGGCTTCAAAGTGATTTATGGATAAAATCCGAGAAAGGAAGTATTGGATGAACTGAAGTGATAATAAAGGCTAATTTTGCTGCTACTACAATTTTAAGTAAGATAAAAAGGAGAAAATCTCAGTCTTAGAGTACTAAAGGTTGGTGTATTGAAAGAGATGGGCTGAATACTAAGGATGAATCTGGCTGCTTTTGTTCTCTCAAAGGGATCTCTCCGGCAACACGATTACAGAATCACTGTGTTATCTCTTCAAAGACACGAAGTAGTTACAAAAGCTGTGTTATAGATGAGAATCCCAAATGAATTTAAAAATGTACTAATTTTAGCTTGTCTTTTTCCTGAAATAAAATAAGAAACAGGTTTTCTTTCTTTTAGCAATCCTTAAGTCCATCTTCTCACCTCTCTGAGAATCACATTGAAAGTCTTCAGCAGCTTCACTTTTGTAAATAAAACCTGAAACATTTTACTAACATAGTATATTAAATTAAATCCTTTCTTTCCAGGAGAAATATTAATTAATTACAATAGGCATGTGAAGTATTGATTGCTATTCTATAAGACATTGAATGTACTTGCAATTTCTCCTCCTTCAACACACTAAGGTAACAGGTCAGAATACACAAATTACAGCCATGCAGTTTGCTCAGTTTTACTGCTATTCACAAATGATAAGTCTAGAAGCAAGCAAAACATATAAATTAGGAATAAATTACACAACAAGTACAGCCAGGGCACTGGGGAAGATAAGGACATAAATAAATGGTAACAAGTGTTTCAGAACTTCTAAAAACTCTCCTTTGGGGTAGTTTATAAAATACTCACTTCTCAGGTCTGAGAATACAGCCATATTTTGGTTTTTAATTAAGAATTTTACACAAAGCTTGAATTTTTAATTTTTATTTCCTCTTTAATTTGCAAAGATTTACCCTCATCTAAAAGTCCTCTTATCATTTCATTGGATTCAAGGTTGAAAAACAAGCCTATATCTTTCTTTTAAAAAATGCCACTCTGCGCTGTATTGGCTTTTTCTTACAAAGCTGTCCAAAAGAAGAACCAGAGGTTATTTTTAAATTCACCCTATTTTTCACTAAGCAAAAGAAAAACATCCTGAATTAATCTGAAAAGCTTTTCTGCAACTCATTGTTTGGTATTTTTCTCTTGTGCTACATGGTAAAAACACTGTGAGGAAGTCAACACACAGGGTAATATTCAGTTCCTTACTGTAGACTCCCCATAAATGCCCAAGGGTAGCCAAGTGACCCACGTGACTTAAGTCATTACAGTAAGGGCAAAATTTAGGCAATTGATTCAGTGCTCACAGTTCAGATGCCTAGTGCTATTTGACATCGCCACAGTGTCCCCACTCCAGAAAATCTTTGGTCTCTCATGTCTGCCTGCCCACATTGATGTCTTGGTCACCATAGGAGATGCCAAAAAATACTGGATGGAGTCTGGAGAGCCATACTGCACCCAGTAATAAGACTTTGTACAAATCTCTGTGGCTGTGTTCACCACTGCTTGATTCTGTTGCCCATGTACAGGTGCCATCGGAGATGCCCTTGAGTATCTACCCCACTGGACTGTCACCTGCTAATTCATAAGGCCACAGGTCCCTTGTATGTCATGTGTCTTATCAGACAGCTCTACATGGGCATCTCAAATGGGTGTCTCCAGGACACCTGAAATGGTTTTTGATGGACAACTGAGTCAATTATGCAGCAGCTGTGCCAGAATAATTTCCTTTTAGATTCTTTGTGAAGTTGCCTTACAGATTAGTTTCATTATTATTCACAGGATTAGATGCAGCAAGTATCAATATTCTAGTCCATAAGCCACCACAGGAACAAGGCAATAATCATAAGACAGAAAATTGTTTTGATCCATGGATGGAGACATGCTCTGCTGCTATATAAACCTTGACCAGCAAGAGAAAGTGTAGCTACTTCAATGTGAGAGCACATTAACCATGACAGATATGGTACTGCCAATGTAATAGTACCACCTGCCTGCCTGTCAAAATGATTGTTTGATCTACATTTCCAACTGAGAACATGCAGCACAGAAACAAAGAATATAAGACAGACATAATGTCACCCTCCCCTCCCCCCCCCCCCAAATCTAACTGGGCTAGAATTAACCAGAACAAAGTGATTCAGTAATCATTCATTTTTCCAGAAGCCTTGCTGACAAGATGACAGGCATTTTATTTCATGGGAGAGACAGTATATAATCCAAAAAAAGAGTTTTAAGTTTAAAATCTTGAGGGGGGGGACAAAATGTCTCTTAGCTCAGGTCAGGACAAAAGACAGACCAAATCCTCAAATAAAGTTAGAAATTCTCAGCAAAAAGAATCTCCCCTGTGTCTTCCTAGAAGTGAAACAGACAATAGAGCTGGGAATAACTGAGTCAGGAACATCTACTAGGTTCTTTGGAAATACAGGAATCTCTGATCCTGGATTAGATATTGAAGGGATGTTTGCCCTAGCACCAAAGCTCTGGAGTTTACAATTTGGGATTTAATCTTTACATATAACAGACATGAGCACTCTAGTGTCTTATTCCTAGAATCATGGAATGGTTTGGGATGGAAGGGACGTCTAAAGCTCATCTAGTCCAATCCCCTTGCAATGAGCAGGGACATCTTCAACTACATTCGATTGCTCAGAGCCCCAGCCAGCCAGACCTGGAATATTTCCAGGGATAGGGCTTCCGCAACCTCTCTGGGCAACCTCGAAACAGCCATAGCAGTAGCATTGTATTGGTAGTAAGGCCTGGATAGATGCTACACACGCATTGTCATGTGTCAAGAGATTCCCTTCAGTTCTGTTTCTGATACACTTCACAAATACAGAAGTTATTACTCGCCTCTTTTACTAGGGTTTTCAAATTCAGGCTTTCCTTTCCCATCATACCAGATTCACATGTTCTTCCTAAACCATATTTGGAATCCTTCGGATCAGTTATTTTTCTCCTTTCATCAAAGCAATTTCAACAGGACAAAACCCAAGTGCCATCTGTCTGAGCAGATCACCTCACTTGGTGATCTTATTTTTCTTTTTGATTCAATTTTGATGTTTTCCTTTTCTAAAATGTGATCAAAGTATATCTTTTGTGCACTGTCTCGCCATTGCTGTGAACCAATTTCAAGTAATACCAACCAAATTGTGTGAATAGCATGGGCTTTGTTTTTCTTGTTACTAGAGTGTCATTGACAGGATTTCAGTTCCTGTCACTCTTCCATTATTTCACGCACCTCTCCCTGAAGTATCATCTGTGCAGATATTCTATCAAATCCTTTGAAATACTATTGCCTACCCGAAGCATATGCCAGTCTGGATATGCCAGTACCTGCACTCAGTGTCCACTGCAATGGACTCAGTACTACAGGTTTCTGTTAGCATTATTGCCTCTGGCAGTTGGCTACAGCTGGCTTTGAGTATGCCAGGGGTTTCTCCTCCTGTTTGGATCACAGCTAATCAAACAAACTATTTCCATGTCTTCTTTCTCCAGTACAGCCAAATGTGCAAAATAATGATGTTCTGACACTTTTTCTGGACTTGCTGGGATTGCTAAATCCTCCAGCACATGCACTCCTGACATTGACTGTGCAGACTGAAGGTCTATTGGGATGCTGCAGAATGAAGCTTTGCTTTCAGATGCTTCAGGAAATGCTTAATGAATATACTCAGTACACAAAGTGTCCTTTCATGACTCTATCACTATCAGGATTTTTACCAAGTTGAACACTTTTAAGGCTCTCATTGCCAGTACTGGTTCTGCTTGCATGCTTGTAATGTTATACAGACCTTGTCTTCTTGTCTTGTGTCTTCCTCTCCTCTGGTTCTCATAGCAGAAGCTATCTTTTTTCCCTGCCTGTTCTGGGCTTATTAGTGCTTTCAGTTGTCACTCCTTTGTTAGTCAGAAGGCCCTCTGGCCAAGGTTTATAACAATAAGATTTAAAATCACACTGCTGTGAGTGGCTGAGCTTAGCACGGAGGGAAAGAGACAAAAACCTGTGCAATCACTTCTTGTGCTTCCCTTAATGGATAATGCATTGGCTGCTGAATGGCATAACTACAAAGGGAGTTCAGGCTAAATGCACCTCCTTACAACACAATCTTTCAGTGAACAGCTCAGTGTGACAAATAATCATAATTCCTACCGAATGAAGTCAGGATTTTTTCCATAAGATATTTTCTTTAAGACCTATAATTTAAGAAAAGGCTTGTTTCTGTAATTCAAAAATTGGTAACTACAGAAATCCCCATTTTGTATAATTTATTTACGGATCATAATATTTACATATTTCACAGACACCTAGAAATGATTGAGAGTCTAAATATAAATGGAAGAATGTTTCAACATAGGAGGAACCTCTTCCACATATATATACGCAAAATAAAATAAGGGATAATTAAGGGGGTGGGAGGTCCATATAAAAAATGTCCAAAACCATCCCAGGGTGTTGCTTTTCATACTAATTTCTAGAAAAATAGATTAAATATTTCACTATATCAAGCAGAGAAAGGAAACATGCTCCTCATTTTGTTCCCTCATTTTTAGATATCACATTACTTTTTTTTCTGGCTGAAGTGGAATAAATAAAATTGTTCGCTTACTTGAGAGTTACTGTAGCCTTATGCTTAGCAGGCAGAAGTAGAATACCTCATTCATGTTCACCTGAAATTGGGAAGTGAGTTAATGTTGAAAGAATCTTAGATGATGCAGGACATACACTGCTTCAGGCCTGTTTGCACAATCCGGCCTGCGTGCCGGACGGCAGGGACCTGTGTTCTCCAGCAGCAGATGTGTGTCCTTGAGCAGCAGATATCAGAAAGCTGCATAGAGGAAAACAAGGAAGGAGGTTGTTATCCAGAGTGTGAGAAACCAGAAGATGGGGGGGCCTGGAAATGTGCCTCGGCTAGTAGAGCCAATAAAGTTATAGATATAGTGTGTGAAAGTAAATGTAACCAATAGAAAGTTAGAATAGAGAGTGTGAACCCTGTAGGACCCTTGATAATGTGTGTATTTTTGGAATAAAGTTAGAGCATTGACTATACCTCTATGAAGATGTGTCTCTGACTCTCGAGCTCGTTTTTGCATCTTCTCGTTTTAAGTTAAGAAACAGAAAATTGATTATATTTTGGACATGTATATGTTCATGGAGAAGATAGAATGTGTGTTGTATAGACATCTTAATTAGCTGTCATAAAGCAGGCCCTTTTCCTTCACAGTATGTCACAGCTACTGGCCAGTGACACCAGATGACTCTGAACTACAATCTCTGAGCTGAAGGCAACGGGCTTTAGGAGTGGCAGGCTTCCACTGTTAATGCCAGCCAGGATATTTACCCAAATATTTCTTGCCTGTCTAAATAGTTAAAATGTCCTTCTTGATGAGAAATCTTTAAACTTAGTTTTTCCTTTTGATTTTTCTCTTTCAGTCTAGAATCACTCTCAAATACTTCTATTTGCTTCTTCTACATCATGAATGTAATCATCATCTTCAACTGACTTTTTCAAGCATCGTCTTTCTTACTTTATTGCTAAAGAACTCATATTACACTCTTTACTCCACTTTTTCCTGTCCCTTGAAAAATAAAATTTAAGTCAGCTCCTGTCCACTTACTTACCAGCAGATGGTGGATACAATCAATAAGACCACATAAACATGCAAAATCTGACATATCATTGTTCATACATTTCACAGCCATGTAAGCATACATTTCAAAACAAATCTGCTCTTGCATGCTTTCCTGTATTAGAGCCTTTACGTCCTATCCCACAAGCGATCTTTATGAGATCACTGCCACTGAAGCATGCAACTATTTATTTGAATAATGGTCAAGAAACTGAAACATTTAAGATGTGATGATCTTCATTAACAAATTTAAGTCATTCCACAAACATTCCACAATCTGTTAAGACAAGTAAAATCCTTCAGCCAGGAACAGCAAAAATACTCTGTTTTTCAAGCACTTTAGCATGAAGAACATGCATCTGCACACTGATGACAAATGAAGAGTAGTAAAGCAAAGTCCTTACAAGGTTTGTGAAAACAAAAACACATACCAGCTCTGATTAGGGCATATTGCAGTGACTTGAAGGAAATCACTGGTGATTGTGGCCATTTTCAGCAGCATTATTACTGGGGTCTGAAAGGACATGGGCTGCAAACAAATGTCTAAGTAAATCCTCCTTTGATTTAATATCTGTCACAATAGGTCCCTGATATGCACTAGGAATTATTTCGTTATAATTTCTTCTCTTCCAGCTCCTTGCACCTAATTGCATTACTGGTGTAATTGGCAGTGACACTGGCTTATGTTTAACCAGCAGCAATACATGCTCATGTAATTTTTGATATTAAATATCATGGACAATATAAAAATTATGCTGTGGGTTGAAAGTTTACCATGCTATATCATGGGGTTCATTGCCATGCTATCTATAGAGGTGTCACTCCTGTTGTTGACATACCTGATCTTGGTAAAGTATTTTGTGATTGTCTTTCCCTTCAGTAATATCCATCCTGGAAAGCAACAGACAGTAGCGGTTCTTATATCTGTACGGATTGTTGGATTGTTTGTTTTAATCCATATTTCTGATCAAGAAGAGCCTATTTCCAGGTTGTGGAGGGCTGACCCTGGCTGGACACCAGGTGCGCATCAAAGTTGGTCTATCATTCCCCTTCTCAGCTGGCAGGGGAGAGAGAACAAAAGGCTTGTGGGTTGAGGAAAGGACAGAGAGAGATCAGTCAGCAATTACTATCACGGGCAAAGCAGGCTTGACTTGGAAAACTAGCTGAATTTATTACCAATCAAATCATAATAGGATAATGAGAAATAAACCAAATCTTTAAAAAACACCTTCCTCTGACCCCTCCCTTTTTTCCAGGCTCAGCTTTAGTCCCAGTTGTCTCTCCCTCCTCCTCCTCCAGTGGCTCAGGGGGGTAGAGAATGGGGGCTATGGTCAGTTCATCACACATTGTCTCTGCCTCTACTTCTTCCTCAGAGGGAGGACAGTTCACACTTCTGCTTCAGTGTAGGCTTCTCTTTCCACGGGGCCACAGGTCCTACCAGGAGCCTATTATAGTACAGGCTTCTCATGGGGTCACAGGCTCCTTCAGGCATCCACCTGCTATGGCAAGAGGTCCTCCTCTCAGGGTTGCAGTGGATATCTACTCCACCATGGACCTCCATGGGCTGCAGGTGGCCAGCCTGCCTCACCATGGTGTTCCCCATGGGCTGTATTGGAATCTCTCCTACCCTTGTAGCCCCTCCACTGCCAAAACCTTGCCACACAAACCCAATACACAGGTGCTGGGATCTTGACATAAATGGCTCTTTCAATGGCACTCAGCTACTTACTGCAGTTCTCCACTCCATGGAGTTGCCATCTAATGAACAGTTAAAGGCCTTGCTCTCCAACACTGCACAATGCAATTAACTTTCAAGTTGCACATCTTGTGCTGCACATGTTCTTCCATCAGTACTTTGGGACAGATATCTATACAGAACTGAGGAAGCCAGTCTGAAATGAACACATGCCTCAGATCAGTCTGTCACAATGCTGAGGAATATGTCGTTCTTTCCATACTATGTGAGAATTCTGCAGGTGGTTTCTGCTTCAGATTTACTGCAGCATTTCTAGTCAGGAGACCAGATCTCTATGGAATCACATGCCCACCAATGCTGTGCATTAATTGTTTCTATAGTTACTTCTTACAACTTATTCACATCTTCCTGTGTAACAGATGGGAACACGTGATATATGACATAGGAGCAGGCTGTGTGACAGTAGATATCGAGGAGCTGTTTCTAAAATAAAATTGGTATCTATATACTACAGATACATTAAAATTATAACAAAATAAAGGAAAAGAATGAAAAAAAAGAAGTAGTTGGGAGAAAGGGAAGAGAGGAAAGACCATTTCAATCCTCTTAGTTTTGAGTCTTATTTCCCCACAGGTATGACCCTGCTAGCCTCCATCATCATCGTGTTTTCACAGGTTAGCATGTTTTGTTCCATTCAAAAAACTGCTTTTCAGGCATCAAAGGTAAGGAGTAACATACATAGGGTGTTGCTGTTACCAATCGATATTTTTTTCAATAGTATTCATAGTAATCCTCCATAATATGAAAGACACTAAAGATACAGAGTAAATTGTCAATGGTTTTATCACAAAACTTATTTAGCCTCATTGGGAGCACTGAATTCCATTTGCATAACCACAGGAGAAGTGATTGGATGTAGGTTGTTAGAAATAAAACATGGCTATCATAAGGGTGTCCCAAAGATGTATGACTTTGACTGGTGTGGGGTCTATGATGGTGAGGCTCTTACGGTTCTCTGAAAAATGTACTCCAGATTCCCCTCTGTAAAATAATAATGAAGATTTTGTAAGGCATTTTGAAACCTACTGATGAAAATTGCCATGTAAAAAATAAGTATGGCACTTGGCTTTATATTAAATACCATCCTAATGAAAAATGGGCTTCAGCTCATGTTTACTGTTTTAATTAAATTCCAGTAGATAAAAACACTCCCTGTTGAAAAACTTTTTCCCCTTCTCATGAAAACCAATGGTGAACTCAATTAAAACCGCAGAGAGCAATGTTGAATTCAATCCCCTTCCTTGTAAAAATAATACTATAATTCCAGACAAAATCAGATTAAATGATGTGACACAGAGTAAAATAAAGGACATAAAGTAAAAATTACTTAAAGACACATTTGCTTCCTTAGCATTCCTACAACAAAGCATACAAAGTATTTTACCTGTTCCCCCTAGACACTTCCTGCATAGTGATATTTGTTCTGCCAATACACAGTGCCTTGAACCCTATTTTCTGTACTGTCACAACTACCTTCATCAAGGAGAATTTGAAGCAGTCACCAGACTTGAAGGAGGGCAATTTCCAAAAATTACATAATTTTGATCACTTCAGTCATGTGGAAAGACAATCTCCTCACCTGGAGCTCTTCATCTCTTTTTGGAGTTTTAAAAAATAACTTCTGAAGATAACATTAACTTTTATTTATCAATTACAAGTGGTTGTCTCTTAGCGAGATACCAGAAACAGGCTCTAACTGCCTTACAGCTGCATTATCTATTTGAGATTCATACGTAGACCCTTTTTGGCCATTATCATCTCTGTATCCATCTTCCCAGAAAAGAAAATCACAACTGTTGCATTCATCAGGATAGATTTGTATCGCAGATTGAAGCACAAGCAGACTGCACAGAAGGGCTAAAACCAGCAATACTTGTCTACTATTCATCCCTCTGCCCCAGAGAGTCAGTTCACCTGTACCTGTTAGCTATAATCTTCATATAATAGATATAGATTAAGGGAAAGGACCTTTGTCTCATTTGGTCTGTACTACCTGTTTCAGGATATATCCTTGTGGCAAGGTGTTTGTGCCAGGGTTGAAAGTCCTTGGTGGGACAAGGCCAGAACAGTCTATGCAATGTGTAAATCTATATTAATCTTGTAAGATTTAAGTAGTTTGTGAGCTCTGCAGAGTGGTGAATGTCTCTTTGTGCACATAAAATCACTACTCAGGACTGCAAGACCCAAGCACTGTTATTACTATATTTTTAAGGTACTAAAAGTCAAGTGAAACTTCCTGTGTAAGCAACAGAGCCTAGGCTGAAACAAGAATTAAATAATGAAGCTCTCAGAACAACCCTTGAAAGCAGTCAATTCAGTTTTCATTGCATCAGGTTTTATGAAGCATAGGCATCCGGGCAGCATGGGCAAGTACATGCTTGGGAGAGTATTTATGGGACTGAGGCACTCTTAAGGAAGAACAAGTCCCCATTATTGCTTATGTTTTCATAACCACCTTAGCTATATATTGACTTTATCACATATGAGCTGCTGACCTGTTATAAACAGACAAATCAAGCTCTTGCAAAGAGAATAAAGCAAGACTTTCAGCAAACTTTTACTTTCTTTTAATATTTCATAAAGATACAGAAAGGTATCTTTCTGAAGGTCTAGTTCATAAATCATTCTGAAGTGTCATCAAAGGGGTTTGGAAGTGAGGAGGATCCAGAAATGGAAAGAAACCCCCAAGTGTGTGGGCAAATCACTGAAACTAAGGAGGAGCCTGAAGAGTTAACATTTCTCAGCTGAGATGGTGCAACTGAGTATGTGCTTTAGGCCCACCCAGACTCAGAAACATGATGGATATATTTGAACCTCCATGAAGGCAGGAAGTCAATAGTAAGTTCATTGTACTATGTCAATGAGCCCAACTGGGAGGTTTCGATCCAAGTGTTCACACAGGACACACTTCAGCATGGGATTCCATCTGAAGAAATCTGTATTTCCATTTAGGTATCAGAAGATGCTCTCTGTTAGTGACATGGTTGACCTACTTTCCAGTACTGACCAACCCACTGGGTGCCTTAATTTGGTAGACACTGTCCTACTGGCCTGCAAGGTCCCTTGGAGCCTCCTGGATTCAGCATGTGCCTCGTCACAGCAGAGCAGGAGTACAGGGGCAGAGTAGCCATAGCAGCTTGATGGTTCATATCAGTGGTATATCTGCTTGTAGTTGTGAAGGTGAAATAGGTTCTGGGCTGTTGTAGGTCCTATAGGAAGCGTCCTTCCTCAGACACAGCAGGACTTTGGCTACAACCACGCTACCACAATGGATGGGGATGCCAGGGGAGGAGCAAAGTGGATCCACTGTTATTACTGCAGAAGGGGTGGTTGCATACTGAGGCAGAAGTCAAAAGGCAGTGCCCCAGCAAGACTGCTCTAACACCTAAAACACGTGTTGCCTCTGCAAACAGATGTGCTGGCAGCTACCTATCATCCAGAATTCATTTGCCTGCCCTGAAGAGGCAATTTCCTTCCTTGCACCCTCTCCTGACATACTCACTGCTGCACCTCTGCAGCAACCCATGTGCATTGCACTGGCTAAATAGTGGGGATGGGTTGGGAAACTGGTCTTGAATACACCACACTGGGCACTTCCCTAGGATAACGTAGACAAGATTTGTCATGTTTTCCTCTCCTTGAATAATACTTCACTTTAAGTGGTTCTTTCACTTGAACTTTAGTATAAAGTAGAAATTGAGCTTTATCCAGCCTTGTATGCCCACCCAAATTTGATTTATATGAGACAGAAGGACACTTTTTCACAGTAATTTGCAATCTGTTCCAACAGATTAATATTTAAAGCATATAATTTATTAAAATAAACAAATTCATGCAAATTTGTGTTTTCTGGTTTTCCACTTGCAATTATTGAATTGCATATGAACATGAAAGAAGAAAAAAGCTTTGCTTTTTCTGACTAAAATATGTCAAACATTTCAGTCTCACTGTTAATTCTTAAAAGCTATTTACTTTTTGCAACACTACTACTCTTTTTTTCTCTAAGTTGTACACCTTGATGGCCCTGTGCTCCTCTAATAAGATATAAAAAATGAAAGACAAATTGTTAAAAAGCAAAAAAGGAGGAATTATACACAGAATCAGAGATTAAAGAATCACAGAACCCCAGAAAAACTGAGGTCTTCCAGGATCATGTCCGTCTTGATTTTGATCATCTCCCAAGAATGAAGATGCCACAAGATCTCTGGGTGGCCTTTTCCAATGTTTGATATCTGTACAGTAAAGAATTTTTATTTTGTTTACATTTAAACAGAATTTCCTGTATTTAAGTTCATGCCCATAGTCTCCTGTTCTGGCATTGGGCATGACAAGAGAAAAGTCTGTCTCTGTCTTCCTTGCTCCTTTGTTGGTAAGATTCTCACTGAGCTTTCTCTTCTCCATGATGAACAGCCCCAGCTCTCTCATCCTCTCCGTATGTCAGATGCTTCAGTCCCTGAATGATCTTCATGGACATCTTCTTTGGTCACACTTCAGCATGTACATTTTTCTCTTGCTGCAAAGCCCTGATGTGGACCCAGCACTCCAGATGTGTCTTACCAGGGCTGAGCAGAGAGGAATTATCACCTCCCTTGACCTTGTGGAAACACTCTTCCTAACGCAGCCCAGAAGGCTTCAGTCTTTCTTACTACAGAGGCACATTGCGGGCTCATGACCTATTTGTTCTCTATCAGGACCCTCAAGTCCTTCAGAGCTGCCTTCCAGCTGATGGGTCTCCAGTGTGTACTGGTCCGTGGCATGATTCCTCCACAGGTGTAGGGCTTGGCTTTTCCCTTTGTTGAATCTAGTGAAATCCCTGTTAGCCCATCTCTCCAGCCTGTTAAAATCCCCCTGAATGGCAATATAACCAACTGGTGCATCGACCCCTCCTCCCTGTTCTATATCCTCTGCAAACTCTGTCCCACTGTCCAGGTCATTAATGAAGTTGTTAAACAGTGTTGAATCCAATATCAACCTCTAGAGTACTTCACCAGTGGCTGGCCTCCAGCTGGCCTGTTTGCCTCTCAGCCTCCAAACAGTTCGGTTTTCAGTCCACCTTACTGTCCGTACTGACTGTTCTTATTTCATCAAGTTGTCTATGGAATATTGTGGGAGACAGTGTCAAAAGACTTACTAAAGTTGAGACAAACCGTGTCCACTACTCTCCCTTCATCCACCAAGGCAGTTACATCACTGTAGAAGGCTATCAAGTTGGTCAAGTATGATTTCCCTTTCACAAAAACGTGCTGACTGCTCCCAGTCATCTATTTGTCCTTCATATATGTTTGGAAATGGTTTATAGGATTATTTTTTCCATTACTTTTCCAAGTACCAAGGTGAAGTTGACTGATGTGTGGTTCCCTGGATCCTCTTTGTTGACCTTCCTGATTATAGAAAGTGACATTTTCTTTCTTTCAGTCCTCAGGAATGTTCCCTCACACGATGTTACAAAGCTTCCTAATATATAAAATATTGGGGGTGTTAAAAACATTTATGGGGCTTTTTCTTGCCTCTAATGGCTGTAATTCTTTATAAGCATTTCCATGGCTATTTACCTAATTTTTAATTAAAATAAAAGAAAATAAGACCAGAACAAACAGCTGCACCTGAACAAATGTTGTTCAGATAATTGCCTATCATAAAGAACTAAAAGAAGAATTGCCTTTTTACTGCTAAACATTTGTACTCTGTTGTTATTGGGGTCTGTTTAACAAACAAATATATAAAAAACTAATTTGGCTTTACAACATAACTTTTTGACAGAACATAATTATGAATAAAATAATTTCTTGTCCCTCAGAATGAGTACGTGATCAATGACAAATGAAACACAGGGGCAGGAACTGAAGGTGAACAGTAGTGACAATCCCAAGTGCAGTTCAATCGTCTGCAATGCAGGGAAGTTTTTTAAGGTCATTAACAGCCTGATGGCAGCAGAGAACATTCCCCTGTACCTTTTATCAGTGAACAGCTGAACAAAAAACACTTCAGCCTTAGAAATCCTAACAGGAGATGATCTAACAAAGAGACAGATCTTTTAAAAAGAAATCTTTTATATTGTCTCCCTAATTGAAAGAAAAGATAAAATGGATCAGACAGGACTAGCTGCAGTAATACTAAACTGTCCAGAGGATGATGTATTTTAAAACAGGTACTTTAAAACTCTTGCAGAAATCCATATTATTCAGCATTTTCAATGTTTAGTGTTTTACAATAAGTATGTGCCCTTAGGATAGTTCTAAAATACTGTGCATTATTCATTGTTTGTCTAGAATAAACACGCTTGGTTTTCCTACTCTGAACAAAGGTTGCTCGGCAGGCACACTGTAATATCAACAAAGGTAATCTCAGGACAACACATGAATAATGGAACAGAAAGTGAAGTTAGACACCTTCCTATCTGCATAAATCTATAAAAAGTATTTCAGTATGATAGATGGTGGTGATAGTGGACTGAATGTTGAACTACATCTCTGCATTCAAGCACACAGATGCCTTAAATGCCTTAAATGTTTCAAAAGAGAGCCTCTTAATTCTGAAAAAAAGGCTGCAGCAAAACATCTTTATGGCTTAGGCTAATATTTTTTATTATTCTACTCATTAGAAATCAATATCAACACTTTCTGAAAGGTCAAACAAGATGGTTTGTTCATTGGATGAGTAGTACTTCAATGTAATCTGTCCTGAAGCCTAATAATGTACAAGAAATAACCACTGAAATACCCATTGCATATAAGATAAAACACTACAATGCTGGGTGGGCACACTAGTTGAAAATTAATTTTTAATCTAACATCTTTCTTTCAAATTTGAAACTCATTAATAAAACCAAAGGAGTATGTAATGCAAGTATCTCCTACATGACACCCCTCTTTCCTTGAAAATGCTAGGAACCCCCAAAAATATTCTGGGAATTTTGCCTGTACCTAAAATCAGAGTTTTAGGGATTGCAACCTGTCCTGCACTTCCTGAAGCACAGTGTAATTGTAATGCTTGGCACTATTTCATAACCTTACTGCAAGTCAAGCCAGAAAACTAAAGAGTTCAATGTGAAGAAGGAAGATGCTCTACTTTTTCAAGGTTTGTTATCCTTTTTTTTATGCTCCCTGCCGTTTGCTGTCTTTTCTCCATCTGCATTTTATATCTGTATCATTTTTCAGCTCTGTTTTGTGTGCACTGATAATAACATCATGTAACTGAATGAAATGCTGCTTTTCAGGAGCTGACATTTTAGTTACTTTTGCTTTGTTTCTGCTACCGCACATAGAAAGGGGCAAGGGAATGACAATGGAGGAATTGGAGAGTAAATAATCTCATTTGTAAAGGTTCACCAAGCAGCATAGCACAAAGGAATTAACAAGATGTTCATGGCAGCTCTTTAGCTCTTTAATCACTTCTCTAACATGTGGGAGACTTTCATTGCAAGGGAAAAGGTATCCCAAGAGAGGAGTTCACTTTTACTAGAGATATTTTTGGCCTTCTTGATAGCACTATTAAAGATAACAGCAATCCCTGGATTTTATTTCCACTTAATAGTTAATGTCTCGTATACGCTCCCAGAGCCCACACCTCTAAGGCTGTTTCAAGCACCTCCACATCAACTACCCTGAGCAAATCTACCACATACTCCTTCAGAGACCCTCTGGCACTAAAAAAAATGCCGCCATAAGAAATCACTGCTGACATTGGTCCTAACTCATATTTTCCCCATCACATCCTGGGATGCCCTCATACAGTTCCAGGTAATGAACTGCTTCTGCTGCAGTGTTTCAGCATCCACATTGACCCCAACAGTCCTCATGTGACATACCTATGGAAAAGAGGAGAGCTGGGTGCTTCAGACAACATTGGGCACTGGACAAAGCACCATCTGTCATTGTGCAATGCAATGTTCCATGCCAGATGCATGGAACAACCAAGGAATCATGCCACCAAAACTGACACCAGTCACAATTTTAGGATCGGGCATTTCCCCATGCTTTGGGAGCATGCCCAAGGGTTATCCAAGGGCTACTAGGCAAAGGGGAAAGGTAGGGAATTTATTCGTTAAGGAAGTGGCATAAGCAATATAATAAGACTGCAGACACAGACTGTAAAGCTTTAATGTTTTTATATCAATCAGCAGCAGTCGGCCAAACAGCAAGGAGAGTTCACACTGTACCTATTCAAAGGGAGGGGGATCTGTGACCACAGCACGTGTAACAGGGAGAGTTTGGAAGATACTGAAACTGAAACCATAACACCATTGGAAGTTCAACAAGAACTAATATTTATTACCAAGAAGTGGCCAACAAAACCAAACAAACCCGAAAGAGGAAGGAGGAGGAAAATAAGCCCTTGGTACAGCTCCCCCAGTTACCCAGGTGTTGCTCAAAAAGTCTGGGTCTTACTGACCCAGAATGCCTAGAATTACCCCTAGCAGAAGCTGCATTCCTGGAGAGTCAGCAGGCTCACAAAATAGCAGGTGTCCCCACAAAAGGCAACGTTGTCCTTGATGTGAAGCTTGCTCCCCCCCAGAACGAGCTATCTGCTTTTTTATACAATTAACTGAATGATGTCTACCTGGGCAGGTGTGGCCAGCACCGCCCAGCTAGAGGCCCTCAGTCCCACCCCCTGGTTATGCAAGTGGGACCCCTTCTGCGCATACATGAGTAACTTGGGATTCCCCTTGAGCATGTGTGGGATACCTGAGGGGTCTTTTCTAATTGAGTCTAGGGGTTTTACTTCATCTCCTTCTTCTTCGCTTTGCCTTTCAAGTGCCCTTGAAAGGCGATTAGCCAATCAGAAGACAGCAATTAATTTGAGTTTATGCAAGATACTTGCTTCGAGGACGAAGTTCCCATTTATCAGTGCTTGTTTTCTCATAACTTGGCAGGAAAAAGATAAACTCTCACAGGTGGCTGGGCCAAACACAGACCAAAAGTATCAGCATTTAATTAAGCCCTGATAGAGCATGACATCCCTATGGACCTCCAGGGTTCAAGATAGCTTTGCTACATCTGACCTCTCCCCACAGGACTGTGCTGGTCAGAAAAGATCCAGCTACCCAGGAACTGCTTGTTGTCTTGCTTTTCAAAACAAGCAGTATTAAACCTAAACCACTGAAAGCATTTGACTTACAAAAATCATCAGGAGACAAGAAGAAACTAATATGCAGGCAGTGATTTTAAAAATTATGTATATAGATGAAACAATATACAATTTGAGCGCAAAAGAGTTATTGAATGCTGCATTTATTAGTATGTATCGTGGTGGCAAAAACCATTAATATCATAAGTCTTATAAATCACCCATATATAACTACCCAGAATCCAACTCTCTTTCCACTCTAACAGCCAATTAGGGGGTTATGTCAGAGTAAAGTGCCCTTTTTCCAGATCGTACAAATGTTCTCTGACACTTTTGTTACAAAATACTTATTCAAAGGGAAAGAGTCCCTCAGCTTAGCTTTTCAATGCTGGCTGATCCTTGATGAGATACAGTCTCCCAAGTGAGTAGGATGAGGTAGGACCTGTGAGACCCTATGAGAAATCCAAAAGGGACACAGATGCAATAGTATAGCTCTTGTTGGCACATGGTAGAAGTATTTTAACTATCTCTCACATTTCATTTCCCCTCTTTGAATCAGTTGTACCCCTTGAGAAAGAAAGCAGACAAATAAAGAAATCTCCTCCTATTGCTCACTGCCGTAAAACTACCTCTCAGCTCTCTAAAATCAGCTCCACTCAGCATGAGAGAAATGTTGTCCCAGCACAGAAATATCCAAACACAGGAGCTAAGATCATACACCAAATGAATCTCCATTTTTTCATGCCTGCAAACAAGTTTGCAGTCTTCTTTAGGGGTATATAACTCCTTTGCTCTGATTTCCTGAGATCTTTTTATACCACTTGTATAAATCAGCTTTGGGCATATAGAGAATATGGTAAAGAATCGAAGTCCACTGCCTGAGAAGTTCAGCTCCAGCTCTGCAAGCGCTGGAGTTCTGTCACCAAGATTTGCTGGAACAGTTTTACTGATCTTTTGGCACTCACAAAGAGTCAGATCATGTGATCAGGGCACAGCTGTGGTAGACAGGCTGTGCCATCACAAAAACATGTCCTGAAGGAGTAACTTTGGCCAAGGTGCTTCCTGCACCATGTCTCCACTACTCTATGCTGAAATGCTGTTTTCTCTTCTTGCCCACACCCTAGCCTGGTGCTAAGCCAGGTTTTCTTGCAGGGCTGCCTCTCAGCCATTTCACTACTCTCATTCAGCTCACTGAATAAACAGAGAAAAAACAGCATTGCTTCACGAGAGAGGTCAGGAATCAGCATCAGTGTCCAAGGAGAGAGTGGTGCCACTTTTAGTGGCTGACAATATTTAAATCAGCTAAAACAGGTTGTGAGACCACAGGTGGAGACTTGGGTAATGCTCCTTGGAGCTGCACTAACAGAAGTTTCATTAGTTGCTCTACTATTTGTAAATAAGGGAGAAAGGAGAGCCTCAGACAAAAACCTCTCTTCCAGTCAAAACATTGCTAACAAATAACTTAAAAAGCATGAAAAAAGAATAGATGTATTTAATATGAAAATAATAAAAAAAATTCATACTTCCTACATGTTACTCTTTGTCTGTATATCTGAAAGTCATTACATTTTTTTTAATTCAAATATTCATCTGGTAGATCATAATTAAAACTGAGTATTCATACAAGATCCTGGAAACAGACTGGAAAACACTGTTTCATCATGTAAACCTAGTGAAATGCAAATAGTAAATAAGTAGCCACATAAAAATAAGTTCTCTTTCAGTATTAATATTTTAAGATTACAATGTAAAACAGTAAACAGGAAGTTCTTATTAATCCAGACTGACCACCTGATTAATTATATACCTTCACTGGCTCCTTCAGGCAACGTGATTTTGTACAGATCCATACTAACTGCTCACTAAATCCATGGCCCAGCACCTATTTTGGCCATGAGCTAAGGGTAACAGTGATACCCCCATTTCCTGGTTGTGAATTCCAGTTGTGAATTCTGGTTGTGGTTACACAAGCAGCTGACTTTATCATGAATTTGCCAAAGTAGAATGTCTTGCCCTTGCTGCAGCTTCCCTGACCTTCTTTCTCTTCAATGCCCAGCTATGCGGCTCTACTTCTTCTGTATTAACTCTGGCAGCCTCCCACTGAAGTTAAACCCCAAATAAGCATTAGGACTTCTAAAGCCTGGAAATGTGTACATGGGGAATTCTGCCAAGCAAGTCCTTGTCAGGAAGGTGGAGATTCAGCTGTCTAAACATAGGTGTCTAGTGCCATTTGAGAAGCTGAGGTATGGTCTCTGGGAAAGCAGGCATCTCCACAGATCCCTACCTATATCTGCCAACCCCACAGACACCTTGGCTGCCACAGGGCTTCTCAAAGGGCACCAGATGTCTGTGCTGAATCCCACCCAATGTCTATCATGCAATTAAGAACAACTTTAGGAGGGTTTGGAATGAAAAAGGTAGCTACTGTTAAGTACTAATTCTATCCCACAAAAACACTCTATAAAGGATGCTGCCCTAACTCCTTGTTTAAAAACTCAACCCTTTTAGTCTATCTAAGCACACTTGTGAGTTTTAGATTTATATTTTCTCCCAATAGTCCTAAAAATTATGACTCCTATTACAAAGATTGCATTGCATAAGAAAACAGAGCCTTTGATAATAACTAGTTTTAATTTAGGATGGTGACACACAGAGCATTTATGTGAAATGAGCATAAGCAACAGGGAAGATGAGATTATTACAGCCTTGTGCATCAGTTTGTGACTTCAGGTATAGAATTAAAAGACATCAGAAAGACAGGCTAGAAAATTATGCTGCAAGTTTCAGTTTGAGGAAGAAATAGGACTTTGTGACAATTTCCAAAGAAGCATACGCACTCCTGTCCATCTTTACCTGCTCATAAAGGTTAAAAAACTGCCTGTTGATTGTACTGCTTCATCCTTGCACTTAAAATCGCTAGCTCACACTTGGCAGAGATGAGATTCACTGCCATCTGCTTTACACCAAAAGGTACTGTGCAAAGAAGTAATTCTTTTACACCAGAGAGATGTAGATGAACAGGAGGCAGTAGGACGCAGGGGGTTGTAGAATTGATTTTCACCCAGATAAACGAGAAACAAAAGCTACAGCAGCTGCTGAAGCAGAGCGTATTAGACCTTTACCTTCCTTCCAGCCCAGAGGACTCCAAAGTGCAAAGCAGGATCTGGTGATCTGGTGCTTTGTGTTACAGCTCACCACCAGCGTAGTCAGAGAAAAAGGCTGAAAATACACACGGCTGTGTACATGCACGTGCCCATGATACACGCAACCAACATATTTCAAAGACATCAGGGTCTAGGGGTGAAGCCTGTCCACCTTATGCTATTTTTACAACTTCCACCTATTTGTCCAACTGATTGGGATAAATGTTTTGCCCTCAGATGAAAAGCCTCTCCTGTTTATTCCTTAACTATTTAGTACATTGGCAACACAGTTTCATCATTCTAAATAAATTAAAAAAAAAATAAGCAAAGGGCGAGTTACTTAAGTCACCTGGATTCTAAGCACAGACATTGAAAGCAGGGTCTAATTATATCCTATTTTCTTTCTAGAGTTTCCAGAAATGTGATGATGTTTCAGGCAGCAAAGGGAACTAGTTTTACATGAGCAGCACACGCATACATACAGTTACCTTCTCATCCACTCTTTCTTGAGTAGCTCATACCTCATCATGTCATCTCAGTCCTGTATTTTTTATGAAGGTCTTTAATTCATTAAGAAGGTCTCACCTCCCATTTTTGAAAAGTTTTGTTTCCAGGGATGTAACACCTATGAAAAACAAGCAGTAAATGCTGTGAAATGAAAGTGAAAAAGGTCTCTTATTTGCTATTTGACTCATTATGTAGTAATATCTAGCCAGCCCTCGCACTACTGAGACGGCAGAACATTTGATATGAGACATAGTAAAAGTAAGAGACAGCATTTGTTTCTATGAGTTTCAAAGAGCCCATGTGTTAACACATTCTAGGCTTATTACCGCTGTTGACAGGTGAGCATGAGAAGTCTTACTTCTAAAATTAGGATCTCCGTTGCCACAAAAATCTTAATAGGTGAAAACATGCTGCGTTTGTGTGTCATTATCTTGGTCATACTGCTGCACACAAATCCAGTCAAGCAGACTAAAGTTAGATTCCCATATGTCTTGTTCAAGGCACAGCTATGTCATTCACCAGTGCAGATCAGGGAAGCAGCATACAGATGAAGCTGGTGTACTACACATTTAGCGGATAACATCTTCTTCCTTATGCTCTGTCAAATATCCTAATGTTGGGAAAATAATTTCAGTGCTTGGCCTAGTATTGTAGTTCCTGTTACTTCCCAATCAGCTGTGATCCTATTCACAATTGCTCTGAATCAAATCATGCTATTAAAGAAATCACTTGTGCAAAGTATCATAAATCATCACGGTTTTGCACTCCCTTTGCACTAGTAAAAATGACAAAGAAAGGCAAGCAGCCACAGAGAACTGCACTGAATGCTCAAGTCCTTTAGAAGGGACAAGCAATTACAGTTTTATCTACTCAGACTTTGGCAACTGATTTCTACCTTTTGGTTCCCCTGCCAGAAAAATCAGTATAATTAGATGCAAGTGCACAGTAAGCAGTTTGAGGAAGGCATCTGAAGAGTGCGTAGGCATCTGAAGGATGGTGAATGCAAGTAGCTCAAGACAGTGCCTCCCTCCATGAAAAGATTAAATTTCAAAATGCATTTCCTCCATTATTCCCCAAGGACGAGTCTCCATGTGGCATGTTTTGCAGCTGGTGTTTTGAAGTCATTGAGCATACTCCCCTCCTCACTTCTGACAGATGCCAAAGTAGCTCCACCATCACCTCCCATTCAGTCTGTCCACCCTTATTCCAACTAATGGAAACTGGTAGAGCTCAGTTCACAGATCTCATGAGTTAGTTGCCAGAGTCCTGCCTGAAATCTCATTGTTGGAATAAGACACTTCTGGACTAAAGACTCCGTAAAGAAATACAAATTTTTAAAAGGTAAGATCTGTTCCAGATATTGGAAACAACTAAGACTGTATTTAAGAATGTAGTTTCTACGCATTCCCATGATCCTGGCCTTCAGTGAATGGAAACAGGATTTTCCTGAATCTAAATAAAAAAAAATGGACAAGCTCTCCTTAGTATAAAATGATGTAATTGTTGATATTTATACTTCATTTAAAAATAGTTGTCAATATCAGGAGACAAAAGAAGTGTCAGCTCCTAGCACTGACAAATTCCTCTTTTATCTCTCTGCTACTGTGGCATTTGTTAACATAGGAAAAGGAATTTGCAAAATCATATATTTAACAGAACTTGTCATAACTGAGCAAAAAGAGTTGACCAAAGTGTCATGCAACAGCTGAAGAGCACTTGTTCTCTGTACACTTCAAAAAAGCAGGGAAGTGTCAAGCAGAAAAGTGCTTAATTCCTTTTCTCTGTCATCATATCAAAGAATTCAAATTTGATAAGCTTGAAATTTTCTGAAAGATTCCCTTGTCCTTCATTGTTGATAGGTCATTAACTGAAGAAATGAGAAGAAGCAGAAAAGTTGGGTCAAGAAAGTCATGTCAGCTGCTCGGAGCATTGCTCTCTCTTCCAAAAGACACTGTGACAATATTCTGTTCTCAGGTGTATGAAAAGGCCCAAACTAGGAAAACTATTTGTTATTAATATAATCAAATGAGTAAATTATCATTTGCAACTCTGAAGGATTTTTCCAGACATTCATTTCAAGCCTGTTTCCTTGTTTCCTTGGAAACTGAGAAATGAAGAAACCAAACGAATCCAAATTGCCCTTGCGTATCACTCTATGTCAGTGTACAAAATTCCGTCTCGTTAAAAGTTGTCCTATAAAATTTCTGTTATGTGTGGCTTCCAAATATCTGTTAAGTCATCAAAATAGGCATTTTTAAAGACAAATGATGCAGAGATCAAATGGTAAAAATATCCAGCTTCCTACTCTAAAATATACTGAGCTTTAGAGAGCTTCCAGACAAACCACATGATCTTTATAAGTGTGCAGGTCACTTCATTAAGTGACAGTCCAGCTCTCAGCCCTGCAGCCAGCATGCACACCTTGTGAGTAATCCTTTCAAGCTGGAAATTCAGCCTTTAGTATCCTTGTAGGAACAAAGGGATTCTAATTTTCTTGCAAGGGACTTAAGTATTGTTATTTACTATTATGAAGAGCTACCATTGTTATTATATAAATTATAGAAAATAAGGCCAAAAGAGTTCAGATATAGTCCATTTCCTTCCTCTTCCATGCAGTGGCCTTTTGTGCACAGATTCCAGTTCAATATTTCCTCCACATCAGCTTGTCTCCTTTACAGTGTCCTTCGACTTTCCACTTAATCCCCTCTGATACTGGTCCTCACATTCAGCAAACCAATACTTTTTCCCAGCATACCCCCATAGTACGTTCTTCAACTTCCTTTCTTGCTTCTCCTTCAACACATTTTTATTCTTTTTCTTGCCCCACACAGTCTTTTCTCAGGTCACCTGCCTCCATCCCCCCTATCATTCCAATCTCTTCCCAAAGCAGCCTCCTCTTCCTATCAGCTATATCCTGCTGAAATCGTTTAAAACATTATTGGTGTGAAAACACTGGGGGGTAGGGGGATTGCACTTGAGTGACACATAATTAATGCTGGCCCTTTTCCAGTCACTGTCAAACACATCACAACTTCACTGTCAACTCCCTACTTTTGTCTACTTCTAGTATTTGTCAAATATGGGACAAAGAGACATAGGACATCATGGGCTTCAGCCTTTTTTAATAAAATTAAGTATTTCAAAGAGTAATAGATAAATAAAGCATTATGTTGTCATAGCCCCCTCCTTCTACACCCAAAGAACAGGTGGGATAAAACTGCCTTCTATAGGAAGTCATTGGTTCTCAAAACTGATTTCTACAAACATTAGAAAAACAGATTTTGTCTAACCTGTGGTTTTAAGAACTATCCTAATTAAATATAATCACAAAATCTAGCTACCCTGAAGACAAAGGGGCTCGCCCAGTCCTTTTTAAGTAACAATTTTCAGTCTGTTCCTTTTTTTCCCTTGAATGGTAGAAATTTTGTCCCAGCATGCCCACTCCCCATCAGTCCCGTAGTGGCTCAGCTCTATTGGCTAGTGTACTCCAGGGAATCAGACAAGATTTAATTTCTTGCCCTCTAGGAGATGAATATTGTGTATATAGCCTTTAAATTCTTGGTTCCCAGTAGCTTTTAAAAGCTGCGTGTAGAGATTTAATTGGGGTTCTCATGCAATGTTACACCCCTACAAAATTTCAAGATGCCTTCTAAGAGCTTAGTCTCAACCTGTAACATGGCACAGCTTTTCCTGTATCTCCTCAGAATACCCTTCAGTTTCTGTTAATCATAACTTACCTTCATTAATGAATTGCTATAAAGGTCAAAATCTAAAATGAAGATTCTGATTTTTCTCATAAAATAATCCCCAAGATACCAGTTGCTGTAGATGAGATGCCTCCAGACCAAACAACTGACCTTGTGCAGAGTAGAGGGATGCAATGAGGAACACCGTAAAGCTGATTAATCACGAAAAGGAACAGAAAACGTGAACCGACAGTAAGGGGAATACTGATTCTCAGTATATAAGTGTATAGGTATTTATCACACAGTTTTCCTACAGAGCATCAAAGATGAGATTTTAGGGAAGGGTGAAGCAGTGAAGTAGCTGATGGTACAGAAAACAGTGTTACCTCCTCACTCTGAACACTCTGACATTGACCCAAAGCATTTAAGAGCTTGCACTGCAGAATGCCAAGAGCACTAAAAGGCAGGCGGAGGTCTGTTACCCCACTCTCCCCTAATGGCTCTGTGCTGCCTGGCAATTAATGCACAGCACAGATGGTGTATGGATGATGTATAGACAACAATACCTACTTTTTCACCAGCCTGTGACACCCTGTTAGATACATCCTTGTTGGATAAAGAATTCCCATTCATAATTACTGAGATTCAAGTGTTTTAAATGCAAAACTAATTCCTATATGTTTTATTTCACACAATAATTTAGTTTCCACACAGGTGTCTAACTACAATATAACATACGCTTTATAGTGGACAACAAACTAACATGAGTCATACATGGTCCAGTTTTAGCCTGGAATCAATTCAAAACAACGCGGGGCTTATCTGACTATTTTGTTATTCTGTCCTTTTGCCTGTCAGCAAAAGCCCCTCACAAATTTTGAAGCCTTTACCGGTTTCACAAGTCAAGCGGAGAATTGTGATACAAATCTCAATGACACTATATGCTTTGAAATTTCATGAGAACTCAGAGTAGAAGAGACACCCCAATTAGTCTCTCCACTAATTTTACAGTTTTACTTGAGCCTCTTACTAATTTGGAAAGAGTAATGACATGTCTCTTGACAGCTCTGTACATGGCTGTCAGCCCAGCACAGACACAGACACAGTTGGTAAAAACTAGAGGTGACTTTGGCAGAAGGAGGAGATGCAGAAGATTCAGTGGAAGTAAATGGGGAGAACGAACATCCCCCCCTAAGCAACCAGGCCTCATCAGCTATGCTGCTTAAGGAATAGTGTGTTTCTTGCAGGAAAAAGACACCAACCTGCTTTTACAAGCCTATTTGCCTAAAGCCGAGTGGAAGTTGATATATATCTTGGTATCTTACAGCTGATAAACTTCTTATTTCCCAAGCAAACACATTCACCCTTATAAGAATAACATACTCACAACTTGTCTGCATTCCTACCTTTATTCCTCAGTATTATTACAAGTGATCTAAAGAAACATGAACAGGTTTAAGTCTTTCCTCGTTGACTTCTTTCACATATACTGTCACCTTGCAAGTTACCTGACACTGCAGATTAAACCCCCATCCTTTAGCAGCCCCTCAGCGAGCAGCTAATGGAGTGCTGTCCCCCCGGGATGCCTCTCAGCAGCGAAACCGCGTTTCTGCTCCTCCCGATCACAGCGCAGGGCACTCATTGCAGCTTCTCCTTTTTCGGATTTTGCTTAACCCTTTCCGGCTCATTTTAGACCCGCACTCCAACCAGGACTTCAGTTTACGACCTCTCTGCTATCAGGTGATACCGGCACTGCCTTTTCGCCGAAAAACTTCTGTTTTATACCCTCTTTTCTGGTTCGCACACCGAGCATCTCTCCTGCCGGGCGGGGTTATCCGACCCGGGACACTCGCTGCGGAGAGCGGCGCTGGGATCGTGTGACACAGAGGGAACTCGTCCGGCCTGCAGCCGCTCCGGGCGCTGCCAGTCGGGCTCCACAGCCCCATCGCCGGGCTCCTGCCATCTCCTCCCCAGAGAGCGGCGTGATCCCGGCCGCCTCTCCCCGGAAAGCTGCCTCGCTTTCCTGTCGCGACGCCGAGGTCGCTCCGTGTGTCACCGAGGGGCAGAACGCAGCCGCGCCCGCCGTGCCCGCCCCGCGCCCGGCCCGGCCCAGCCCGGCCCACTGCCCCCCTCGCCTCCCGGGGCGTCCCGGCGGGGAGGAGCCCAGGGAGCGCCGGGCGGAGCGGCGCGATCTTGCCGCTGGCTGGGACTGCCCGGAGCCGCCTCCGCCTTCCCCTTCTTCCCCCGCTCCCCCGGCGGCAGCGGCGGCGGCCGGACCCAGGTGAGACCGGGGCGGTGCCCGGCTGCACTGGGGGAGGGCCCAGCCGGTGGCGGCGGCTCCCGGTGGCGAAGGAGGGGCCAGAGGGAGGGAGGGAGGGAGGCCGGGCTCAACTTGACAGGAGGGAGGGCGCGAGAGAAGGAGGCGCCGGTGGCTGCGCTTGCCGGGCGCGGGTGAGTGAGTGAGTGAGCGGGCGGCGGCGGCGCGGCGCGGGGAGGGGAGCGGGCGGCTGAGCTCGGCGTGTCCCCGACGGATGGCGGGCGGCCGGAGTGCGGAGGCGGCGCTCGGCCGCGCCCCGGCGGGCGAGGAGAGAGGCGGGGACACCGGGCGGTCCCCGGCTCCGCTCCGGGGGTTCGCTGTGGCGGCGGCGCCTCTTCCGTCGCGGCGGCCCGGAGGAAAGTTTCGGGGATGCTGGTGAGGTGGGGGCTCCCCCTTCCCCTCCGCCGCCCCCCTCTCCGCCTCCCTCGCGGAGCCCAGTCGCCAGCCGGCGGCCGCACGCCCTGACGCCGCCGCCGCCGCCGCTCAGCGCCCGATCGCAGACAAAGCCGCCGCCCCACCTGCCGCCCCGGCCCCCTCCCCGCCCGCGGCGGCCACGGGGACCGGGCCGGCTGCCCTGCCGGGGACGGGCGTGGGGAGCGACACTTGGCCCGCCGAGCGCCAACGAACTTATTTTTAGATGTGCCTCCCATCACAATGCGTCTTAAAAATAGCACGGTTCTTATTTAAGGAGTGGGGAAGAAACTGGTTCTGGAGGCCTCGTGTTGTGATGTGGTTTGGGGGTCGGGTTTTTTTAAGCCATTTTTTAGAGGAAAAAAATGTTTCATTGGTACAGGCAGCTGTGGGACGGTTAATATCCACAGGTGCACACAGGATGCTTTCACGGTATCTTCTTTAAGGTCACCCCTTAAGCATGTCAACAAAGGTACTCATGGCGTTGTCCTCCGCAGTGTGTCTTCAGTGTGAGACACGAGGTCTTATGTACGTGCCCACCTAATTCATGCAATACTTTTTATAGGGTCACTCGAGCTTCTTTGATCTGCCCGTTTCCTTCATTTTCTGCCCGGTCGCTTCTCTCTGGAATGCCTGCAACGTGTGGGTGATGCAGACTGAAGGAGTAATAATGAGCTGCAACTATCAGAGCTGTTTATTATTTTGTAAATAAATATTTTGCTTTCGTTTTAGCTACTGTATCTCAGCTGACTCTGGTGACAGAACTACCATGAAACAAATGGGTCTTATTGCACGGAATGTGTAATCATGATTGCTCACAAAGGCGAATTCTTATTTTTATTTTAAAGGCACTACAGATATATGGGAAACTTGTGTAAAATTAACTGTAAATGCAAATGGAAAATTACATCTCCAATAAGGAAAGAAACTTTAAGGAAAAAGCACTGAGGCATAGAGTGTTTTAGATTGGAAAGGACCTCTGGATGCCATCTAGTCCTGCCCCAACAATCAAAGCAAGTCCAGTTGTATAATGTTGCTCAGACCTTGTCCAGGTGAATTTTGAGTATCTCCAAGAATGAAGATTACACAGTCTCTGTGATTGTGGTGGTGCCAGTGTCTGACCACCTTTGTGGTGATTTGTTTTTAAATCTTTTGGCAATTTGCTGTTTTGCAATTTGTGTTTCCTCTTATCCTGCCACTGTGCACCTCACATCCATCCACGGGTGATCATAGTCATGTACATCTGTAGTTCTGGAAGCTAGCAGAAACCATGCTAGTGTTTTGGACCAAACAACTGGTTGTTTAGTGACATCATTTTAAGTATGATTGCTAGATTTTATTCTCATAAATTGGAAATTTATTCTTCCCAAGTATTTGCTTAACATTTCCTTTTTATTTGAACATGGGTCATAATGCATTAGCATATTAATTTAAAATGTATAAACACCTTATGAAAACTATTTGTTGGTGTTTTTCTAAAATCACAAAAATGTCTCAAATAATTTACCCATCTCTCAATTTGAGACAGTTTGCTCCCAACTTTTGCTAGAGTCTTTTCACCATCAACAGTGTCACATAGGCTCTTGGAATGACAGTGTGTCTACTCATTTTAGTAGAAGGAAAGCTTTATGGCTTTAGTCTTGAAATAGATTTTCCTAGAGAAGGGATGTGCCTTGAACAATACAGTGCAACCTGTTATTACTGAGAAGTTGCCTTTGTACTATGTGTAGGTATTGTTTAATGGTCTGGAGAAGCCTAGGTTTATATTTATGATGCTGTTGATGTGGGAAATTATGTGAGCACCTTTTTTTTTTTGTCCAGCAGGCAAATTTTGGGCTGTGCAGAATAAAAATTTGCATGTTATCCACCATGACATATGACTGTCGAAATTATTTGGTTTTTAATTTGCATAAATTCTTGGATGATGCTGATAGTATCTCAAAAGCATTTGTAGTGTGACTTATAGTATGTCACTTCTAGATGTGTCTGAGTAAAATTTCAAAACATTAGTATGATGCTGCTTAATAGCTAATGCTACTGAATAACTGATGGTTTTCATTAGAGCCATATCAAATAATTTATTAGAAGCCATTTGAATGACTGGCTGCACTGAATTTGATGATATTTAGAATTCTTTGATAAATAATTTAACTTGCTTTTTCAAATAACAGCTGCTATTTTATAATGATGGGAACACCTCATGTACTTATTGTCTTGTGTTAATTGTGATGGGCTTCCATTCAGGAAGAAATCAATCGTATGTTTGGCGGTTTTTGGGGGGTTGGGGTTTTTTTTATGGTGTTGTTTTATATTATTTTATTTAGCCCTGTAATGCCTGTGTGAGTCTTAGATATTCCTGACATTTATAAATCTCTTCTGCAGGCTCATTGAACTCTAGATTATGTATTTGAGATTTTAAATTTTACCACTACAAACATTTTAGGGCTTTAAAAATGATATTTTCTGTTTCAAAAAGTTGAGTGTTTAGTCCATTTATGTTTTTCCCAGTTAGCATTTCCTGTTAGCATGTCATATGGTAAAATAAATAAATTAATGTCACATTACACTTCTATAAAATAAACCTTTATTGGGGGAGTATAAAGGCTTTTGTTTGATTTGGCAGTATTTGAGAATGACAGTTTATCTTGGACTGTTAAGATCAAAATCTCAGAAGAGGAGGTCATCATAGGTCTGCAAGCAGATATTGGTAGCAGTGATTCGTATAATAAATTTCAGTTTGAATTTGGACAAAAAAACAGGAATGCACTTGTTAGACTCATGAATGGTTTGCTTACTGTAGTGCATACAGAAAGGCTATCACTAGCTTGAACTTTATTGTTATAGGACAGAATTTCATAATGCAGCTCATACGCTTTCAGTTTTATGGCCCAGAGGACTGAATGTTGGAATAGCTGTGCTAAATTAAACCTGGGGTCTGTGACAATGACTAATAAAAGATGCTTCGGAGGGAACTGTAAGAACAAATGTGAGATAATTTGCATCCCATGTTCAAGGTGAATCTGGTGCTTTGTAGTTTGGAATTGGCTTAAAATCTGCATAATATTTAATAGCCTCTTCAGATGTTATTATGCATAATTATGATAATTTTGGACATACTTGTTGCTGATATAAGTAACCAGTTTAGATCTGTGGTTAATTTGGGGGGCATCTAGTTTATGCAGGTGTCTTATTTGCTTGCTTGTTGCCAGACTGTTTACAGACTCAGGACAAATATGTTCCACCAGTTTCAAGGAATGGCGCTAATGTGACATTCAGGAAAAAGAGGTTTATAGTTTGAACTGTAGTGGTGACAACACTCATCTGGATGTGAAACCTGCCCAGTTGCAGATTCCTTTTATGTTTGTGTTGGAACAAGGTCTGAAACAGAGACTGCTTCTCAGAGAATGCTATTATCACCAGTTTGGAGGATAGGCTGGGCTGTGTATCTCTCAGCTTCTGTGAAATTGACATAGAGACCGGGCCTGTACTTGCTAATTAGGCCTTTTATTTTTGGACTAGGAAAACTTGTGAAGTTTTGTGTTCCAACAGCTAAACAGCTGTCCCAGTGAGTACTCAAGTGTATATATATATACATATATATATACTCTTATGTATAAACAGCGTGAACAAACAACAAAGACATCTGAAATGACCGTCTAGCCTGATACATACTTACTTGAGGCTCCCGAGCTGTGGGTTGACTTTAAAGTGGGGGGAAAAATAGCATTGTTGTACTACAGTCTGTTTCTGAATATTGCTCAATCCCAGTATCAGTATCATCTTGAATGTGGGATGCTTATCATTTCCCATTTATTATAAGAGTCTACATCTGAATACTGTTAGATTCTTGATATCGATGGCTTCTGGTAAGAATAAGTTACGTGCTGTGTGAGTATGTATTTATGAACTTGTCATTGTGTGGTAGAATGGCACCATTCAGTATTATTCAGTGAATATCTGAGAGTCTAGGCATAAATTTCATTATATTATTGCTTACGAATTTTTTTCTGAACTTTATAGATTTCCCATGCAGCTCTGTGGAGGGTTTTGAAATGGTGAAATTCTTCGGTACCTACCATGAGCTCCTGGCGGGCTCCACACTATGTTTGGGAACTTAGGTGTTTTAACATTGATTGAAATTGCAGATAGTGCTGTTCCAAATCAGTGTTCCTTCAGCCTCTGTGTGAGATGGATGCCTCTACATTTTTTTTTTTCAATAAAGAAATCCATGATTTACATATGTATGCCAGACTGGCCCTGAAAGGAGTGCTATTGCTCCTACTCGAGGCTTACCTCTCTTAGACTAGAAGCCAGTAGGCTGCTGTGTTAATCCGATGACAACTCAACTAGTTTAAGTGATTGGTTGCTAATATTTGTACTAATGTATGATCCAAACCCATTTTTCACAGAATGCTTTGTATTTGCAACATGACCACACGTTCTGTTCTCATCACTGCTTGCATCATTGCTGCAAGCATGAGGCTGCTATAGATGGCAGTGTGAGGCTGGAGAATTTCTGGTGACTGCAGTCACAGGAGGTGAGAACTAAATTTAAAACCTGGATTTCTGTCCCTGGTAATTGAAGCTGCTTTCCCAATATAGCCTTGGTAAAAATCATAGCTTTCATTGACTTTTTGTTATATGATCTATGTCAACCAAGAAATCTCCTTAGATGTTTTAGACAAATGTCTAAAAGCAGAGATAAAAACATAGTAGGTGTTTACTCTTATACTTAAGACTCAATTCTTGGAAATTTGTACTTAAGAAAAAAAGATTCTCATAAATCTCTCATATTTTTAAATGAACTGGAGCAAAGCATATGTATGATATTACAAATAGTGTTACTAGTATCTATAAAATATTAGCCCATGCTAGCTTTTTGTTTTCTTTCAGTTGTGTAAGAGCACAGATAATTAGAGCGCTTTGAAAGGAGTTTAAATACAAGTGTCAGTCATCATTGTAAATGAGTGATTGTTAGGATGTGGATTTATTTTATTTTTTGCATCATAGTACATGGTTTTCTTAGAGCAGCAATTGCAAGACCTTCATACCAGGTCATGACAGGGCATATAAATGTAGCATGGGATTCCAAGCTGGGGCACCTCTCTGTAGTAGGACTGGAACTTTTCTGGATGCTATGTATGTAAGGGAGTGGAAGACATTCATCAGTGCTATAGGATATTGCTGTTTTCTAAATTAAATAATAGCTGTATTCTTATTTAGATAGAAATTGGTTTTCAAAGATAGGCTTTTTGCACAATAGATCCCTGATAAAGAATCTTTGTCTCAACTTGTGGAAGGCCTTATTTGGAGACATAACACCTACATTCATTAACTGCAGGACTTTCACTGTGATCATTGTATGTATACCTGTCAAACTGCATGAAAATCAACACAGTGGAGTTTTGGTAGTTTTGGGGTTTTTTTCAATTTGTGAAATCAGCTACTACATCCTTTGTATTGTTTAGTATTTTCCTTCAAATGTCTTTACTAAAAATCTAATTCCATGCAAAACCGAAAATATTTTTAATAGATTCTGTTATTCTTTGGAAAAAGTGCTGCATACTTTTGTACTTAGGATAAAGAAAATAAAAACTGATACTTTCAGAAAGCAAGCTGATTTTCTCCTGCAGTAGAAACAGGATTGCTTGTTGAGACTGACAACCTTAATATTACTGGGCAAGAGCGTGACTTCATCCTCTCTACATATGATGAAATACCACAAATGATGCTGCAGTTAGTGTTGGCACTGAGGATAAAATGACAGACAAACAAGTAACATTATTGTTTTTAATTGTTATATAGCTGCGTAGACTGTTCTTAGGTGGGTAGTTCCATACATTGCTGCTTAATAAGTAATTTTAACAGACTTCACCGAATTCATCAGTCTCACTTTATTTTAATTCCCTCACAGCCTGATGAGCTCTGAAACGAGTTAGAAGGAAAGCTATATACTAAAAATTGTTCAGAAATTACTTAATGGGTCTGATTAGTTTATAGATGCACTTTCAACTTTGTTACTATTAAAGGAACATTTTCAGTACCTTAAAATTCTACATTTTATATACATAAAAAGTTGTATGCATTGCTCTTTTGGGATATTTGTAGCAATACATGTTCTGAGAGAGAGGGTTTTTTGCCTATTAATATTTTCATTAGACAATCTTTATTGGAAGATTCAAAATTAAAAATAAAATAACATCATCTGCATTTTTCATATTGTATTTGCCTATTTCTTCTTTTTCCTGATTAACTGTGGTCACCATTAAAAGCAAGTGTGTCCTTTTTTGAAACCTGGAGTTAGTAAAGCTCATTTTCTTCTGAATTTTTATCTTAGGGTTCATCTGATGGTTATGATCAATGGTTTTATTATGTTGAAGGAGTGGTAAGGTTTCTCTCCATGCGGGCTCTGCTAATTTGTAATATGATGTGAATCCACATTCCACCCTTTATCTCATTCAGAGCATTTATTGGAGCTGTTTGTCAGAAACATGTTCTTCACTTGGCCATCTGTTTCTGTAAAGCATGTAGCAATTTAACTACCTTTGAGGTTGCTATCCTGTCAAAAATCAGTATTATCTACCAAGTGGTTGAAAACTATTGGGAGGGGAAGAGAGAGATGTTCGCAAACCTCGTGATCACATAAGCTTCTTAGCTTTAGCAAAGCAGAGCTGAAATCTGTATTTTAATTATTCTGCAACACTTGGGATTCTGATGCTCTCCTTAAAGAGATATATCTCAAAAAAGAAAATTACTTGTGTATGAAAAGTTGAAAACATGTGCTGAAACTAGATAATATTTCTTGTAATGCCTAGTGTCAGTTGGAGACTCCTAAAAGTACTGGCCTATTTTTAATGAATATCAGACCCACTTATTTCCCCCTCATAAAATCTAAGGTTTCATGGATATTTTGAAAGCAATAATAGCTACAGTTTATTCAGGCAAGACATTTTGATGAGTGTATATTTTACAGCTTAATGTCTGCAAGAGTTTGTACAAGGAGTGTGGAGTCACATGTAGGATTGCGTCACCTGTCAAGAATAATAGCTTTAACATATACTGTAAATATAAAGCTCCTGCTTACCTTACTAGAAATACTTGTGGAGTCACATACTCGAACACGATGTTTGACTCAGTTTAAGTAGGGGTGGATTTTATGATATGTTATTTCAGTTCTGGCCTGTTGCAGTGTCATTTAGCAATCTTGTCTGAAAGTCATATTACAGAAGTCATCTTGAAATTAATCCATACCATGCAAATAGGAAATTATCCTATAACAAATTAAAAGTCAATATATTGTTTCTTCAATTGCAGAAAGAAGAATTGAAAATTATTTTCTGTCAATAATGATTAATCACAATTAAACCTTGCAGTACTTTGAAGTATGCTATTGTACATGCTGAACAGTCTCAAGAGTTTAGTCTTACTGTAAAAACAGGAGATGAGAAGTGAAATCCTGAAGAGAGAGAGAAAAAGAAAAGCAAAGATCGTAAAAATAAATGTAATTTCTAATTTAAGGAAAATTGATAGTTTAATATGAAGGCATTGGAGGTGTGAGGTTTGGATAGAGATAGGATGAAAGAAGAGCATAATAAAGCATAAAGGAGGAGAAATTACCATTTATGGGAAAAGAGAAATGAAGGCAGGTAAAACCTTTTGAAAATCATGAGTGTCCCAGTAGAAGTACAGCATATACCTCTGCATCTAGTCATTTGAATACATTCTTCAAAAGAGTCTGCATTATTCTATTTGGTGTCAAGCTGACTTTATTAATATCTTCTTTCATTTTATTGTATGATTTGTTAGCTGTAACTGATTTGCTAGGTGTAAATTACCTAGGCCTGAATCTTCACTTCTCAAAGTTTGTCTCTTGAGAAGAAAAAAAACTTTGGAAGTATATCCAAACAGTGTCAAAACCACGTGAGAATTTTGTATGTCCTTTTCCCTGCTTAGGAACAATACTGGAAGATTTATACATCAAGGACTTTCTATCACCACATAGCTTAGTAATGCTGCAGTGGTATTTCTTCCCCACTCTAAGCATGGCAAGCAAAAGCACTTGCTAGACTACTGTTTACAGTAGTCTAATGAGAACACAGGCAGATGCCCTTCAGAACAAAAATAATTACTTTACATTGCTCTTGCAGTTCATAAAATGCTTACTAATGTCAGAATGTAAAAATACGTAATTTTTTTCCATCTTTGTATACTTACTGTGTCTTGTGTGAAAACACTGCCATCATATATTTAGCCCTGACTGTTGTCTTTTGGGTCAGACTGAACATTTCCAAAAAGAGGAGAGAGCCTCAGTTACCCTCAAGGAAGCTATGATCCAACTGGAGCAGTTTTTGAGATATAACAAAGAGGAGGAAGGAGACAGCAAGTCAGAAGGTGCAGACCAGGTAAAGGTTGGTAGATGGAGAAGTGTAGGTCTACCTCCAGCAGAAGTCAGTCCTCAGTGGCTACTTCTGTACCACTATGGCCACAGGTCTGGACCTGGACATGTTGCTAAGCTGACCTCAGTCTGGAGTAGCTCTCTTGCAGAGAGACTTAATTCAGGTCCAAGGGCAAGATGAGTGGTGAGCAGTATGGAGAGCTGGGGTTTGGTGCTTGGCCTGGCTTCTTGTGCAGTCTTTTGTTCTCTGGTAAAAGGTTTTTAGGGAGCTAAAGCTGTACAGGCTTATGCAAATACCAATTTGTTAGTGATGTTATTTAGAAGATTATTGGTCCTCGGAGGAGGCTGTGTAGATATTTTTGTCCTGAGGAAATGACTGAAGATTGCTGGGCTGGAAGTAAGGTCCAGAGGAAGAAATACTTCCTGCAGGGACATAGTTATGGGTTAGATTTGGTTTTGAGCTTTTTTAATAGCATCAACTAGCAACAAACCAGCTTGAATTCTTGTGCATGTATAGCTTAAGGTTCCTATTTTTGTATTTTAATAAAATACAACCTCAGAGACCAAAAGCTATAGTTTGGGGGGGGATCACCTTCTTATTTTCTCTCTTTTTTGGGGGGATGGGGAAGCAAGACTGTCTTAATCTGAATTCTTCACTGGATTTTAGCTGCAAGTGCTAATGCAGTTTACACAAATAAGAGGCCGAAAGGAACAGTCAAAATCATATTCTTATCTCTGACAGATTGCACAGTGCACAAAGTTCTCTGTAAGTACAGGTATTTAATATGATGACATGATTGGCTTTTGCCAGCTTTCCACTGAATTTCTGAGTGAAATTACAATTTAAATTTGTAAGCATATTTTAAGACTGTGGGTGGTTTTGTTATTGCATTTGATTATTATAAAAATGGAAAAGACTAAGATTTCCTTAGTTCGTATGGTCAAACCTACCAGTGGAGACAAACACTGCAGAAGGAGAAGGTTGCTGAGGCTGGCTATTTTTCATTGTCTTGAGTGATTCCTATGCTGTCTTTTTCCTATCGCTACTTTCTTTCCTCTGCCTTGTAAGTGTTGTTGTGGAGTCCTTTTTCCCTTAATAATTCTTGTCTAATAATTCACATGCTAATACCTAGCTTTGAAATATATAGTAAGAGGATATACAGTCCAGCTATTCACATATGAGTCTCCATTCTTTGAACAATCTGATTATGTTCCCCATCCCTTGGGAGGATCCACAGTGCTACCTCCAGGACTCTAGAACCAATCTGTGACTGATGAAAGTCTGATGGTCCTTAGGCCACTGAATCAACCTGAGAAGGGGCAGCATGTAAATGATGTCAGAAACAATCTGTAATATTATTACTCCTAATTTCTGCTACTAATAAAAGGTGAGGGAAAGGAGGAAATGGCTGAGCTCATTGTCTGTTGTTTTCAAAGACTTATGTAAATCACATAGGTGATTGTTGTAAATCCTTAATATGCTGTGTAAGCCATATTCGAGCATTGCTGTGGTAGGTAGTTCTTTGTACACAGTTTGTGGGGCTGTATTTATTACAGTAGTGGCTAGAGTAGATTAAAGCTATAGATTAACATTTTATTATCATAAAAACTGTGTTTGAAAAAGAGTGCAAAAGGCAATAGTAAACTACTGCCTGTTGATAGAGTACTGTGATACTGTGCTGGATGAAAAGTTACTGTTGATATGATTGCAGATGGCAGGTTACTTTGCTTAATGGAAATTACAGAAGATTCTGAGTAAGTTTGTGTTGTGTGAAATTCAATGTTGACACATATTAGGATCTACTTTGTCAGAAAAAGGAATAAAATAAAATACATATACACTGTTGGGACATCAGAGTAAATATTCATCTGTGTTGATGACTTCATAGATAAGCTAGGCCCCAAAATTACTTTTTTCCTGACCCAACCATATGAATTAGTTGTCAGAAAAGACATGAAGATCTCTGGTTACATGCAGCTATTTGCAGTCAAGAAAGAGTGTAGAAATTGAAGTCAGAGATTGGCAGCAATGATAAATAGACTTTGGAAAATCTACCATGTAGAGTAAGATTGAGAATATTGGCACTTTTCAAATTATTCCACTTAGAACTGTATACAGAATAGTAGGCTTTATGAGGAAAGGGAATTGTGTGTTCTGTCTACCCTTTTTGATGAAAGACTAAAGGCTGTGTAATAAAGTCAAAAAACTTCAAGGATGCAAGAAGTTCTTTTTAGAAGATGTGTCATTAGTTTGTGTAATTAACTGATAAAAATATGAGAACAGTGAGAAGATGCTGTTATTTCAACAACAAAAGATTAGATGCTTAAATGTAATATATGCATATGATATATAAATTACTTCAGTATTGTTGAAGTCCTTTCTGCTGTAAATCCTTGCACTTCAAAATATAAGCAAACTAGTTGGAACAATTCGAAAGACTCTTTCCCGATCCAGAACTGTCCACTGACTAATTTCTTGCACCTTCTGTCAAACCATCTGCTACAGGCTAATGAACAGACAGCATGCTGGATTAGATGTAGCACTTGTATGAGCTATTTTGATAGCTCCTGTGTTCCTTTCATTAGGAACTCTCTGATTAGTGAAGCTTAGAGTTAAATTTTTGAGGGCAGGGATGGGCAAAGTATTCTTTCTGTGAGCTTCCGCACTGCAGGATGCTGTTGACAGAGAGGAGTGATGAACCCACATCGCTGTTTTTGAAGCATGTTTCACTTATTTCTTATAAGCCTTCATTTAGCAAAAGAACATCTCGATAACCTCTGTCAAATGCCCATGGGAAGTAATGACTGAGTTGAGAGGAGTGCAGAGTTGTGCCCCTTTGGGGCTGATAGATCTTCATAATTCCATATGTCATACATCACTCCATAGTGCACAGCAGACATTAGCTCTGGAGCTACAGCCTAGCTAGAACAAATACCAGCTTCATTTCAGATGTCAGTCTGTGAGGAGTCACCATCATCACCTCTTAAGAGTTTCTTTCTGCTGTGGCTCTGAACATGATGCCACACAGTATAAGTTGACACTGGCAGGCAGCTGGAACAACCACAAACCTGCAGCTAGAATGTAAAGAGTAAACTGGTGGATCCCTGAAGCAGTACCCAGGCAGAGGTATTCAAGTGGAGATGCAGGCACTGTTATGTTTTGGTCCAATGCTAGGGAATCACTGGCCTACTGTTTACACAAGTTTAAAAGGGTTATTCCCAGCTGCAAGTTCACTTGAGCAATTTACAGTCCTCCTCACTAGTCTTCTGCATTTTAATCCATTCCTCTCAGCACACACAAATATTATTTTTCTGCCAGCGGCAGACACAGATGTGTTTGAAGCTGTATACAGACTAGCAGAGAAAGTATTGATTTGTTTAATTAATTCCAACATATGCCCTTTTAAAGTATTCTTAGATGTGCTTCATAGGACTATTTGTGAGGGATCCAATTTTACTTTGCAACTCAATCAGTCTTGCATTTGTCAGGATTAAAAAAAAGGTTAATGATGGCATTTGGTCACTGTTTAGTGATTCCTACGATTACTGTTGCAGTAGAAGCTGCTTGTAAGCATCAGAGATCCAATACCAACAATAGCTGAATGGAAGTGACCGGTGTCCCAGTGTATTACCATCAAAGTCGTCAGCACTGCTGGTGGCTTTCCAGTCTCTAAACCTGCTCGTGATCAAAGCAGAAGCCTGTCACTGAAGATTGGTGGGCTGCTCTAAGAACAAAAGAGCAGGGAAGCAAAGGATGCTCTCTTCCTACAGTATGGTAGCTGCAGGAAGAGCATCCTTTATGCTGCCTAAACCAGTGTTACAAGCAGCTGGACTGACTCTGTGTTGGCCTATCAAGACTCCTTGCTGTAATCTTTTGCCATAGTATTTGCTCTCTTTATGCAGTAATATTTGGTTCAACGTGACTGGCATTTTGCATGTAGATCAACAATGCAGTTCTTTTCTTTTGTTTGACTGTTGTTTTTGATTAAGGGTTGAAGAGCGAGCATGCCCAGGTGTTCCTCAACATCTTAGGTGCTTCTTGGCTAGCAGCAGTTCTGGTGGCTTAAAATTTTTACCAAATCAACTATGACCTGTCATTCATGCCCCTGTGAGAAGATCCACAAAGTGAAAAACCATTATGGACATATTAGAAAAGTCTGTGCATTATGCCCACGTGCATTGTGTTAATAACCAATCCTTGGAACTAATTAATTTTTTTGCCCTTTCTGATATTCAGCCTGTTATCTTTGATGTATTTAATGAACTTCCCTAATGCAGAAAGTTGTATATAGATAGTGCACAACCCAAAAAAAGCACTGTGGGTATGACTGATAGATCAACCTATTTCAGTCCATAGTTTCTGTCTTAGCATAACTTGAGTGACTTCACGTTTTCAGTGTGCCTACTTTCAATAAGCTGATCAACTTAGTTTACATAACTCTCAAAGAGGGCAGGAGCCATTGCAGTTCATTTGTTATTCCTATCTCCCATAGCTGTGCATAAATCCATGGAAGTTAAAAGTAGATTTGTGGACTCCCTGTACTTAATGTTACTGGCATGTGATCTCCATTTCATAACTGAAAAGGCTCCGACATCTCTGTGTAAATACATATTTTTTATTCTTTTATCTGTGGGGATGTCAGTTAAACTCTGAAACTAAAGTTGGTAATCATGCGCATTCTGATGACTAACTAGAGCGTAATATTGTGTAATGCAGTTCTGTAGGGAGTCTCCTTAATTTTTACACAGCATATAACCAAATGAGCTAAGGCCTGTTCAAATTCCTTTTTCTTTGTTCTCTCTCTCTGTTTATTTACCAGCTTAGATATTTAAAAACATTGGCACTTCCTGAAGCATATTCAAATTCCTTCAGTATTTGAGGGGAGGGTAACAGATTTAAGGATCTGTCTCTTCCGTTTTCTGTCCCAAGCAAGACCATGAAAGGATAAGTCTAATTTCACCCATGTGAGACCTGTATCCTGTGATACCTGAGACTTATGGACCAGGATTTGCTGCAGCATCTCAAGCAGCACTGGATGCTTGTGTGGGAAACTGAATCAAGACCTTAATGCCATATAAGAGGCTATAAAACTGTTACAGTATCCCAGAGCTACAAAATCCTATTAATTTCTCACATAAGTCTTCAGAAAAACTTGAGAAAAAATACTAAGGTCAGAAATTTTATGGCATTAGATGCTTTTAATGAGACTAGGAGCATCATTAAATGAACTTTTAAGATACAGACTACTCTAATGTAAGTCTTTTAAATTTGTCTGTATCCTCACTGCTGCTGGAAGGAGCAATCCTGCTCAGCATCACTGAGTGCATTAAGCTTTAATAGCAATTTGGGCCACGTCCAATTACCATGACAAGTAATCTTTTAGATTAAAATCATCTTAAAATTTGGAGTATAGTCATATCTATCTTTAAATAGGTAGTGTTGCTATTTTTGTTTCAACTATTTTATTTTTATTTAACTTCCATTTAATCTTATCAGTCAGAACCAGGAGGTACTGCATCCGGTAACTGTCCATTTCTTTTCTAAAAGATCTGAAAACTCAATTAAGTTTTAAGTAGTGTGTATAGTGCAGATTGTGGTGGGTGTGTTGTTGATCTGAATTTTTTTTTAAATAAAGTTTGAAAATAAATCCACTCTAGCTTGCTTGATATGACCACACACTTCTGAATATCAACTGTAGAATAGTGCTCTACAATTTGAACAAAAGAATGCCAATAGTGAGTCTTGATCATGCTACATATGATTCAGAAAGTCCTGTGGATTTTGTTGCTGGTCAAATGGAAAGCTACGTTAAGTGAGAAAATAACCCTTTCCAGCACAATCTTGTTTAATATTCATCATAAAATTTTTAGCCCTTAAAGAGATTATTGAGACTTAGCTGGTGGTCAAAGTGAAAGGTAACAAACGCAGTATTTTTATCATAACAATGTGAAAATAGCCAAGTTTGTTCAATGAAGCTTAACAATGTCTCATTTCAGGATGCTGATAGTACTTCCAGCAGAAATTTGTTAGTATTGTCAGTGCCTGTGGTTAGGCTTTTATTAAAAAATCCTGCTTATTCATTTGAATATTTGCTTTACCATTATAATTCAATTAGGAAGTATAATTTGTGTAGGTAGACTTGTACTATTCTCCTTTGAATCAGAGTTAGAACATGAGTCTAGACAATTGCCAAGTTCAAGTTCTGAAACCTTATTGTCTTAATTTTGTTCTATAAAAAGTGGATTAAGGCAAGTGCTTCTTTATTTGTGCCCTATTTAGGGAGCTGTTCATTGCTTGTATTTAGGAAAATGACTGAAGCTTGAGAAAGAAAGCTTTGTCTTTTGTGTAGTATCCATTTTATGACTGGTACCAAATATCGAGTGCAAATGTGAACGTGCTGGTTGCCAATCATATTCATGGAAAGAGGACAGCATGCACAAAGGTGCTAGTTTAGTTCTAGTGATAAACTTGCAGCAATGTTTCTACAAAGTGTAATGGGAGGCATTCTCACATTAGTGTATGATAATTTTTTCCTGTGATATCACTTGTGAAGTCTCTCTGATGGCTGCAAGGGGCTGGGGTTCATGTAGTAGTCTCTAGAGCAAAGGTACCATGTCAAGAACCCCGCTGCCGCAGTGATTAGCTTTGTTTGATCTGTTTGCCAAGTGAGCTTGGCTGACTGTGAGACCATCTCTTCAAATTCTTGTAGTCATAGCAAATTGTATTACAGTGTAAGAATAGTACACTTCATTGCTGGGGTTGTAATCTATGTTTCTGCATAGTGCAAATTGCATAGTTTATGTCTAAGGGCTAAGAATTGGCTCCTGAGGTCATTTGGTGTACATGCTATCTAGCATATTAATGATGATATTGAATCAAGATTGTAAGTTTTGCCTTGTGTGTGGTCAGGATCATGCAGCTCCTGAGCAAGCTCTGAGGAGATCACTGAAAATTAGTGACTTAGGCAGTGTTTCAGCAGGAACAAAAAGCTGGAGAAGTTAACTGTTCAAGCTGAGCTGAACTGTAAGTGTAATCCTAGTGCCCTCTGTTGCTGGTGGAGCAGCTTCTGTTGCCTGAAAGATGTGCAAGGTACTTTTTTCTATCCACATACGAAGCATTATGGTGTGTATTGTGAGTGTGTGCATTGCTGGTGCTTACTCAAAATACAATATGGAGATGTGGTGACCTGGTCACTGACCAAGAGGAAAAAGTATTATAAAAAATGTAACTACGTGCATTTTTCAGTGGTATTTGAGTCTGCAGCATTTTTAGGCAGGATATTAACATCGTCCCTTACTGGAAGCTTAACATTTTCCTGTGTCTGAGATCAGTTGTCAGGGAACAGCAGGACGAAATTGCTCTGCAAGAGTGTAATGATTTAACCCAAGTCAGCAACTACCATGCAGCCACTGGCTTGCTCCCCACCACCACTAGTAGGATGGAGAGGAGCATCAGAAAAAAAGATAAAGCCTGTGGGTTGAGATAGAAACAATTTATTAATTGAAATAAAATAAAATGTAATAATAGTAACAATTATAATAAAAATATTTGTAATGAAAAGGGAGATAACAAAAGAGAGAGGAATAAAACTCAAGGAAATAAACAAGTGATGCAAAATACAATTGCTCATGACCCACTGACTGATACCCAGCCCATCCATGAACAGCGATTGCCACCCCCACTTCCCCCAGCCAACTTCCCAGTTCATATACTGAGAATGACATTCTATGGTATGGAATATCTCTTTAGTCAGTTCAGGCCAGCTGTCCTGGCCATGCTCCCTTCCAGCTTTTTGTGCAGCTCCTCACTGGCAAAGCCTAGGAAGCTGAAAAGTCCTTGACTTAGGGTAAGTACTACTTAACAACAACCAAAACATCACTGCGTTATCAACATTATACTCGTACTGAATCCAAAACACAGCACTGTAGCAGCTACTAAGAAGAAAATTTACTGTATCTCAACTGAAATGAGGACAAAGGGAGGCTGCCAACAGTCAAAGATGACACAAAGAGTGTAGTCCCACACTACCCAAACAAGAAGAATGGAGCAGTCGTGACAGTATCCAGTGACAGCCAACAAACAGTCCTCTTTGCCAGTCAGGCCTGTAGTCATGAACAACTCCAAGGTCAGTTCCGCTGGTCAGGGCATGTGGCCAGGCACAGGCATATCTGGAGCATGGCACAGGCAAGGGCCAAGGGCAAGATTCTGAGCTTCAGTAGCTCCTAAGCAAAAGAGAGAAATCCCCAACAAGGCTTTTCATAGCTTTCCCATGCATCAGAGCTAGCCTTAAGCACAGCTGGCTAACCCCCTGAGAATGGGCAAAGACGTAGTGCAGAGGGCCCTGACTGACCTTTGAGTATCATCTCTGCCCAGAGGAGGTAGCTTCAGTCCAGCTGCGCTTTCTTGTGTTCTTTGACATACTCATTGAAACTGTGAGGCTGTAAAATTATCAATAAACTTCTGATCCAATTTGCTTCACAGTTTCCCCTGTTACTTTCAAATATATTGAGCTGGGTGGGAAGAAAGTGAATCCCTGTGAGACTCCGCAAGGAGAGGTTTGAAGGAAAGAGTAGCACAAGGAAAGCAGTGTGACTTGTGCAGCTGTCACAGGACAACTGACATGCACTCAGTACAAGGCTGATAATTTCTACTCTCAAGAGGCATTCCCTTTAGGGAATGCTCACCAAGGCTGGCAGATCCACAAAGAACAGTAGGGTCTCAGCCAAGCGTAAACCACTAACAGTTTTTCCTTCTAAGTAATATTCATCCTATTACAAAACTCTGAAATGTCTGATTTTTTTAATTTTTTTTTTTTTTTTTTTTTGAGATTCAAAAAAGTGAATCCTGCCTTTTTTTCTTTTAAGTGTGTTGAAGATAATTTACGTTTAAGGGAAATACCATGCAGTTCATCATTTTAACAAAGAATACTATGGGAACAATATTAAGGACTTACTGGGAAGGGACATGAGCTCTTTGTGTACATCACAGTTTCTGTGCTGATAATACTGTAGTTAGATTTTTACGTGTTAAAAGATCCCTTAAGATTTTTATATATGATAAAAAACCTTAGAAATTGCTTTCAGGATGATAATTAATGAGATAGTCAAAAGCACAACTTGAAGCAGTGCTCCCTAGAGACTCCAGCAGAGGTATCACAAGTTGAACACCTTTGTGAAAAAGCCTGTATAAGAGTGAAGAAACAAGAAGTGTTGGCTGTTCTGCTTTACAAGTTGAGGGAAAAAATGGTGCAGCATTAAGGTGTTAAAGATGTCTCTTCTGGATTAATGAGCTGCATAAACAGTCCTTGTAGTCTGGAGGGGAACAGAAGTATGATCGTGTGGTGGAACAGCTAAAAGAAGGCAAAAATTAATGGGATCAAGACTACTGGAGAAACACAGAAAGAAGGGGTGAAGAAAAAGCTAATTAGACATGAAAAGGAGAGAAATTAGAGAGAAAAAACTTACTGAAAGGGACAAAATAGCTGGGTCAAAATGTGCTAGAAAAAGATGCATTTATATTTATATATGTTTAACAATGCTGGAAAACATGGAGAAGGGAAATCATACCAAGAAAACTGTCACATATATGTCAGATATAAAGATGTTTTTAAGCTAAAGCGCTTGCTGAAAACAAGTGAAATAGTTCTAAAACGTAACAGAGATTTTAAAATTTTGGGGGTTTGGAAGGTCAACCATTTCCCAGTTTGTACATCCAGGCATTAAATTCCATTCTGAATTTTGCTAGTTGTAATTCAAAGCTACATATTTATACTTAGCAGTAAGTATACTGGCTAGAGGAACTAGCTAGTTCATATAAAATTACCATCTCATTATTTCTAGGCAAATGAAAGTTTATTGGTATCTTGGAAGCTATGTATTGTTCACAGTGCAATAAGTAGAATGTCAAGTAATCCAACAGGTAGATCTAATATTAGTTTACAGATTCACTGATTAAGTCTAGGAAGTGAAGAATAGTGTTGCCATGGTGAAGTCTATATGATGAAGCACAAGACGAACAAGCTAGTGAATAATTGATACGTCTGAGATTAGAAACAATCACTTACAGTGTGTACTTTGATGTTCATGCGTGCTTTTTACTTTAAAAAAACCCAGAGAAACACATTAGCATAGACTGTGACAGATTTTTGCATAAACTTTTAAGTGAAGTACCAATGGCTTACGTGTGCAAGAACACACAAATACACAGTAACTGCAGTGCTAAGTTTGAGAATTTGGGCATAAACCAAAAAGTTCCCAAATGGAAAGCTTTAAGCGTGGGATATGTTTGGCCAGGCTGCATCTATTACTGTATTTCTTTAACACTGAACAGAAATAAATAAGAATGATTATCATAAAATTCAGTAAGATAAGTTGTAACTTTTCACCTATATGCTTATCTCTCTCTGGGTTTAGTCATACAAAATAGTTATTATCTAATTTTTAAAGCTTTAGTTTAGAGGTAATTTAGTAAGATATTCTAAGCCATCTTGAATTAAGAAACAGTACTTACAAGTGTCCTGATAAAGGTTAAAAACAAACTTTTTCAAAATGGATAAAAATTTGATGGCTGTTGCAAAGGTGTCTCTGAGTAAATTAATGGAAAGCTTTTTTCTGGGATAAACATGTAGATCTGCTGGAGCAAAGAACTGCAGGCATCATGCCTTTATAAACAGTTTTGCTTAATAAATGTGTCATTTATTTTTATAAATGTATGATGGAAATCAGTGAACATACACAATAATTTTAAATACAGTCCATCTGCCCTGGAGCAAACTTTACTTGTCATAAATTCCTTTTTAGAAATCTCAGTAGCAAGAGCTATTTTTCATTATTAATTAGCCCCTGAAAATAAATAAAATATATGCAGTTGGCTTGCACAGAACAATCCTGAGGTTGAGGATGTTGGTTTTTTGTGCTTGCAAGCTGAATTAAATTTCTTACGGGAAAAGACTGACTAATATGGAGTAATCTCTGTATAAATACTGGGTGATTAATTTTTTTTTCCACTTTTTTGGTGCCTCAAGTTTGCAGACCATCTTATGTAAGCATTAAAGCAAACATCTCTTCGTGTTCTCTAGCATAAGTTAAGTTATGGCCCAGTTATGATCATATACTGAAACTAGTTCAATAGTTATTGTGACATAGTGATGGCAATTATCAAGAATTGAGAGATGCCTTGAAGAATGATGGCAAATATTAGTATCAAGTTCAACTTTAGTAATTTATTGCTTAGAATAAGTAGGAAGTAGCATACAGCACGTAACAAAAAGTTCAGATTTGTATTACATGGTGAGGCACTCAATTTCCTTCATTAACTTCTGAAGCTGCACAGGCTTCCTGTGCATTTTTCTGCTAAAAAATAGACAAACTGCCACTAATGATTATAAATTAATCAAGATATACAAGCTGAGAGAAAAAGGAGAGGAGTTGACGTCCTTAAGCATAGTAGGGATAGAGGTTCATAGAGGTACTTGATGTATATGAAAGTGATTGGGAATTTTTTGTCAGCTGATTTGTAGTATGCCTAAATATTCTCATTTTCCACAGATTGATGTATTTAAAGTTTGGGGTTTCAGATGAGATTTTTGTTGCCTGTCCCAGAACTGAATCAAATGCATTGGTGTTTTATAAATTGAATGTTTAATGTAGACCAGCCATGATCTGTGTAGAAGAAACTGTATTCCAAACTTTTCATACTTGTGTGCATACTTACAATGCTTTAAAAATGGATTCATACTGAAAAGGAAAGAGGCTTTGTGTCTGAAGCAATGATCCGTGTATATGTAATAATAATACTTTGTGTTCTCCTCTTCAAAAAGACCTTGATGTAGTTGCTTGGTGGAATGGTTGTGTTTCTTCCTGCATTCTTCAGTCAACATTACATTCAGTATTTGAAAACAGCCTTATTAATTGCAAAAAAGGGTAGGATTTTCCAGTAACTTGGAGGTCTTGGATATACATGTCACTGGGGAATGTAAACTTGATAAAAGTACCTTTGAGAACAGAGTTGTGAAGGTTATTTTGTGAGAGAGGGGGCTTCTGGCTGGCCAATTAAGATAGAAGTGAAAATGATACAGATTAAAAGCTCATAACCATAATTAACCTCAAAATTAAAAAGCAGACTCTTTAGCAAATGGCAGCTGTTGTCTGGTCCTTGCTTTCCTATTTGTCCCTTTGAAATGAAAGTCTGAGGCCTGCAAAGGTTTCCCTCTGATTGTTGGAGTTCTTCGTGTGCTGCACTGAGGCAGGGTCATGGCGTTGGCAACAGAGGTGCACTTTCTGTGACCAGTCTCACACTGTAGGTTTTTGTTCTGCCCTTTTCGGTACACACCTTTCAAATTGTTTTTCCTGCTCGTGCCTACAAGTAAAGCTGGAAGACTTCAGGTCTTAAATTGTTCATGATGCTTTGTACCGACTGCATAAGAGTTTCATCCAGAGTTTATTTATTGAAAATTGCAATGTATGGGTCACTGCACTGAATTTGCTTCCATATCTGATTAATCAAAATAGAATAGGAAGGAAGATCAGAAATAACTATTTAATGAAATGCCATTTTAGAGACCCAATTTAGTTAAAACTAGCAAAACAAAACCAGTAGTTCCTCTCTTAAAACTATTGCAGCCAGCCACATCACAGAAGCCTACTAAAACAAATATCAGATTTTTGACCCCAATGAAAAACCTGAGTGTTTTTACAAGAGGATTATTTTTCATATTAAAAAAAAAAGAGTGGACCTCCACTCTTGCTGCAGTCACCAAATGAACACCTGATACACCATTAGAGATACTTGCAGTTGTAAACTTGCTAGTTATGTAGAGGAAATTCCTTACCTTTTAAGCAATTAAGTGATTTCTCCTTTTTACTTTGAGTCCCAACTAAGCCATGGCTTATGTGATCATTTTCATCAGGAGAAAATCAGGTCTGATGCTGGAAAATGAGATCCCTTCATCCTACATTCTGCTCTGTCTCACCAGCTCTCTTGTATTGGCTCTGCTCAACTCTTCCCAAAAAAGTTGATGTGAAGTAGAGGAAGGGTTGGGATTTTCGGTTTGTGTTTTGGTTTTTTTTAATCCTCTGTCATAGTTGTTAGGGTCTTTTTAAAGTACTGTCTGATTTCAGTCCTTTTCACTCCTGAAACCCTTGTCAAGTACCAGTTATTCAAGACTCGCAGGCAGTTTTTAAATGTATGTAAAACTGTTGTGTTTTGAAAAGTTCTCTTATTAAAGAGCCAGAGACATGAGAGTTTAAAACTAGAATGGGATGGCATTTATAGATACTAATTCTCAAAGTATGCATCAATGTGGAGCTCTCCGGGGAGCCAGCATGGAGCTGCCAGTGACCACAGTAGTGGGCAATAATATATGTACTGCCTGGCAAACAAGGTTCATCCTGGCCTTAACTTATCCGTTATTATGTAGTTGAAGTGTTTATTTTTTATCACTCTGTCTTCTTCTCTACCAAGAAATTAAGCAAATGTTTTTAGGGCCACAGAATGTTTATTAGCGAACAGCCTTTGCTAATAGTAATCAGGTCGTGTGAGTGTACAGTCAGTCCGTAAGGTGAACATTCTGTCACAAATTAGGTAAATGTTAAACACGTGACCTTATGTGTGTTTGGTAAGAAATGTTCTGCCAAGTTAAGCTCTAAGGACTGTGTAATAACACATCAGAGAGTAGTGCCTTCCAGGTGCTGATGTGTTTATGAATCTGTTTCACAGCATGAAAGATGCATCTAGGACTCTTTATTTAGTAAATGCATTTAGTGTATTTACTAAGTGAGTAAATAATACTGAATAAGTTTTTACTTACTCTTTAAAGCAACATAGTTACCAGAAAAGGCTCCTGTATAAGAGACCAGTATGTTGAGATGAGAGTTGAAGTATAAATAAAGGGCAGTACTAGTTGTCTGGGAGAGCATGAAGAGAAAGCACGAGGAACCCTTCTGAGCTTTTTGCACCAATTCAGAGCTGTAGGCTGCTCAGGCCTGGCTGGACAAAACAAAATGAGAAGTGCAGTTAGTTGGGTAGATGTGGGCAACAGATAGAACTCTGCTCCTTCCAGCCCCCAAACCAAAAGCTTTACGTTGTGCCACGCAGCAGTAGCTGGTCTGAAGCAAGCGTAGGTGTTCCTGGTGTGGCATTGTACTCTGTGAGCTGGCTGAGTGGATCCCTGCTGCTTGGGAGGTGTGTTTCTCCCCTCTGCATTGAATACTTTAAAAAATGAAAAACGTAAGTTATGTGTGAATATAAATGGTCAACATCCCCAGCTTATTCTCTCATCGCAAGCTTATTCTCTCTGTGATACTTGACCGGTTTCTGGGCGAGTAGAGAAAGGGAAAGACTTTTAAATTGTGGAGGGTGGGAAAATCATTACATAGAAGAATTTTTTATGGGAAAATCATTACATAGAAGAATTTTTTATGAACAATAAAGTGATACATGGCCAAATAGTTTTGAGTCGTTTTGTGGGTTTGACTCTTCTTTTTTTTTTTTCATACAACTGATGTTTGAAGTGCTGGTTTCCTTGATTCTTTTACAGAATATTTATTTATAAATCTTCAAAATAATATGTTTTATCTTTTAATTTTTCTTAGCGTTAACCAGCACAAACTTAGTAAATGAAATTAATAAAGTTAATGTTACTCCTAAAGTTGTCAACAATAACTTTAATGTTTGCTTTCAATTTTTTTTAATAATTTAACAACTCAACACAAAGATGCTAATACTGAACCTTTCTCTGTAAGTATTCAAAATGTCCAGCTATTTTACCAGTAATTTTTTTTAGTAAGCTTTTATTGTAAGTGAAAAGATTGTGTCTGCATTCAATGGAAAGGGAAGATTAGTGCAAGAATAGAGAAGTATTTACATGATCTTTTGCAGAGATTGTGTTTTCTGCATGAATTATTTCCTTAATAATCATTATCATATTACGATCTCGGAATTAATTACCACTTTGAGTGGAAAATAGTTCAGCTGCTTTTGGTTCATTTTTCTATGTTGTTGTTACCTGCTTTTCTTAGAAAGTTACATGAAGAAAAGTGGGTTTTTTTCCATCTGCACTTTCCATTCCTGCCTTTCTTTTTCTTTTTTCCCTCACTTTTAGTTGCAAAATCTGACTGGTGCAGTTGCTGTTTTGGACCCCACCCTTGGGGTTGCTAGGCAGAGGACTTCATTGCGTAAGTAACCTGTTACTGAACAGGCTACTACAGCCCTAACCAGCCACCTAATAACAGCCAAGTCTTAAAGGAAATAACGTCTACCATTTACTGTTTGGAACTAGACCTTTCAAACATGGAAAAAATGAAGTGTTGAATTTGTATTAAAATAACAAAACAGAATATAAATGCCAGAAAATAACTGTCAAAATAGTAACTCCTGAAAATGGAAAATGCAAGTGCTCTTTTGGGTTTTTTTCAATTTTGAGGTTTGGAGATATGGATTCATTTTGGGCCCACCTCTGGCTTCTGGACTGGTTAGTCAGTGACCTCAAATGAACTTCACAGATTTCATGAGATGGTTTCTGGTTTGCTCTGTGCAATAAATATTTGACTCTAATAATTCCGATCATGACATTCCAAATCAAACTGATTTCTCCATCCCAGTTAAGTGCTAAAATATAAATTACCCAAAGTAGAAGCATTTGTGTAAATATTTGAAATAGGGTAGTTATGCTTTCTGTCAAATAGTATTACAAATTTGTTTGGCAAAAGTTTGTATGCATTTCATCATGTTCTGGAGATTGTTATTGGATGGATCAGTTTTTATTAGGATAATCCCTAAAGTTGATAAACACAGAAATATTAGAGAGAATAATGTGAAGATGCATGTGGGAAAGAAGAGAAGCAGAGAGCAGAGCTTGAAAGGGTGGTGAGATAGCGGACATGAATTTCAGGTGAGCAGACAGGATGTTGTGAAAACAAAACTAAGCAGATATAACGCTGTATAGAGCTTAAAGGTGCAAAATTAAGAGGCAGTGAAGGGAGCAGGTTTGCAATGGCTGATGACATTTTTGAGACTAAATTTCCCCGTGTCATTAAGATCAGCTAAGAAAAGCTCTTTTGTTGGTTCTTTGGGTTCCAGCCAGTGTTGACTTAGCCGTAGGTAGATAAAGTAGGCAGTTACTCAACCATTTGTCTGGTGGAAGCAGCCAGACAGCTCAGTAAGACCTGCTTGTGTCCTGCCTTTTCTTTGCTTGTGGCTTTTCTTGAGTGGTGGTTCAAGGACTGTGAGATGGCCAGGCAGCAGGTCTTTGCCTCCTGCTGTAGAGCTGGGCACAGGCTGCTTCTTCACTGTTGTCACCTGCTGAGGGGCCAGAAAGGTCAGGGCAGCCTTGATAACACCCTCGGTGGTTTTTCTCAGCAGCAGCCCCTACCACCCTTACCTCTCTCAGTGCCATGAAAGCATGCCTGCTTCTCCATTTCAGGCCTCCTGCTTCCTCCTCCCTCTTCCTCTCCACTGCCCACTGCAACTTCGCATCTGCCTTTGCAAAGCTCTGAGCCGGCTTTGCAAAGCAGCTGCCAGAATCACTGGGTTAAGGGCCTTTGCTTCTGGAAATTACACCATCTGGCTGTGCACAATATATGGAGTTTATATTTAGTTCACCTTGTATCTGGCATCTGGACTTTTTTCCTGCATGCTTGATGAGACCTGATTTGAGCACTTTCTTTGTCGGATGGTGTTCTACATAATGTATGCATTGTTACTTCTCAGTTGCCACAATGCATGATGCTCCATAAAAATAGTTGTTCTTTCTGTAAAGCTGTTCCTTCTATAGGTGAGAGCTGACCCTGAGATGCCATTTATTATTCGTGTCTGTTAGAAATATCAGACACAGAGAGTGCTTGTAAAGAACATTTTGCCCTTGTAATTAGGCAGATCAATTCTGAATACCTGCAAAGATGGGCTAATGCATGGCAGATGCAGCAGTACTGAGTACTCTGATATTAAACTATGTTGTCCTGTATAGCTCTAGGAGCTATGCATAGGACTGAGTTGAGGGATGGGTTTATTTTTGCTTTTCATTTATGTTTGTGTATAATGGAATCTTAGTCATAGCTTCAGGACCCAACAAATAATGCTCTTAAATGAGAACACGAAGTAACATAGTGCAGGAAGGCCAACAGAGGGTGCTGGAGTGATGCAACTCTTACCTTCATTAGTTTTTGTTGGTTTCTGTAGAACAATGTGTATTTTGACAAACCTTATTTTGGGATTCTTACTGTACAGCTATGAAGTTACTGCATTTTTTTTACATTTAATATTATAATTTTCATACTTTAAAATTATTTTGTGTTATGAAGATTATTTCAGAAAGGCACATTAAGCAGTAATATTTACAAGAACAATGTGTACCTACTTAGGGCATTTATTAATTTTCTTTACTGCTAAAAAGAGATAAAAATAAAAATCCAGCTTTTTCAGAAGAAGTTGGGCACAGTAGAAATGTCAGTTATTTCTCTGACATGTATGTATTATTGCATATGTAGTGAGACTGATGTAACAAAGCACAGATCTGTGAAAGTCATAGTGTGGTGTAAATAATACCTGTGTAGAAATAACATACTTACCACGAAGTGGTTCAGGGAGGAAGAATAAGAAGTTAGATAGCATATGACAAATCATTGTGTAACACTTGACAGTTAAACTAGTTATATCCATACTGTACTTTGTTTCAGGTTCCTCCTTTTTATCCTTGTTCAAGGTCTGGTTTCTGCTCAGGTTATAGAGACTATGCCCTTTTTATACTGGACTGAAAAGGTGGTGTGTCTGCAAAAGTTTTTAACGTTTGGCTTCAGACTGACTGCTTGATTCAGCTTACTGCTGTTCTTTGAAGTAAAGTATGTTCATGAAAGTCAGGGTTTACACTGTGGCCTCAGAGTCTGTTATGGAAAGCACTCCCTTCTTCTCCTTCTGACCATCCTCCCCCCCCTCCCCACCCCACCTCGAGCAAAGGATAATGACTTCAGGTTACCAGAGATTGAAAAGTGCAGTTTTTCACATGGATATGCAAAACTAGGTGATTACTTCTAAGCTGCAGTCTCTCAATACTGCACAGATGTCATGTATGACAGACAAAATCCACTCTCTTGTACTGATGATGATAACCTGAAGTATTCCATGTAATTGGGACTGACTTTTATGAGTTTAAAACTTCATAATCCATTTTTGTTCAAAAATCTTATACATCTCTTACAGCATCTCACAGGCATAAGCAGACTTCTCAACAGGGAGATGAAAAACTAGGGTGGTTTCAGGAACCGGTCAGATCTGCTGTCTGTCGCTTCTCATTTTCCAAACCAAAAAGTATCTAAAAAAGTGGGGCCTTATCTTTAAAATGGTATAGATACAAAAGGATATATCCAAGTTTGCAAAAATTTTGAAGGAACAGGTCTGAGCCAGAACTGCTCAGTCTCTCTCAATGACTTTTGACTCATGCCACCATTCAATGTTCTCTTAACGTTCACAAAACTGAACTCTTGCATAAACATGATAGAAGAGAATTACCCAGACTGAGAGTAGTGCTTCTTAAAGTGTGGACAGAAGTACTATTGTGTTTTTTATGGACATCAGCTGCAAAGGCATATCCAGAAGGATAAAAGCACTGAAAAATGAGAAATCAAAATGTATAAGCCATTTAATAATACATAAAAGTGTCAAGGGTAGTTCCTGTTGTCACAGGAAGGATAGGAAGAGGAGACAGGTTGTAAAACAACCCCTTATGAGATAGAAGACTACCGAGTATCATTTGCTAATATCAACTCTGTAGATCTTTTAATTATGTGCCCTATCAAACATTTCATGGAGCCGAACAAGTTAGGTTGGAGTTGGACTGTCCTGTTTGCTGCTGGGGATCTGGAGTATTCAGATTGAGATACACTGCTCCGACACCACTGTGGTTGTCCAGACATGTTTTCTCTCTGTCCTTGGAGGTATTCAACACTTTGGTTGGACAAGGCCCTGAGCAACTTCATCTCATATTCAAGTTAGCAAGCAAGGCATTTTACTCATGTCACAGATCTATGTAGCATCATCACTCCTCGAGCTCACTAGTAACAAAATTCAAATTGAATTTGATAATTTGGTATTATGGGCCTCTGGTCATATCCATCATGGGACAGCGCTCTCCCTCCAAAGTGTAGTACCCACATCTACTGCCAGTGGTTTTAACACAGACATGGCAGTCTCAACTTCAAAGCCTTTGTGCAGGTTGGGATATGCTCAAAATATTCAGCTTCTTTTGCATCACCACCTTTTGGAAAGATATTAAAACCTAGGACACACTGACAGTAACATGGCATCATATGATGAGCAAGTTACTCAGAGGAGGAGAACCAGAGACAGCTTCAAGCTCCTTTGCTACGATGACATGGGAATACAGGACATAAACTTGATACACAATAAGAACAGTCCTGCCATTCAAAAGCCATCTCACGTCTTTGGGATTTTTTTGGGACGGAGAAGATTTCAGCCAGTCTGGGTGTGGAAATGTTGCAATGCTAACTCTGTGCTGCTTCCATACAACATAAGAACAAATGTACATAGCCTGTCTCGAAGAACAGCTATGGGTGAATAACTTCTGTTTCTGGGCCTACAGCTGTTATTGGACTGAATTAAAAAACTGTCTGCCCCGTGCCTGTATTAGTACTAAATAGAAATATATTTCTTCTTTTAATTGGGACCTTGCAGTTATACCCAAATGGTAAAAGTAGATTCCTGCTCTCAGCATGTTTTTTTTCTGTTGGCACCCATTCTGTGTACTTCTGCTTAAGGAATAATTCAGTTTTCATTGTTGCATATAGCTTCTGACCAAAAATCTGGGAAAAAAAATACTCTCGTTCATATTGTCAATGAAAAGACAAGTTGTAATTAAAAAAATTAAGATTTATATATAATTTTTTCCCACTTGTTTTATGTCTCTTTCCAAGAGCATGAACTCCTGGTAAGAAACTATGCTTCTATTACGAAATGTTTGATAAATAAATACAAATTTTGACATCATGTTTTAAGACTTGGCTTTTGTTTAATATTTTGTTTAATTTGGGAGCAGTAATATATCACGTTGTCCAGGTGACTGAAGGTTGACTGTTATTTTTCCTAGGTAGTTGTGATGGCTCACAATGCAAAACAGTGATCTCCAGGAAACAAAGAAGGTAGTATCCAGTCTGCTTGCAGTTAACGCATCTCTGTCTGAACTAGAAAACTATTTATGAAAATTACATTGCAAAATTAAAGTATTTAGAGAGATCACTACTGGAATCTGTTGCTTCAGGGAAAGGTAAGACTTTGAATTAATTATCTAGTCATTATAGATTTACACAAAATTTTTCTGTTAAGAATAATGACGAATTTTATGTAATAATGCATGTTTTTATTGAATAAGTGTGGCAACTGTTACCCTTTTTTTAGTAAATAGTTCAGTCTTTTGCATAGGTGAAAAATGTAAAACATGCAAATTGGTATTTGGAAACTCATGTTTATGTAGTTTTTACTGAAAAGGATTGTGTGCATGAATTTAAATATTTGGCAATGACAGGTTTTGGTTTCTTATGGTCTCACTTTAAATATGAATTGCAAAGCTATATTTAGGCCATCACATGTGACATGAGATCGTGCACATACTTTACTATGAGTATTTATGGCCTCTGTCTTAATGTTAGTGAAAGCTGGCAAACCATTACCAGAAGCTGAAGAAACGTGGGTTTTAACTAATCTGATACAGTGCAAGTGTTTAGTCAAAGCCTTCCTTGGACTGAAATTCCTTACAGAAGAGAGTTGTCTGTATTTGGTTTTGTAAATGGTGATACGTTGTTTGAAAACAGATGAATAAACATTTTGCATGTGTACTAAGTTAAGTATCTAAAATAGCTGCAATTGCTACTGTGTATTTATATGTCAAGGAACCAGGGGAAAAATAGCAATGTGAGTACATCACTGTCCTCTTTAACAAAACAAAACATTTTTTCCTACTAAAAAAAGGTTCAGTGGGTTTTAACCAACCATTATTATTCTTTATTTAGTCCTTCTGCCATAAAAATAAGATTTCATGTAGACAATTAATTTTGCTGTGTAATTGACTGTAAGTCACTCCACATTATATTGTTAACAGTGTTTCTCCTGTAGTACTGGCTTCCGTAGAGCTCTCAATTCTACTCCACTGGGGAGTGACATATTTTCTTTTGCTTTTAAAGAGAAGTACTATAAAGGCTCTTAACAAGGTCACAGACTTTTCTGAGTAGTTTATTTTATTTTCTTTGTTGATCGTTTAAATACAGATTTTTCTGTTTCAGCTTTTCTAAATTTTTCAATTATGGTTTTCAGTACAGTGGGACAATTATTATAATATGATTTATTATTCGGTGTTTATTTTATTTTGATATTTTTTACCCAAGACAGTGCAGATCAAAACAAGTAGAGGAAGTATTTCTGCTGTAGAGCACAATGATCTGTAAGTGTGTGATATATATTCTGGACCTGTGTGATCACTATGAAGATGGTGATTTTCATTGCCTAGAGATAAGCTGTTCTGTACACCAGAGATGTGTACCTTACAGCTGGCATGAAAAGGGCTCCATATGGCTGAGTCTGTAAGTTCAGTTTGAGTTAGGGCTCTAGGACACATCTCCACGGCAGCATGTGCAACTTCAACCCCGTGTACAGTTGGAACTTGCTGAAATTCCCATGTCAGTCACTGAAGGGTGTAAGGCAGACGTCTACCCTATGTAGAGCACTGCAGCCACAGGAGTCTGCAGCACAATCTCTAGTACTCTAGACACAAGATTGAGCATGTAGTGTTGCACCACATGAGCTGGGAGGGAATGCCTGATGACTCTGGTCTGGAAAAGTACAACTATATGTAGTAACAGCCTGTAAACTGGGAAATGCAAGAGCTGTTTCCTAGACTGCCTTGCAACTGTAATTCTAGGACCTCCTACATCCTGGTTAAGCAAGCTCAGAAAATACTAGATCTGACCACTTCTGGATTAGTTTACCTGTTTTACTGTGCCTTCAAGCAACTGATTATACTAACGTTTCTCCTTCAGAAGCAGTTTAAGAAGATACAATCTCTCAGCAGTTAAGCTAGTGGCTTCTGAGTGAAAACAGTATCTCATGATAACAGGCTTCCCACTCCAGTGCATACAAATTTGGCATATTAGCAGGTGTCTTGTAAATGTCCTTGAACTCAGAGATGGAACTATGTGAATTTACAGGTATATTTGTGGGCATTTATTTTCTAATACCAAACCAAATTATATAATGAGCTATTGTGAAATCTCTTGTCTTTTACAGTTTAGAAAAAATCCCAGAGAACAGAGGGAATGATTTAGTTCCATTTCACTAGAGCAGTGTTCCTTTTTAATTACACTGGTGGCATGTCAGAATTGGCAGAACTGAAGTCTGATGAATGTGTGACCTATTATGTTTTCATAGATCTCTCAGGTTTTAGAGGATGACATTGGTGGCATCAGTGAGAGAATGCTAGAGAGAGGGGAGATCATATCTCTTGCTACTCATAAACACAACTGTCTTATTTTCACTTATTTATTTGAACACTTCACTGTAAATTTATACTATTTTATTTATTTGATCTGATGATGTTTTAATAGTATATTTTTCCAGCTGTAAATTGAACTCAATTACTTCTGCGCCTTTGGCTTTTAGAAGTAACAAATGAAAACTGTCTATTTGGACCCAGCAAGGCATGTGACAAGCTATCTGGCAGTAATCTAGGAATGCAATTAAACATGTTTAATTATGCGTTTTATTTGCTAGGCTACGGTTTTAAAATTTTGCAAGGTGGAGACCTCACAGGACATAAAAATTCAACCATTTTATTTTATTTTAGTATTTTGACTTCATTTATCAGAGTTTGAGAAACTGTATAGTTTCTTCTCTTAGTTAATTGTGTAGCCTGTGTTACATAGGAAGTTCCTGATTTTTACTGAAGTTATGATAGCAAGCGTTGATTTATTGAGTGTCAAAGAAAAGTGCAGATCCCAGCAGCTGTGGGTTCAGGAAGTTGTTTTCCAATTTAATCTCCCTTCTTGGGGAGCATGGCTCTTGGAAGAGTCCAGTTGTATATCTGCCTAAATTTTGTGCATATATACATGGATTATAGTACTTCACAAACTGCTGGATGAGATATTGATGCAGGAAAATAAATGAGAGCTAGGTGTCCAAGAACTGAGATGGAACACAAGTATGCCAGTAGTTTAAAAAAAAAAAAAAAGAAAAAGAAAAACCCCCCAGAGAATGAGGCTAAAAATAGACTTGTTTTGTTATTTTTAGGAATTCCTGCTGATTGCATAGAAATCACTGAACTTAAAAGGTCATACTACCACTTGGAATTTGGGGGAGGCAATATCATTTTTTCCTAATTAAAAATATCAGTGTTCTAGCTTGAAATCTGTTCTGGGAAACAGATGCTGGGAAGCATCATTCATTACGTTGCAGCCAACGGTATTGACTTGAATCAGGTAATAACATTTTAGGGCTGATAAGCATTATTTAATATTGTCTAAGAGTGGATTATGGTTTTCTTTTCATATTAAAGTACTGTAATAGTTCATGAAAGGAGTTATCAATATTAATTCCAGAAGAATTCCTAAGAATCTTTATAAGATATGTGAGTGCTTAAATAATTTGGTTTTAGCTTAACCTTTTTATTTCCTTAATAGAAGAAGAACAAATATAGAAGTGGGAGACCTGCATCGAGTATTAAAAGAAATATTTTTTTAAAAGTGTGCCTAGCATGAAAGTTTTCACAAAATAGGCAGCAATTCTTATTGCAACACCAAATACTTCAAAAATAAATCACAAGATGAACAACAAAATCACAGGCAGTATCCCGTTATTTCCAAAGTAAATATTTTACCAAATAGGTTTTTGATAGAAGGAACAAGATGTGCAAGGAACAGGATGTGATACATATCCAGCACAACATTTTAAACACATTTTAAACATTCAGGCTTTTCCCTTGGTTATATTTAGATAAAGCTTAAATAGTTCCACTTAATGTTATTTTACTTTGATTAAAACAGACAACATTTTAACCCATATAGGTGGCTCATTTAGAGGCTTTTTAAAGTATAAGCAATTTTTTCTTGTACATGTTCCTCCGTGTAGCAGAATAAGGAAAAGGCTTTTATTCTCCATTTTCCCCTATAGAGAGATGAGCTAAAAAGTCCTTTTGCTTTTAGTGCTGATGTGCTATTTTGGAATATGTGCTGACCTACTTTCTGTGTTTCCAGAAAGAGAGCTGAAAAATTTTAGCTTAGGTTGCAGACTGTGATTTATTTTTCAGTGTGTTTTTGTACATACTTTCACATAGATATGCGCACGCACACACACACACACACATTGCCTAATGTGGAGGTTGATGTACAGTAGCAAATCAAAACTGCCAATTTTGGTACAATTTCAACAGTAATAGCAGCAGAAATCTGCTGCTAGACACCTTCCTTTAGATGATTTGACAGGAAGATATTTCCAATCTAGTGGTGCCCTTATTTAGGGTTATGTCATAATATAGGAAGTTTTCAGTTCCCAACTTTGAATAAACTTGATACCTAAGTAGAAACATCAAAAATTACTGTAAGAATTGCTGTAAGAATCTTGTTATTATATTTTTTCAGTTTCTTCAGCATTGTCCTAGACACTGGAAGATAAAGCCCCTTTGAATCTTTCACTTTGACTCTGTGCATCTCTTTATGTAGCACTCTGACCATCAAAGAAAGTTCAGCCCATTAGTTTGCCATTCCCAATTAAAGTGATGATACATAAAGCTTGGGAATTGTATGAACAAATTAGGAGAGAACAAATAATGAGAGATGAAGCCTGCTCCTGCCCTCTGCTTAGGGCAGAAAAAATTTATCAGTCTCGGCAAGTCTGCACTCACATCTGAGCTCTCCCCAGCAGAGCAGCTCTACTGGTGCAAGAAAATCCTTTTTAGTTTACTGTGATTCATTCACGATTGCTGTAGTGTAGAAGGTCCTCTCATCTATCCTGTATGAGCATTCAAAGTGTAAGTATCTGTAACTGTCAATAAAAGTCTGTAGTTAAGGGGAAAAGGCAGTTTCCCCTATTGTGGTACTACACTGCTGTATCTGATGCCTTGATATTTCCACTTAACAAAGAGGTATGAATAAGGGAGAGAATTCAAAAAAGAGGCCTGTGGAATTTTTCAGCGTCCTTGTATCTACCTTTTATACTGTGAGTCCTCAAGAATTCAGTTGTTTAAATTTATAGAACAGAATTTTGCAAGATGACTTGATCATCATCCACAAATTTCTGTAATTTAAAAAGCCATCTCAAAGCAAGGGATTTCTCAGCTTTATAAATATAAAGGCACCTGAATGTTGAAACTGAACTAGCTCCATCCAAACCCAGATTTTCTCACAAGAAGGAAATATTAACATGGAAATAGATGAGTTGTAGCATCTTCTACCAAAGAAAGAGGGATATTCCTATCATTGTGGAACAGGAACTCCCAAAAGCTAACTTTGTCTTTGCCACTGTTCAGTATAGTTAGTGGAGAGGCGGAGAGTATTCCCAGCCCCGAATCAATGGCTCTCTCCACGGGCTGTAAAAGAGGTATTGGAAACTAGGCTCCCAAGCTGAAACTGGGCTTTGCTATTTAATTATTGTGACTCCCCAGTACTTTCCAAAAGCCTGTCTTTAGCTAGCAGGAAGATCTCTGCAGCTTCTGTATACAGTTGGTCAGATGACCCTCCCTTACACTAATCTCTTGGGTTTTATGTGCTTGTGCTGTATTCTTTCCCATGGAAGATGTGTCCTGCTTGTTAGACTTGAGAAACATATCTGGAAATCTCATTTCTGCTGAAGTTCGATCTGAACTGTACCCATTTCTCCACATGCTTCCAATCTGTGTAGAAATGAAGGGGATTTCCTTGGGTCCCTTTGGGACCCACTGCTAGTTTTCATCCTCCACAGAAATATTTCTTACGTTTGCACACTATGCCAAAAGAGCTGTTTTCTTAATACTCTGCTTTTGGAGTCAAGACTTGGATAGATAGCCCCCAAATAATTTCCTCCACCTAAGAAAGACAGAAATTATGTGACCAGCAGTGTCAAGTGCCATGAGTAAGTCTGATCCTTGCTCTGGTACTTTTTCACTTCCATAGCTGTAACTCGTTCTCAGGTGCAGAGTCCCTTCATCAGCTAAATTTCTACTGCTAACATGACAGTAGTGCTTAACTACAGAAAATGTAAGGGTAGTGACTCCTAAAGCAAACTGATTGAAGGACTTACCTTACTGATATATGTCTTCCTGAAAATAATTAGTTTCTATACTATTACCACTTTTTCTTGGATGTATGCATAATTGCAGAAGTGTTCAACAATGTATTTGCCTGTTCTAGAGACTGGTAACAACTTGACTTCCCCGAGATAAGCCAGAACATAATATTCTATGCTATCACAGGCATTAATTCTTCAAATTCCTCTTGAAACTAATCTGAAATGTCAGGAAATTATAGGTTCTCCAAGCTATGTGAGGATACTGCAACAGGGCTGCACAGTCTTTGTTTGAGTATCTTTGAATCTGGATTAATTTCAGGATTATCATCCTGAGTCCTCAGGATGCTAATTAGCCTACATACCGTCCAGCTGAAAAATTTATTGCTCCTCAATATTTTGCCACTTATTCTAATTTTGGCGTTATAAAGCCTGGAGCTAAACTTGGAAGAAGCAGGAAGATGATGCTGTTTCACATACCTCCCTTGACTGTGGAATGAAGTAGTGGAAGAGTTCAGTGGGAGTCTCCCTAAATTTTGGGAACATTGCAGGATTTATCTCCCTTGGCAAGCTTTTTTCCTCGCTAACTAAGCTCTTAATTGACTTTCTGTGAAATAAATTCTCTGTTTCTGATGCTCTGTATAGAGATAACAGTAGAAGACATTAAGGAGTGGAAGGGTGTTTCCTTCAGAGAGCTGAAACGTGTCGATTAATGTTCACAGTCAGTGGGCAAACAGTTGTCTCAAAATATATACTTGCTACAGTGAGTGTCTATCTTACACTAGGTTACTGCACAGTTTTATTTAACACTAACACTGTGTGTTTCTGAGTTGTTTTCATATGTGTTACTGCTCAGAATAAGGTTGTGTTGTCTTAGTTGAAAATTTACCAGTTGCACAGCTGACACTCAGCAAAGTAACTCTCCTTTTCTGTTCTGTTGTTGCAGATGATCTTTATTTCTTATTTCCATTGTGTACAATAGTCTCTGTGTGTGTATATATGTATGCATTTACACACATGTATATATAAACAGATAAACATAAACATAAACAAAATATATATATATATATATATTTGGTGTTTATCTGGAGAGCCTTGGGCCTCTGCAGCACTTTCAGCAACACAACCCCTAAAGGGAGCATCTGTTAAGCACATGACCTCTTTTGTCATTTTACCTGTATTAGGGAGCTTGCAAAGGGGACAGAATTACTCTCTTCTGCTAATACTGTTTTGAATGCATTTACTGTTGTTCTTGCAAATTAATTGTCAAATTAGTCTAAACTGTAGTTAACTCAGGCCAGCACATGGTCACAAATAATCTCATTGGAATTTTTAAATGTTTTTCTAATTTGTTCTTGTACTGCTTGTATTAATAGTAACTGTGTCCACTAAGATCCTAATCTGAATATTACTGGAAAATTGAATAATCAGTATACATATGTACTGTTTTATTAATCACATTAAATATCTCTATCTGTATATCTATGCCAAATGCACAGGCATGCTCCCTTAAATCTAACATTGTTGTATAGGCTATATAAATTGTGTCGTATTTATAGCAGTGTAATAGAACATGATCTTTTTCCAGTCCTGTGCAGGAACAATGTTTTGGGCATGATGTAGAAGCCATCTGGTCATACAGGTGATGCTTTAAGAAGTTAGAGAAAAATAATCAGTAAAATTGGAAACTTTTGATGTCATTGGTTAAAAATGTAATGCTTTTTCACTAGTTAGGTTCTCATACATCTTCAAGAAACAAAGTGGACAAAAGAGTACCTTAAAATATCTCTGACTTCAAATAAGTCTGTACTGTGTCTCTTATTCTTTCTTTCGTGTTTTGTGGGTTTTTTTCCCCTCTTTTTTATTCTTTCAGCACTTGGAATTTTTCACTTACCTTAAATCTTGCTTTAGGAGTCATCCCTTGCTTGTCCTTGCCAAGCAGTGCTCGCTGTTGTTTGAGGCAGCGCCGTGTCTCAGTTACTTACTGTTGACAACTACTTCCTGTGGTTTGGAGACCTTGAGTTTCCTCACATCCTTTCCATTTGCTGATTTTTTTTGACATGTGTACCGGTTGTCAACTTTTATCTCTGAGTATGGCAGGAGTAGGGGGGAGAAATTTACATCTTATATTCAGGTAGCTGTTCCTTTCCTTGCTTTCTTTGTTTCCGTGATACTGCAAGAGGAACTCCAGTCTGCTTCTAAATCCACATTTATGAACTTGTGTAGAGGAAGTTTGCCTAAGCCATTCTCATTTTGCCCAGGCAATGCTTTCCTTACTGCAAATGGGAGAGGGAGAGGGGGAGAAGAGAGGCATGCAGAGAGAGGGAGTAAGTCTCTACACAGAAAAATGCTTCTATTATGAAAGAAGTATCCTACTGTATTGCAGTGTTAGATGCAATAAGTGGGCCTTATTAATACTGTTCAAATGCAAATTAAGTATGTATAATAAAAGTACAGTTCTTCCCCGTAATCAGTGCTGGTGAGGCCACACCTGGAGTACTGTGTCCAGCTCTGGGCCCATCAGTTCAGGAAGGATGTTGAGATGCTGGAGCAGGTCCAGAGAAAAGCAATGAGGCTGGTGAAGGGACTTGAGCACAAGTCCTATGAGGAGAGGCTGAGGGAGCTGGGGTTGTTTAGTCTGGAGAAGAGGAGGCTCACTCTCTACAACTCCCTGAAAGGAGGTTGTAGCCAGGTGCGGATTGGTCTCTTCTTCCAAGCAATCAGTAGCACAGGAGGGCACAGTCTTAAACTGTGCCAGGGGATGTTTAGGTTGGATATTAGGAAGCAAATATTTACAGAGAGAGTAACTGGACAGTGGAATGGGCTGCCCAGGGAGGTGGTGAATTCACTGTCCCTGGAGATTTTTAAAGGGAGATTGGATGTGGCACTCAGTACCATGGTCCAGTAACCACAGTGGTGTTGGATCAAGGGTTGGACTTGATGATCTTGGAGGTCTTTTCCAACCCAGTTGATTCTATGATACAGAAGTTTGGTGTTGTACAATTAAACATGGGCAAATCAGTTATGGAGTTTTTGTTTGTAACTGAAGATTTTAAAGATTATTTACACATTGAGGCATTCAGAGTAGCTGGTAAGGATGTGTTCTGATGTTTCTAGAGCTTTGGCCTCAGATGGAATACCTTCATTTTCATATTGATTGCTCTTGCACTTGGGACAGTTTTATAGGTAGTTCTAAGGAAGCTGAAACACAGCCAGTGATATAGAGAGCAAATTGAATGTTTCACTGGTACTAGAGATAGAATAAAATTAAGTCAAACTGTATGTAAGTCTGTAAATTGCACTTCCTGTGAAAGGGAATGTGCTTAAATTATGCCAGACAACTCACTTTAAACCCATTTCTGTGTGGCAGACATCAAGAATATGCATGTGGTTCTGATTCTCCTGGGAGTGTGACAGCTAGGAAGGAGGATATTTTGCAGATTGAGGGAGATGGAATGCATTTTCCATCTTAGACAAAAATTTAAGATGCTTTTGTAAAGACCACTTTTGTCTCTGGAGAAAACTGAAGGGTAGACTCACACCTTGCAGTTTGTGTGCTCCTTTGTTGCTTTAATAGATACCTTTATGATCACTAGATGAAACTGAGAGCACTAATTTAGAGAATCAGTTGAATAAAACTAGGTTATCTTTCACTATATGAAGTTAATCTACATTTATTATATTGTTACTAAAACTCCAGAATTATGGTAGCTGAATGTGGCTCTTCTATTCAGTTCAACATGCTTTGTGTGAAAATGAAATGGGTTTTTGGGGATAACATGGAGAAGCTGGAAAGCTACAGGCTTAGCATATAATCAAGCATATTCTGAACTGATACTGAAAAGTAAAAACAATAAAAAATTCTATGCTCCAATTCCTTTAACAGTAGTTACGAGTACACTTTTTCCCTGAGAACACTATGATGTAGGTATGACCTGAGTACATATATGAGATCCATCTGTCTAGGACTCAGGCAAAATATAGGTACTTTACATAGAATCATAAAATCATTCAGGTTGGAAAAGACCTCTAAGATCGTCAAATCCAGCCATTAACCCAGCACTGTCAAGTCCACCACTCAGTCATGTCCCTCAGTGCCACATCTACATGTCTTTTAAATACCTTCTAGGATACTGACTCCATCACTTCCCTGGACAGCCTTCTCCAATACCTGACCACTGTTTTGGTGAAGAAATTTTTCTTAATACCCAATCTAAACCTCCCCTGGTGTGACTTGAGGCCATTTCCTCTCATTCTATCAGTTATTACCTGGGAAATGAGCCTGACCCCCACCTTGCTGCAACCTCCTTTCAGGCAGTTTTAGAGAGTGATAAGGTCTCCCATGAGCCTCCTTTTCTCCAGGTTATATTTGTTTTACATGAAAACAAGCTATACCTGGCTGTTCTGGCTACTACACTTCTGAAATGAGCAGATGTCACTGTTGAGGATCTAGGAAACAGTTTGCCCCAACATGAGGGTACAGATGAAACTTATACCAGTAGGAGCGTGGGCAGTAGTGCTTTCTGCTGTTCTAAACCCACTAGAGGCAGCACAAAATGGATTCTCCCCCATTTGACAAAGGAAGGTCATATTCTTCAGAGGCTCAAAATATTATTTTTTTTTTAATCCCAAACCCACAAGCATTTTAGAGCTCCTGACCAGCATGACATGTGGGATCATGACAGTCTTCATTCAGAAATTAAATGGTGCTGGAGAGAAGGCAGTTGTGATCCCTAAGATTTGGGCACATAGATTTCACTCAGATGTGAACTGAAGTCAACACTGAATTATCTGAATCTTACCTTTAATTAGCAATAGATGATGCAAAATATGTTTCATTATGTGGATGTCGAAGTAGTGTCTAGATTGAGAACAGGAAACACCTATTAAAGAGTTAAATGTTATTACTTTTTCAAAGGCTGGTGATAGTTGTTAGCTTCTCTTCGTTTGTATGGATAATGACATAACACTCAGCAAATACTAGCCCAGTGGTTTGAGATTGAACCCTTGCATCAGGTTGTAACACACAATCTGTTAAGACTGAAGGCATGGATATTCAAGGAGGATGGGATGGAAGTGACCCTGCATTAACTAGGAGTGTGATGTTTTAGGAAGATGTGAAGGGTGAGAAAAGATACATCTTCACAAGGATCTAAGAGAACTATATAGCTGAATTTTCTCTCCTCTCTTTTCTGCGTGGTACTTATTTCAAAGTGTTTTCTGATACACTGTTCCATGTTTTGGTTTTTTTGTTGTTTTTCTTTTTCTTGCAACATTAAAAAGACATGAAATCTGATTTAGGTCTGTCCCATTACATTGCAAAGGACAGGTGTACTGGAGGGTGAGATGAGCTTTGTCTGCCTTTCTTCTTTCATCTTCATTAACAAAATTCATGTAACATGGTCAATTCGAAGTCTTGGGCAAGGGACTATTTCTGCCACAGGGCAGCCTGCTCTATCTATTTTGAATCTCATCCAGCACAGAATCAATGCAACTTTGATAAGTTGGAATTTATAAAAGTCATTGTTATTAATAGACCACATAGGTATTTGCTCATCCATAAAAATCAGAATTTTCATTACCCTTTAGTTTTCATGGCAAGGAAAGGAAGAAGACTGGATTTCCTATATCTATGTGATCACCTTGGGCAGTGGCCTCACTTAACATTAAGTGTAGAATAAACTCTTTGTAATTGATGAAAAATTTCATTAAATTGATCCTCTCTAAGAAATACATACAAGTTTCAAACATGATAATTTTTTTCCTCTATATATTTAACACTTTTTACAGAAGCTGAAGTGCTGTTATTACCTCACACATATGCACTAACAAAATTTAATTTAGGTGGAATACTGAACACTTAAAAGTGGTTTAAAATAGAAACACTATGTCTCTGAAATCTTTAACCTTAGTGTTTTTAGTTGCTCACAGTATTCACTTTCTGCACAGAACACAATAGGAAAAACAGGAACATCTGCCATGTTTATTCCAGACTAATACTACCTCTTACTAAGTAAAATTCCTGCGTAGCCCCAGGTCTTTCTCTTACCATTGTACCTAGAGCATAGGCTTAATGTCCCAGATTGCAGTGGAATAATATCAAGCGTTACCCTTGTGTAGATTCTGGCAAGTTCCACTCTCAGCCTGTGATCTTTGGAAGATGCCCAGCCACTGGGCTGCCACTCGGGTGCCGACAGCTCTGAGGCCATCTGTGAGGAGCCCTGTCAGCTGGCTGGGTTCCTGTGCTCTGCCTCTACACTCTACCCTGCCAGAAAATGCCTGTTCTCAGGGTTTGTGATGCTTTCCTGTTGGAGAAGGATCAGCTTTCGAGTCCTCATGCAAAGAAGACTGGGGCAGCTATCATGTAACGGGAACATTAGTGTGAAATAAAATTATTACAAATGGACATTAGAAAATGAATTTTTTTGCTTTTGAAATGCTGCGATATAAGTCATCTTTCCTACTTAATATGGGAAGTGCACATTCTGGATCAAACAGTAAGGAACTAATATCTTAGAATCAGATTACAGCTTTTACCATATATTTTGTTTGTTGTTAGCAAGCAAGAATATGATTTCCATTTAAAGGTTCTTATCTTCTTTCAGCTGAAGGACAGTGCAGCTGAAACACTTAGCCAAATCTCTTGTCAATATTCATCTATTAAAATCAACATACCAACATAGAAAGTAACTCTGTAAAAGCTCTATCTTTTCTTGATGTTTTATCTTTTAGTATTTGAGAGAGGTGAAGAATTGTCTGGGCTGAAAGTCTGTTTCTCTTTTCTGTGACTGCAATTCAATGTTATCTATTACAAATTAAAACTGTAAATGTAGTGCATGGTATGACTAACATCTAATACTCTTATTTAGTTTCTCAAAGGTCAGGTGTAGTAGGAAACTAAGCCCTAATTGCACAATTCTACGAGCCAAGTGTTTGCTACAAGGGTAGAAATTAATGTGAACCTAATATGATCTCTTTGCTGTCTTTAACAGGATGACCATGACTGGTTGTTTATTGACCTTTTTCTCCTATACTCACTTCTGAAAAATGATGCTTGACTAAGGAGAGGGTTTTTGGATGCTGAAGTTGGACCTAATCCAGACTCTTCTTATAACAGCATTAGGCTGGAAGAAATGGGTTAATTCAAGCAGAGAACATGTCAGATGTTCACATCCTATGGATTAAGACAACCAGGTTATTCCAGAAAATTAAACAAATAATTTTTTATGTAACCGTTGGAGGATTTAAACAGCTGTATATTTTCCTCACTTTTTGATACCCAGTTTTCCTTTCTTGCATTGTTTAGCTTTTGTATTTGAGATGCAGAGCAAAAGAGGTTAGAGACTTCATGGCACAGATAACTTGGCAGATCTGTGACTGTTTTGATGTGTATAGGGAATGAGAGCTGCGTAGTAAGTCCTTACACTGAACAAAAGAACAAAATTGGTTTTCTAAATTGGAAGTTCTGTTCAACAGTCTCCTGGGCAAGCAGGTACCCGAGAATATTCAACTTGATTGGTAACAACTTGATTTCTTTAAATATGTCTAAAACCTGTAAAACACAGACAAATTAATTAAGTAGCCTGAACATTGCCTTTGTAACCTTAGTTTTACAAATATTTTAACTAAGGGTAACCAGGCACAGTCACTAAAAGAAGCAATTCATATATCCCTGTCCTGGATGCTTACTCTTGTATTTTTGTCCTTTGTGGCAGCATGACTAAAAATGAATAAATAAACAAAAGGTAACCTAGGTTTCTGCCATAGTTTGCTGTGCAGCCTCACAAAGTGGATGGTAATGAAACAAGGACAGAAGCTCCATGGGGCACAGGCAAGAAGGATGAGGCTTGATTTATTGAACCGTGCTGGCTTAAAATGTTAGTAAAGCTCGAACTTCCTTCTCCTGCCATTGCAGTTCCTCCAGCTTATATGGCTAAAGAGGCCTTCTCCTCCCTTGTAGGTATTTACCTACCACTTTATTCTGGTATGTACAGCATGGTGGGAAGGGCCATGAATTCATGTACACTGATACAGAAGTTACTTTACCAAACCATGCAGGAATTCATTGTGGTGTTGGTTTTCTTCTTCCATAATACAGATTTTCTGAGCCAGCCTGCACAAGGTGACACATTGAGAAGACTTTTTAGGAAACCTTTTCTGCTGTTGATAAGCACAAATATTTCTTCAGCTGAAAATGAGAACGGCAGCTCTAATGCGGTCATAATAACACTTGGCTTACTGCACATGAAATATAACAAGATTTGCTGCTGTATTATTAAACAAAAAGCTAATGATAATTTCCCCTATGAGAATATTGGCTTTTTTATGACCTGGACCAGGCTGATTTTGTAACATCAACTCTGTGTTTCTGCAGTACAGACATACAAACACAAATCAGTTATCAAACATCAGTTACTTTTAGCATTGATTTATCAAATTTTGATCGAAAGAATTCATAATAGAAACTGCAGACACTACAACTGAGTAGTCTGTTGGAGGCAAGGGGTATGATGTTCTGATTTAGCCTTTGACTGTAATGGATAAACCCAATGATTATTATACTGACCTTTTAAAATTGTAAGAAAGTACTGAACTACACAGAACCTACCAGAGAAGCCTGAAGTCTTATGAACCTTTGCCAGCCTTAAAATTTAACCAAATTATGTTTCCTGTGCTTTGCTTTTCATACTTTGAGCACTTTCACTATTAGTTCTGAATGTAACACAAGGATTACTTTCTTGTAGTAATCTCTTCTGAAGGATATTGTGTAAACCTTTGATGGGATAAATAATAGAGTTAGTCTACTAAAATGACACTTAGGCACCTCATTCTCAACAACTTTCAGACACCACTAGCACCCTCAGTTTCTGTTTTACCACTGCATACTCCTTTGCTTTATTTGCTTAGGATTTTCAGTTTTCAGAACAAGTATTTATTTACCTGTCTTGATTTCTAGTTCTGAATGAATTTTCAAGTGTGTGTTCCAGAGCAGATCCTGTAAAAGGCAATTAATTTAGTGATGAGATGTTTGGGGTCTTCATCTGTCTTCTGGATTTCCACCTGAAGGCCACTCAGGGGTAAACTGTTCTTAGATTTCTGTGTGCTGTTGCTGGATCAGGGATTTGTGCTCTTGACAGGTTTTCCCCTTCTGATAAAGCGTGACCACTATCACATATTTGAGTGTCTCAGTGGCCATTTCTCCTATTGGAAATGTTCCACTTGGCATGAATATTCATGGGCTGCAGAAGGTAAGATTGTATAGTGCAGCGATTGTATCGCTCAGCTAGAATATGGGACAGTCTCTTTCAAGTCACTCTTCTAATGAATATTTAATTATGTATACATGTTGGAGTACTTTCAGCAGGAAAAGTTAAGAGCTGTCTCCAGAATATCCTGTAGCTTGATGCTTAGGTCACTTATTGAAGATACTGAAATTTTATATAAAGCTTCTGTCAAATTTCAGTTTAAAGCTCCTCAAATGTCAATTCCTGCATTTGATATTTCTTATTTCTCAGTCTTCACACATGGTTCAGAGATATTTATTTGCTCAGATTTAAGCATTTTCTGTTGGTTCGAAAAGGGGTTTTTTTGATGTATTTTGGTTTAGTTGTGTTATCAGGAATGAAGTCAATATTTTTGTGTTGGTTCGGTCAAAGCTGAAAAAGCAAGTGGAGTTGGAAGAGAAGGAGAAGCAAGGAAAACTTCTTGGACTTTTTTTTTTTTTTTTTTTTTTTTGGGAGGGAGGGGTTATTAGCTGGGAAAAACAGAGGATGAGATCCACAGCTGCTATGGATTTGAAGGACTTGAACAAAGTGTTTTGGTCTCCAGTGATGAAGACCGGTGTCTAGAGGAATTTTTAAAATGTAACTGAGCAATTTAGACATACAATTCCCTTTGGTTATAACCTAATTCCCGCCACCTAAACCTCCTTTGGAGTCCAGTAGAATTTTCAAAAGCTTATTTCCACATACAAACAGAGCTCATGATCTTTTGAATACTCAGTAAGATCAGAAATAATCATCATGGCTAGGCTTTGCAAACGAAGATTTGGGAAAGGCTCTATCCACATGTGTTACAAGCACACTGGTGGCTAATAAGGCCAATACGACATAGACATGTCCAATTGCAAAAGGCACAGCAGAAAGACTCCTTAGGTGGTATATTCTGCAAGTCACGATTCTTTCTGCATTGTCTTTTCTCCTCGAGAGTGATCCTGCATGCTTTCTCAAATGAAGCAGCAGCGTTATAGATGGCCACTTTGCTATGTAATGTTAAATATTTAATTTAATGTTCATTTGGTTTAAATCACTTTGGTTTAAGTTATCAGCTTTTCTGAATTGAAGGTGTGATTTCTGAGTCCAATGTATTTAAGACTGGATCCTTCCATTCGTAATTTCAACTTTCAGCCAAATGCAATATAATTCTAAGAGAAGCAAGACAAAAATCTAGCAGACTTTGCATCCTTCTGCATTTCTAACACAATATAATACTTAAAAAGCTACACAGATATATATCAAGATATATAATTTCTCCCGTTCCTTCCAAAAGGTTTAGCATCACCTGTTTAGCTTGCCAAGTTAACGAAGTATTAATTAACTGATCTGAGAAATGCTGTGGGTATAATATAAACCATACTAACCCTAGAGAGTGCCTCATGTTAAATTGTAGTTCCCCCTTTGCTGAGCT